>NC_045545.1:89709710-90045211 GCF_009769535.1 Thamnophis elegans | reverse complement strand
TGTTGGCTCAGGAACTCTGGCATTGAAGTGTGCAAGTTTTAAAGCTGTCAAGTTACAAGACCCTTGCACCCCTAACCCTTTAGAAAAAAAAACCCCAGGGGTGTTCAAACCTGATAGCTTTAAGACTTGTGGACTTCAACTCCCAGAATTCCTCTCTCGCTCTTCATCTTGATGATGTGCGGACAGACAGTGGGAGGGAGCTGGAACCGGTTCTAAACAGCACTGTAGATTTGTGGAACCTCTTCTATAGAAGAGGTTAGAACTGGCAGGAACCCACCCCTACTGCGCACACATGCATGCATGTTCATGCACACAGACATGCAACTTTCAGTTTGGGCATATGCACGCATGCAATTTGGGCATGGTGTCTAAAAGGTTCGCCATCACTGATCTATAGACTTCAACTCCCAGAGTGCTGGCTGGAGAATTCTGGGAGCTGAAGTCCACTTATTTAAAAGTTGCCAAGGTTGAGAAAGACTGGTCCAAATAAACCACAGCTGATATTTGGCAGAGGACGGGGAACCAACCTGGATGATTGCTACTTTCACTCCAGCAAAAGGTAAATTCCTCCTTGGATATCCAGGAAGAAGGCCAAACAGCAGGGTTTATGTGGATTTAGCCAGCTGTTTTGAGTGACAGCAGGAAATGACTCACCGTCATTCCTTTTTTTTTTAAATGGAGAAGAGATAACAGGAGATGCCATACAATCTCATTTGCTTAATTGTTTCAGGAAGTCTTTTAAATATTTCATCGGGGGTGAGAATGTGGGTTTGTGTTGTTACAGATTCTGGTGGTAATGGGACTCAGGAGGAAAACAGGCCAATGACCTTGGCATATTTCCTCTTCTTGTTATCATCTGCAGAGAACATAAACTGGATTTAGAAAGTTCAGATTCCTCAGTTCTGGTTTTACAAGTTGGGGGCGAATGTGAAGAGACAATGAAAACAACGCTTAAGGCCAGGGTTATTTATTTGGGTTTTTGTTTTTAAAAAGGGACTGATTTAGATGTATGTTTTTCCTACCTGGGATAACACAGGGCTTATGTGTCCCACAGATTCCCTCAAAGGAAACCCTTCCTGTAATCTAGGAACAGTTCAGGTCACTGCTCCAAATGATCACAGCTATTCAAAGACTTTAGACCCGTGATGGCGAACCTATGGCACACCTGCCACAGGTGGCACGCGGAGCCATTTGTTAGGGCACGTGACGTGTTGCCCTGTCAGCTCCCTGATCAGCTGACTTCAGCCTTCTTTTGAGGCCATTTTTCGAAAAACCAGCCCTAAGGGCAAACCGGAAGTTTGGGAACGGTCTTCCAGTTTGCTCGTAGGCCTGTTTTTTGCTCTCCGGAGCCTTCAGGAGGCTTCCCTGGAGGCTCTGGAGGGCAAAAACTGACTTTATGAGCAAACTGGAAGTAACTTCCAGTTTGTCCGTAGGGCCAGTTTTCGTCCTCCGTAGCCTTCAGAGAAGCTTCCTGAAGGCTCCGGAGGTCGAAAATTGTCGCTATGGACAAACCGGAAGTCACCATTCCTGAACTTCCGGGTTTCCCGTAGGTGTGTTTTTCGCTCCCCGGAGGCTTCAGGGAAGCTCCTGAAGTCTCCGGAGGCGGAGGGACTCTGGGAGGGGGCCTTTTTGCCTTCCCCAGGCTCCTATAAAGCCTGTGGAGCCTGGGGAGGGTGAAAAAAACATGCCAAAAGCAGGTGGTTGGTTGCTGGTTGCGCGTGCATGCGCAAGTGGGAGGGCACGCACATAGTGTTATGGGTGTGGCACGCCCGCGCATGACCCAACTGCGCTCCCCCCATTTTTGGCACAGGAGCCAAAAAAGGTTAGCCATCACTGCTATAGAGAAATGGTCTGCAGTTTTAGACACAGACTAGTTGGATTACTGCAGATCTAAACCATCTAAATAGCCAGCTTGGCCTAATGGTTAAGGTATTGGCTTAGAAACTAAGAGACCGCTTTAGGCATGAGAGATGGTTGGCTCAGCCAATCACAAAAAGTCTGTAAGTTCTAGCCCTGCCTCAGCCATGAAAGCCAGCAGGGTGGTTTTTGGCCAATCAGCAGGAGACTGTGAATTCTAGTCACGCTTTAGGCATGAAAACTGGTTGGATGATTTGGGGCCAATCACCAGGAGACTGGGAGTTCTAGTCCCGCCTTAGTCATGAAAGCCTGTTGAGTGACTTTGGGCCAGTCTCTTAGGCTCAACCCATCTCACAGGGTTGTTGTGTTGATGAAAATAGGAGGACTAAGGCAGTACATTCACTGTCTTGAGTTACCTACTTATAAAGCAATAGACAGGATAAAAAAAAATCTTTAAAAACCTAAAAAATACTTTTGCTTCACCTTATATTATTTGGAGGGTGTGTGCAATTGTTCACTTTTCTTCCATATTGATTTGCTGGCTGAGGAACTCTGGGAGTTGAAGTCCACAAGTCTTAAAGTTGCCAAGTTGGAGACCACTGTATTAGAGCAGTGTTTCCCAATGCCGGCCATTTTAAGATGCATGGACTTCAACTCCCAGAATTCTGGAAGTTGAAGTCCACGCATCTTAAAATGGCCGACATTGGGAAACATTGTATTAGAACAGTGTTTCTCAACCTTGGCAACTTGAAGATGTCTGGACTTCAACTCCCAGAATTCCCCAGCCAGCAAATGCTGGCTGGGGAACTCTGGGAGTTGAGGTCCAGACATCTTCAAGTTGCCAAGGTTGAGAAACACTGTATTAGAGGATGCAATTTTCCTCATGTTGGGGAAGACAGGTGGTGAATGTGTAAAAACCATATTCTGTTCCAATGACCTTGGCTGACATCTGAAGCTAGTCAAGGATAATTGGCTTTCTTGGCTCGGCTGAAATCTAGAAGACCTTGTGAAGGGCAAACCAGTTATGATGTTCATCTGTGTCCTTGGTGGATAGAGTCCTTCTTATCTGGATCTCAATATCTTTCCTTCTCTTTTGAGCATGACAGATGGTGTGCCTTTCCCAGAACACAAAAAATACAGGGATTTAAATGTCAAGTCTGCCTTCAAACTCAGTAGCTTTTTAAAAAAAAAATATCCATTTTTTTAAACAACTCCTTAAAGAGTTAAAATATTTAAGTATTACGAAAGTTAAGAAAACTCTTCAATTTCACAACACATGGATGAGCATAACCATAATTTCAACTGGGAAACAATGAGCATCCTAGATCAAGTCTGGTGCACCAGTTGCGGCCCTATTTGGACCGGCACTTCCAACAGTCACTCATGCCCTCGTCATCTCAAGACTGGATTACTGTAATGCGCTCTACTTGGGGCTGCCCCTGAAAAGTGTTCGGAGACTGCAATTAGTCCAGAATGCAGCCACGCGAGCGATACTGGATGTGCCAAGGTACACCCATATCACACCTATCCTCCGCGAGCTGCACTGGCTGCCCATTGGTCTCCGAGCATGATTCAAGGTGCTGGTTATCACCTTTAAAGCCCTACATGGCCTAGGACCCGGATACCTGCGAGACCGTCTTCTGCCACATACCTCCCTTAGACCAATAAGATCGCACAGGATGGACCTTCTCCGGGTGCCTTCAGCGGGACAATGCCGGCTGGCGACGCCTAGGAGTAGGGCCTTCTCTGTTGCCGCTCCGGCCCTATGGAATGAGCTGCTCCCAGAGATCCAGGCCCGGCCCACTCTCATGGCCTTTTACAAAGCCATTAAAACCTGGCTTTTCCGGCAGGCCTGGGGCTGTTGACCGCTCAATTGAGGTCCAGCCCCCTTTCGATTGGGTGTTTGTTGTGTTCCTTTTTTAACTTTGTTGTGTCCCATTGTTTTTAAAAATTCTTTTTAATTTTTTTCATTTCTGTAAGCCGCCCGCAGTCCCTCGGGATTGTGCGGCATAGAAATTCAATAAATGAAATGAAATGAAATGAAGTCAAATCCAAAACTCGAGAGAATTTCTGGAAGCCTGGCACTCAGATTAATTGGTCACTAACAGGCACCTACAGATAAACAATATCCACATATTATTCAAAACAGACAAAGTCCAAGAGGAAACAGAAAGACCAAAATACCTTCTCACTAGCAATCAACATCCAGATAAGCAGAGATTAACAGCAAGAGTAAATGATAACTCAACAATCAAGAAAGAAACAATACCCCAATCCAGGAACTACCGATTCGGAGAAACAACTAACACTAAACAACATTCTCACCAAGGAACCATCTAGAACACCATCTATGGAGATTCTCGGTCATCCAAGTCATGGTTATCCCAAAGGTGCTTTTTCAAAAGGCAACTGGACTTCCTTTGTTTTTCCTTGAAGATGTTTCGCTTCTCACCCAAGAAGCTTCTTCGGTTCTGATTGAATGGTGGGGAATGGAAGGATTTATATGACTGCAAGGAATGCAACTCATAGCACAAAACACCTGAGTGTTTAGAGTGTTTAGAGTTTTATTTCATTTGTATGCCGCCCTTTTCCCTAAGGGGACTCAGGGCGGCTCACAACTCAAACAAGGGAAGGGGGATACAGACAGTTTGACAACAACACAAAACAATACATAATTAAAAAGCGCAACAATCATACCATTCGAGATAGGGGCAACGATTCTTTAGCCCCAGGCCTGTCGGAACAGCCAGGTTTTAAGGGCTTTGCGGAAGGCCTGGAGGGTGGTGAGGGTACGAATCTCCACGGGGAGTTCGTTCCAGAGGGTCGGAGCAGCCACAGAGAAAAGGCTCTCCTCCGGGTAGTCGCCAGTCGACACTGGCCGGCGGATGGAATTCGGAGGAGGCCTAGTCTGTGGGATCTAATTGGTCTAGTGGAGGTAATTGAGTGCACCAGATAGTGGGGCGAGAAAGCAAATATGCCTACCATCAATACCTGGACAGTGGAAATATATTTACACTCGCCAAGATTTTTATCACTGTCTGATTCTTACTTCTTATGCTTAAAAATACAGACAAGTTTCAACTTACAACAATTGGTTTCTGTTCAAAGTTACAGAGAGGCTGAAAAAAAGATGACCAATCCTCATACTTTTGACTGTAGCAATGTCCTCATGGTTATGTGATCAAAATTTGGGTTATTGGTTACTGGCATGTATTTAGGACAGTAGCAGGAACCGGGGTCTTAGAATTACTTAGAATAACAGAGTTGGAAGGGACCTTGTAGGTCATCTAGTCGAAACCCTGCTCAAGGAGGAGACCACACACCATTTCTGACAAACGGCAGTCCAGTCCCTTCTTGAAAGCTTCCAGGGATGAAGCTCCCACAACCTCTGAAGGCAACTTCTGCTCCATTGATTCATTGTTCTCACAGTCGGAAAATTTCTCATTGCCAGGTTGAATCTTTCCTTGTCCAGTTTCCATCCATTATTTCCTGTCTGGCCTCTGGGTGCTTTGGAAAATAGCTTCTCCCCTTTGTGGCAGCCCTTCAAATATTAAAAAAAAACTGCTATCATGTCTCCCGTGGACCTTCTCTTCTCTAGACTAGCCATGCCCAGGTCGTGCAACCTCGTATGTTTGAGCCTCCAGGCCCCTAATCATCTTTGTTGCTCTTCTCTGCACTCTTTCTAGAGTCATGTGATTGCTATTTGCGAGCTTCCCACTTGTCTTTCAATAAGTAAAATCAATGGCAGAAGCCAGATTCACTTAATGACCATGATAGGAGAGATTGTAAAATCAGGCATGGTTCACTTAATGACTGCCTCGCTTAGTGTTCTGATCCCAATGACAGACATAAATTGAGGTCCACCTACAATTCATAAGTGGAAGTTGGTTGTGTGGCCATGTCTATAGTTACCGACACATGCTTATTTAATTAAACATCTGCTTGTCCTCCTTACCGATTAAAAAAACCTGTGTGCTTCACATAGGAAAGTGGTTTGCAACTTCCTTCTTCGGGGATTTTATTTAACTTTCCGGTTTAGCATGCAAGTCTAGAACTATTAAGAAGCCAAACTCTGCTTAAGTTTAACTTTAATGTTAAGTTTCCATCCATCCATCTGTAGGAAGTTATCACCCACCCCTCTCTTAGAAAAATGAAATAGCCTGGGAAATATTGAAAAGGCAGAATATTATATTTCCCTGAATAAGAAATGGAGAAACATGTTTTTAGGCAGGAAACAGACTCACTCTTAATATCCCCCACCTTTCTCAATGGGCCATTAGTCTACTCTACATAACAAAGATAGGAATAGCCATCTACAGAAACTCACCACATGTCATCTGGGAGGAAGCAGTGCTCAACCAAACGTGGAATCAAAACACAGCCTAGATCAATTGTCCCTGCATGGTGTCTGACAACCAATCTGAATACATTTCTTACACAGGAACTGGAAACAGGGAGGTGGGGCCAAACAGAGAGTATAAAGCCAGGAACTTTCAGCATCTCACTCTCTTTTCTTCTTGAAGCATGTGATCACCTTTTCCCCCAGGACCTCAAACCGTGTGGTTCTCTTCACCATTAAAATCATCTTTCCAAGCAGCCTCCACGTTTCCAGTGTCTTTTCCCCCACTTGGAACTGAACCCAGAAGGACATTTCTTCCAACACTGTCTGTCTGTCTGTCTGTCTGTCTGTCTGTCTGTCTGTCTGTCTGCCTGCCTGCCTGCCTGCCTGCCTGCCTACCTTACCTACCTTACCTACCTACCTACCTACCTACCTACCTACCTACCTACCTACCTACCTTTAATATCACCAGTTGGTAAATACCATACTTTTTCGTTAATGTTGAATCCATTCTCTGCAAAGAAACAGTTAAGAGCTGGGGTGTTTTTCAAGTGTGTGTTCTTCATGTAGTTTGGAAGTAGCAGAAATTATTCTGGTCACACATTCAGTTTGTTTTCATGACTCCGATATCATCACCTCAAAGATGATGCTTCAGATAAATCCACCAACATGGAGAAGATAATTCAAAAAATAAAAACAGCCATGGCTGGATGCACTTGGGGGGGTTTCTCCCCAAACACTGTAGCATATTTGCCTCAGACAGGTCTGACTTCAGACGTGAATCATTCTTTTGACAAGACAACAAATTGCAGGATGCTGTTTTTTTTATTAAAAAATGGGACTTATAGCATCTCTGAGCTAGAATTTACAAAAAAACATACTGCAGATGCTTATGTAACAATAAGTATATTAATAAAATTAGGTATTGTTCTAACCCTGTTCTTAATTCTGTTTTTTTTTAGCCAACCTGTGGTAAGTTTTTAGCAAGCAATTTTGTGATTGTGCCTTCAAAATAATATAAAATGTGCCTATCCATATAAGCTACAGTATATATAAAATGTGTTAGACAGCCTCGTTGATGAAAAATAATGTTTAAATTATAAAGGTAATACAGGGTACCTTGTTGATAAAAAAGGTAAGTTGACGAGAGTCACCTCGTAGGGGAGAAAGTGATAGCAATAGCACTTAGACTTATATACCGCTTCACAACGCTTTATACCCCTCTCTAAGGGGTTTATAGAGTCAGCCTGTTGCCCCCGACAATCTGGCTCCTCATTTTACCGACCTCGGAAGGATGGAAGGCTGAGTCAACCTTGAGCCGGTGACACTCAAACTGCAGACTGTGGGCATAGTTAGCTAGCCTGCAGTACAGGAAATCCTCGACTTACAACGGTTTGTTTAGTGACAATTCACTAAAAGTTAGTATGGTACTGAAAAATGTGACTTATGACCGTTTTTCACACTTATGACTCTTGCAGCATCTCCATGATCACATCATCAAAATTCAGAGGCTTGGCAACTGGTTCAGATTTATGTCCTAAGGTCATGTGATGCCCTTTTGCGACCTTCTCACAAGCAAAGTCAATGGGGAAGCCCGATTCCCTTAACAACCAGGGTATTAACTTATCAACTGCGGTGATTCGCTTAACGACTGCGGCAAGAAAAGTCATGAAACGGGGCAAAACTCATTTAACAAATGCCTCATGTAGCAAGAGAAATGTTGGTCCCGTTTGTGGTCGTAGGTTGAGGCCTACCGGTACTGAATTCTATTTCACTGCAACACCAGGGATGGGCAGCTTAAAAATGTAATAAATCCATAAGAGAAAAAGATGTTTTATTTTTTATCAAAAGCTGGTACAGAGCAAGGCACTATAATAATTTCTAATAGAAATTCTCATCTTTTGATATCTGCTTCCCAAGTTTCATTCGTCATAACCAAGTTCCTCCTCCTTCTTGTCCTCCTCCTCCTCCTCCCTCTGTCCTGGTGCTTTATGTATTTTTATTTTTTTTTCTTTGTAAACTCTTTGCTCCCCCTCCCCACTAACGTTAATTTACTGTTTTGCCCTCCCCACCCTGGGTTTTAATTTGTCTATGGGCCCGAGCCGTTAGAGATTAAAAGCAAACAGTGCCACCCTATGTCCAAATGGCAACATAACTACAAGCTGTTCAGCTTTTCCTAATCTGAAAGGGCCAAGTTGGGTTACTGCCTCTTTACAGAAGTATTTGGATCAATAGCCATTCTTGCCCTGTGAATTTTTTTTTTTTTACAGTGGCACGTCTTTATTTTTGCAAAGGGGAAGGACTTACAAAGCTGTTGGTAGGGACCCCGTGATTTTCAGGGCTCATTTTGCAGAAGCAAAAGTTACACATGGCGAGCTTATCTATTGCCTTCCTACGTATCCTTAATCTTGTCTTCCCCAAAGTGGATCTTTCCAATATGGCGATATCCAGTACATGGAAATTAAAGCCCAACAGATTTAAATTCAGATTGGAGAAAGCTATTTTAGCTTGAATTATCTAAGTTTTTCCTAATTTTTCATCTTCCTCCTCCCCGCTCTTCCCCCTTCTTCCTCCTTCTTCTGTTTTTCTTCCTCCTCTTCCTCTTCCTCCTCTTCTTTCTCCTCCTCCTCTTGCTCTTCATCCTCCTCCTTCTTCCACTTCTTCCTCCTCCTCTTTGTCATTGTCCTCCTCCTCTTCGTCCTCCTCTTTTCTTCCTCATCCTCCTCTTCTTTCTCCTCCGCTTGCTCTTCCTCCTCCTTCTTGTCCTCCTCCTCCTCCCTCTTCTCCCCTCTTCCTCCTCCTCCTTAAGTTCTTCTTCCTCCTCTTCCTCCTT
Organism: Thamnophis elegans; assembly: GCF_009769535.1. Taxonomy (NCBI): domain Eukaryota; kingdom Metazoa; phylum Chordata; class Lepidosauria; order Squamata; family Natricidae; genus Thamnophis; species Thamnophis elegans. The sequence goes on along the minus strand of NC_045545.1, from coordinate 90,036,182 downwards.
CTCTTCTTTCTCCTCCTCTTGCTCTTCCTCCTCCTTCTTGTCCTCCTCCTCCTCCCTCTTCTCCCCTCTTCCTCCTCCTCCTTAAGTTCTTCTTCCTCCTCTTCCTCCTCCTCTTCTTTCTCCTCCTCTTGCTCTTCCTCCTCCTTCTTGTCCTCCTCCTCCTCCCTCTTCTCCCCTCTTCCTCCTCCTCCTTAAGTTCTTCTTCCTCCTCTTCCTCCTCCTCTTCTTTCTCCTCCTCTTGCTCTTCCTCCTCCTCCTCCTTCCACTTCTTCCCTCTCCTCCTTGTCCTCCTCCTCCTCCCTCTTCTCCCCTCTTCCTCCTCCTCCTTCTGTTCTTCTTTCTCCTCTTCATCTTCCTCTTCTTCTTTTCCTCCTCCTCCTCCTCCTCCTCCTCCTCCTCCTCCTCCTCCTCCTCCTCCTCCTCCTCCAAAGCCACACAATAAGAAACCACTTTTTTCAGTGCCATTCCAACTTTGAAAGGTTACAAAAATTTGGCCTCAATTGTGGTCCTAAGTCGAGGACTACCTGTATTGTCCTGGTGCTTTATGTATTTTTATTTTTTTTCTTCATCCCTTCTCATGAAATGCTTGAGCTTTAACAAGCCTCTTTTGTAAACATTTTGCAAATTTTGTTAATGGAAAATTATCCAGATCGCAGTTCTGATTTCTTATTTGTATAGCCCTTTTAATTGTTGGCATATCATTCCCCCCCTTTTTTTTCACACTTTCGGTCAGCACAGTGGGGAAATTCAAAAATTGTACTACCAGTTCTGTGGGTGTGGCTTGGTGGGCGTGGCAGGGGAAGGATACTGCAAAATCTCCATTCCTTAGCAATAGCAATAGCAGTTAGACTTATATACCGCTTCATAGGGCTTTCAGCCCTCTCTAAGCAGTTTACAGAGTCAGCATATCACCCCCACAGTCTGGGTCCTCATTTCACCCACCTCGGAAGGATGGAAGGCTGAGTCAACCCTGAGCCAGTGAGATTAGAACCGCTGAACTGCAGATAACAGTCAGCTGAAGTGGCCTGCAGTACTGCACCCTAACCATTGCGCCACCTCAGCTCTTCAGGGGAAGGATACTGAAAAATCTCATTCCCACCTCACTCTGGGGCCAGCCAGAGTTGGTATTTGCCAGTCCTCCGAACTACTCAAAATTTCCAGTACCGGTTCTCCAGAACCTGTCAGAACCTGCTGTATTTCACCCCTGGTGCAGCATAAATTGGATTGTTAAACCCAACCCCAGAAGAAGGGATAACCGTAGTGCTTCTTTTAGGAAAGGAAGGAAGAAAAGAAGAAGAAAAAGAAAAGAAATAAGAGTAATGGGTGAGAAAATGAGAAAGCTTAAGAAAGAAAGAAGTTGTGCCATCGGTTATAATAGAGCTCCCCTAAATGAGCTAATTCAGATTGCATTAAGAGGCATATCATTTCAAAATCATAAGATGTAATAATCCTGCTCTCTTCAATGTTAGCGAGGCTGCATTTGAAAGACAGGGTTTTGTTCCGCGCATCACATTTTCAAAAAGACGCCGACAGTTGAACTACTTCGGAAAATAGCTCATTTGAAGGGGAAATTCTTCCAACTTGGATGCTATTAGCTTAATTCTGTCCCTTTCCTAAAGAAAGATGAGCTTTCTGAATATAAGTTCTAAGAAAGGAACCCCGCTTTATGCATCAGAACGCAGAGCCTTGCTTTTCCCATGTTCAGAACAAATCAGCATTGTCATCTTAAAAACACAGAGAGATGTTTCTAACCTAAACACTAGAAGTTAATGTGGAAATACAATCAAACAGAACATAGCCTGAAGCTACAGGTCCAATTCAGAACCATGAATAGGAAGACCAGGAGCCATATACAAGCAATCCTCAATTTCCATCCATTTGTTCAGTTATTCATGTTACAAAGGCACTGAAAAATGTGACTTACACTTTCAGCGTCTCCATGGTCATGTGGTCAGAATTTGGGCACTTGGAGGTATGTACCGTATTTTTCAGAGTGTAAGATGCACCTTCCTTCCCCCCCCCCCAAAAGGGCGAAAATCTGGGTGTGTCTTATACATTGAATACAGCATTTTTGGCCTCCCAAAATCCCACCCCTTTTCACAAAAATGGACCTGCAGAGGGTTTGGGAGGCCTCAAAGTGCTCCTGGGGGCTAGAGAGGGCAAAAACAAGCAAAAAAAAAAAAAAAACAGGCCGTTTTTTGCTCGTTTTTGCTCCCCTCAGCCTCCAGAAGCAGTTTGCAGGCCTCTCAAACTCTCTGCAAGCCCCATTTTCTACAAAAAAATGAGGTGTACAAAGGATTTGGGAGGCCTGCAGAGTGCAAAAACTTTAAAAAAAATTACCTCTTCAAAATCTTGATGCGTCTTATACTCCGGTGTGTCTTATAGTCCGGAAAATACAGTATTCACAACATGTTATGTGATAGAGTTTGGTCTCTTTCTGGGCACAATGAGAATAGTATCTGCTGAACAAAACTCCACATTGGCGACAGGAAGGGCATCTGGCCATTAAACGCTGCTAGCTCTATTCGGTTGCCCAGATTCCATCCCGCAAGGGATAAAAGGTGATGATGATGATGATGCGATGGAGTTGGCTGAAGTGGCAAAATTGACTACTTTGATTAAAGGAAAGAACGTAAGTATTTTTGTTCCCACATGTGGACCGCTTCGGAACTTCCTGCTTGATGTGGAAAAGAATGAAAATTTGACTTTGGGTTTTATCAGTTATACTGATCGATCCTTATAGAAGTGGCTTGTTCATATTGTTATGAAAAAAAACCCCAAAAGTTGTGATTTGATGTTAATGCCTTATTTTATTGTAACAGAGAGAGTCGGAAGTCACTGCTTCTTTTTCTTTTCTTATCTTTCCTCCCTTCTCCTTTCCTCCCTCCCCACCCCCCGACTTTATTTTTATTTTTTTGTATTTTATTATTTTATAATTCAATAAAAATGTTGATTGGACACTTGCGATGTCTCAGGGTCGTGCGACCAACATTTGCAACCGTCCTGCACATGATTCCTTAACAACCACAACCTGAATTGTCATTGTACACATCGCATTTAATTTCATGGTACAAGTTGCAATGACAATGAAGTAAACTAACCGGTTTGGTTTGGTTTGGTTGATTGGATTTATATGTCGCCCTTCTCCCAAGGACTCAGGGCGGCGTACAACATTAAAAAAGCACATATTACAAAAGTTAAAAAAATTAGATAGAGTATCCAAAAAACAAACCCAATTAAGATTAACAATGACATTTGTAAGAAAATTCAATTAAAATTAACAATGATCAATAATTTATTTTGTTTTGTTCAGGCCAGGCTGGCTTGCTGGGAAAGCCAACTTTTTAGGGCGCGTCGGAAGGACCGGAGGTCGGGGATTATACGAAGCTCCGGGGGCAGCTCATTCCAGAGGGAAGGTGCTCCCACAGAGAAGGCTCTCCTCCTGGGGGTCGCTAGCCGACATTGTCTGGCATTAACTAACCTAGCGGTCTTCTGGCAAGCCAAGTTAATGTGTGTGGGGGGGGGGCTGAACAACTGCAGCGATTCACTGAACGACCATGGCAAAATTGGGCATAATTCACTTAACCCTCATTTGGCTTAACAATTGACGTTTTGGTCTCAATTGCGGTTGTACATTGTGGAATCTTCTATAGTGGAATTAGAATAAGTGATCAAAGCTACAAAACCAGCCAATTTGTTTTGAGTCTCAAATGGCGGCTGAAATGGTGCTTACCGCTTTCAATCATGTCCGTTCAGAGGACAACATCAGTTGATGTCAGTCTTTATCGATCCAAGAACTCTCTAGCTGGGTCTCACCTGAATGACACTGAGAAATTACTCACTTTAAAAAGAAAATCATTGCAGATATGAATTTGCCAGAGGGCCGCTGTATTGGGTTTTGTGCTCTCTACATTTATTGATGTGACTGCCTCTGGACCCGTGACATTTTCTCAAACACCATGAAAAGAAGGAGGAGGAGGCCAAGAAGTTGAAAGGAGAATGCCTTCAAGGAAGCAAAGAGAATGTTAATCTGTTAGTTGAATGGAAGTTCTCAAAAACTACTCTTTGTTGTGGACCACGACTTGGTGTCCTTGAAACATCTTTGGTGTCCTCAAAAATCTCCATGCATTATGCTGGCATATTTAATATAATTATTTTTTAAAGATTAGGTTCAGAACCTGGTTCTGTAGTTGACTAATTTGAACAATACAGCAGGATTCATAGTTAATCATTCTTCATACAATATATAGAAAGATGGATGGAGTTGGATTGAGCTCATTTGACACCAGTGGTGGGTTCCAACAGGTGCTACTGCCAGTTCGCTCAGGGACGTGCTCCGTGCGCATGCTTGATGCGTGCTGTGCATGCATGCGCAATACAATGAAAATTGCTCAGTGCATGCGCAGAAGCCAAAAACAAGATGGTGCCAGTGGGAGAACTGGTTCGGGGGCATGTGGCAGCCCTGGGTCGCTGCCAGTTCCAGCAACCCACGCCGCCAAGTTACTACCGGTTTAGCAGAACTGGTCCAAACCAGTAGGAACCACCACTGTCTGACATATATATATTTCAAGGCCAGGTTAAAATACAAAAAGCCCAGAAGACAAAAAATAAAAAAGCACAAAAATAAAATAATCAAAACATTTTAAAAGGTGCATTTAAAAAACCCACATATACACATATTATCCCCTCTAGTTGAATACTGATTAATACATTATTACAGCCTACAAACTTGAAATTTGGCACATATGTTCCACTTGGATTCTAGGTACTCACTAAGAAAGGATTTTTTTGAAATGACTATCAGATCATTAGTATTTCTTATACAGTAATTAACATGCTCTGATGCTAAGGAGTTAGACATTCTACTCCCCCTCCCCACCTGAAAAGAACTCTGTTCCAACTGCCAGTTGCCTGACATTCCGTTACCTCACCAAAATGTCTGTGCCTTCCCCCTATGGAACTGTTTCCAGACTCAAGGGAGAGATATTCCCCTATGTGTTTCAATCATGGATCACCACTGAGCCAATGGATTGTGAACCTAATTTCTCCTGCATAGTCCAATCACATAGTTTCGCCATGAAGCATAGGTATCCAGCTAGTATATTACATTAGTGACAGTTAACAGGAAGAAGAATACTAAAACAAAACAAAATTAAAGAAACCTTCTTTGACCAGAATCCTTCTTTGATTCCCAACAAAGCAATTCTCCTTTCCTAATTGGAGATGGTTCAAAAAGTGGAGGTTCTGAAGTCATCTCTTTTATTTTGATAGCTGGTGAAGGGAGTAGCAAGGAGAATATCACACAATTACATCTTCTGCACCAGTTGCAGACACTTCTGGAAATAGAAATATTCTCTTTCAATCATGCCCTCGTCACCTCAGAACTGGATTACTGCAATTTGCTCTTCATAGACCAACCCTTGAGGACTATATACAAGCTAGAGGTGATGGATTGTATGCCTCAGTAGCTATGGGAGTACTTATGTTCATTCACAGAACATCATGATTAGGAGAGACAATTGGTTGCAAATCAGGCTTTAGAACTCTACACAGTTTAATGCCTTAACTGCCTTTGAGATCACCTTCTCTGAGTTGAATCAGACAATCAACACTGAACTGAACCCGGCAGAAGCCATTTTCCTAGTTCATCATTGCCACACAGTGTGGGAGAGGGAGCAGCTGGAATGTCTTACTAGACACCACATACCAGAAGATCTTTCTCGTGGGAACCAAGATCATCTCCCAGGGATGGAGGATGGAGGAGAAGAGTGCCTGAGGAACCCACCAATTAACCTAGTTGGTCAACGTGACCAGTGACACTTGGGGAAGGGGTTATTACTGGTTTTAATTATGCTGAAACTGCGGGAAAGATTCAGAGTTGGTTTTCCACTGAGTGTGCCGATATGTTGTACTCAATAAAGAAGTTCTTTGAGGAAGCAAATGGCCTCGGAGTTCTGATTTGCTTGGGTTCATTAATAGGAATCTTGACACAGCCCTTCTAAGATCTGTTAGGAAGGGCTAGTTGAAAGTGGCAAATCTGAATGAACGCCGACTTCAAGGAACTCATATTTGAGTCTTCTCAGCTTTCATGCTTCAAGCATTACAAGAGTGGGAGAGGATATAATAGCTTTTTGGCAGCGGTTTGTTCTCTGAGCTTGCTGTTCAGCTCCCAGATGTTTCGTTATCCAAGTTGGTAACAACTTCAGCAGGGTTTTGGGTGAAGCGACTGGTTGTTTGTGATGTGCAAAATTCAACTGGGGAGGGAGATAGTTGCTTCTGTCGCTGATTGGTGATTCAAGTGGTCCTTAGTAGTGCATATGCTGGTTCAAAGTCAATGTGTTTATTAATGGATCTATAGGTAAAGTGTCAGGAAGCTAAACAGCAAGCTTGGAGAACAGACTACTGCCAAAACCTTCAACTTGAGCTATAAATATTCTCAACAATTTCTAAGTGCATTATAATAATAGCATTCTTTAAATCCTGGAGTGAATGTCATATAAAACCATTTTCCCATTTTTCTGGAGTGCGGTGCAGAGTATCAAAAAATAGAATTATGGCAGGCCTTGTGGGTTGCAATATTTTAAAGGTATTTACCTCGATGTCATGTTTAATGTGTTGAAGTTTTTGGAGTATGTGTGTGTCTACCACACACACACACATGGTTTTTATTGCTGTAATTTACTCATTCCTTTTTAAATCACTTGCTGAATAAATTTATTTTACAATTTTCTAAGCCTTGTTTCTGCAGTCTACTAGTGGTCTAGACTTTTTTTTAGCTCAGCTATGGTAGACTTGATTTTTTTAATAATTCCAGAATACAGTAAAGTAGAAAACAAAAATCCTATCTACTTTCTCCACCGATGTATAACCTGATAAACACTTAAAAGAGCCGAGGTGGCGCAGTGGTTAGGGTGCAGTACTGCAGACCACTTCAGCTGACTGTTATCTGCAGTTCAGCGGTTCTAATCTCACTGGCTCAAGGTTGACTCAGCCTTCCATCCTTCTGAGGTGGGTGAAATGAGGACCCAGACTGTGGGGTCAATATGCTGACTCTGTAAATCACTTAGAGAGGGCTGAAAGCCCTATGAAGCGGTATATAAATCTAACTGCTATTGCTATTGCTATAATCCTGATTACTGAATTCATACAGTTTGTGGTTTTGCAAAACTCATTGAACTACAAATGGCCCAGGTCCAAAAATCCATTACACATACATATGCTAACCACTAACCAAGTTTAGCATGCTGCAGGAATGAATCTTCTACCTCTTTACCCGATGTAGTTAAACACGCAATGGGCTTTGGATACTATAAGTGCTATATATAAATCAAATGGCTGAGGTTTCAATAGTGAAGACTCACAAGTGCTTTTTCTGAGAACAATTAATCAGTGGAACGACTTTCCTCCAGAAGTTGTGGGTGCTCCATCACGGAAGGTTTCCAAGAAGAAACTGGACAGCCATTTGTCTGAAATAGTAGGGTTTCCTGCTTGAGCAGGGGGCTGGACCAGAAGATCTCAAAGGTCCCTTCCAACTATTACTGCTATTTTGCACATATACAACCACAGATAAGCAGGCTGTGTTGACATAAATTACTGATTGTGGTCATGAAAGGAGACATTGGCACAACATATTGGTTAGTGTTACTTCCTTTAAGTTCTTTTTGGCTAAGCATATCATCAAACTCAGGCCATTAAATTGCTTATGGCTTATTTGATTGTCTGTATGATTTCACTCAGGAGCTGATATTAACCATTCACAGTACTGGATGAGATTACAAGATCTTATTTCCTCTAATCAGTATGTCCCCAGCCCCCTCTGCCTGGTCCTATTGACAATTCATCAACCTTATCCCAAAAGCAAACAGGCCGGTTCCACTGCTCCTATTGCCTGCTTGAAGCTCACTGGGAGATGCTTGAAAGGCCGAAATAAAGGAGCAGATGGGAAGAGATAGGAGCAGAGGCTGGGCTTTGAACCTGGCTGCTCAACCTGACACTGTCTGAAATCACAGCCTAGCCGTAGACTCTCAGATTATTTATTTATCCATTCGTTCATTCATTCATTTTATATATTTCATCAAGCATGCATTAGATAACAGATATATGTATAAACATGATTATGAATACATGAAGTGGATACAAATACAAGGGAACATTTGGACAGGGACGGTAGGCACGCTGGTGTGCCCTTACAGACCTCTTAGGAATGGGGCGAGGTCAACAGTAGACAGTCTAAGGTTAAAGTTAAGGGGGTTTGGGGAAGAGACCACAGAGTCAGGTAGTGCACTGACCACTCTGTTGCTGAAGACGTATTTTCTGCAATGACGTTTGGAGCGATTTACCATAAGTTTTGTATCTATTGTATCTATATTTTCTCAGCAATTATTTCCCCCCCTGGGCGGAGAAGCAACTTGGCTCCACCCTTGGGAGAAAACTCTTCGTTTTGGCCCGGAGTCAGTCACTTCCGACGCTGAGCAAAGCAGCTGCTGCAAATAGTAGAGCCAGCCCCCACTCACACCCCTCCGCATCCTTTCCTCCACTCCTGCCGTCCCCTCTTTTTTTCCAGTCAGGAGAAGAAGTGGGAGGAAGGAGAAAGGAAAGGCTGAGTTTCAATAGGAGGAGAAAAACGAAAACCCTACAGTCTCACGGGGAGAAAAAAATCGGAAAGCAACGGAAAGAAGAAGAAAAAGCACTAGATTTTTTTTAAAAAATGTTGCTATTATTATTTCCCTGAGAACTCGAGAAAGAAAACTAACCGCTTAGGATCGAACGCTGCCTTAGCCGATCTGCCGAGCCTCGGAAAGGGACGAACCAGCTAAGGGCGCAATGCTGAAGCGGCTTTCTCCGACTCCCTCCGTCCGTGAGAGGCGAGTCCCGCCAGGTAGAGCCGCTCAGAGTCCCTTGGAGTTGGCCGGCTATAATCCATGCCAATAAGAGATCCTATAACCCAAGTCCCTGACGATGGCGCCGCGACTTCGCCCGGGCGTTTGAGCCTGCGGAGAGCGCATGGTGCTGAAATGGACAGCTCCCCCTCGAGCGCCCGGGCTGTGAACGGTTCGGAGAAAGCGCAGGGAGAAGATCTCTCCGGCCACTTCTCCACGACCTGGACCATCGCCTTGGCGGTGTTGATGGCTTTGCTGATCGTGGCCACCGTGGTGGGCAACGCGCTAGTGATGCTGGCCTTCGTGGTGGACTCCAGCTTGAGGACGCAGAACAATTATTTCCTCCTGAACTTGGCCATCTCCGATTTCCTAGTAGGTAAAGTACCTCACCCGGTTTCCACTTCTCTTCATCCAGAGATCACGGGTCAGGGTGAAAGCATTTGGGACGCTCAGGGTTTACTGGGTTGGGGCCCCTTCACTTTTAATATACAACTCCGTTGTGAGACTTAATCATCTGTTCCACCACCATTCTGAGCTTCCTAACAGGTTTTTCAACTCCTCTGGGAGTTGATTTTCCCGATTCACCTCCTGGCTGGGTCTTCATTCTGATATCTCTGGAGTTGACTCCAAAACCCACCCATATTTGTACCACTGTCCATCTTTCAAGGAGAATATTTGCAGTTCAGGATTGAAATGAGGGGTCCTTGATACTCTCTGAGCTTGGTTGCTTTCTTGATGACCTTTCATTAACCAAATACTGATGATGTTACCTTGTTTGGGCAATGAAATGTCTGAATAACAGAATAACAGAGTTGGAAGGGACCTTGGAGGTCTTCTAGTGCAACCCTCTGCTCAAGCAGGAAACCTTCTACCATTTCAGACAAATGGTTGTCCAATCTCTTCTTAAAAACCTCCAGTGTTGGAGCACTCACAACCTCTGGAGGTAAGTTGTTTCACTAGTTAATTGTTCTCACTGTAAGGAAATTTCTGCTTAGTATCAGGTTGCTTCTCTCCTTGGTTAGTCTGAAAGAAAAAAACCAAGCTCAGAGAGGATTAAGGACTCCTCACTGTTACTATTTTGCTATGCTCTTGCCTGAGCATGTGCAATTCCTGAAGAATTTAATGAAAGCTTGCCAGAAGGCTGTCATTCATAAGGCATTTAATTATGTTCTGCAGATGATTTCTCTGGACAGAAGACACACTGAATAGAATAGAATAGAACAGAACAGAACAGAACAGAACAGAACAGAATTCTTTATTGGCCAAGTGTGATTCGACACACAAGGAAGTTGTCTTTGGTGCATATGATCTCAATGTATATAAAAAGACATGATACATTCATCAAGAATCATAAGGTACAACACTTAATGATAGTCATAGGGCACAAATAAGTAATTAGGAAACAATATCAATTTAAATTGTAAGGATACAAGCAACAAAGTTATAGTCATGCAGTCATAAGTGTGAGGAGATGGGTGATCGGTAGGATGAGAAGACTAATAGTAATGCAGCCTTAGTGAATGGTTTGACAGTTATTGAGGGAATTATTTGTTTAGCAGAGTGATGGCATTCGGAGAAAAAAAAACTGTCCTTGTGTCTAGTTGTCTTGGTGTGCACTGCTTTATAGAGTCATTTTGATGGTAGGAGTTGAAACAATTTATGTCCAGGATGCGGGGGGGGGGGGTCTGTAAATATTTTCACGTCCCTCTTTTTGACTCGTGCAGTGTACAGGTCCTCAATGGAAGGCAGGTTGGCAGTAACTGTTTTTTTTCTGCAGTATCCTCTGAAGTCTGTGTCTGTCTTGTTGGGTTGCAGAACCAAACCAGACAGTTATAGAGGTGCAGATGACAGGCTCAATAATTCCTCCGTAAAAATGTACCAGCAGCTCCTTGGGCAGTTTGAGCTTCCTGCCAACAGGAAGAGGAAAGGAAGAAATATTTCAATGTTTTTTTGCACCATAAATATTGATAGGTTATATTTGTTAGATTTACAGCAGTTCTTTGCTCCTGAAACAAGGCAGTTCACTGCCTCCTCCATTTTTTTCCCCTTGAGGGAAAGAAAGGACTCAACTGGCTCAGAGAGATTTGGGTATATTTGATCTTCTAATCCAGTGATTCCAACACCACAGCCTTTGTTAAAATGGTGAGAGGCTGCAGATGTATTTTTTTGCAGCACCTTTAAAAAGCACAGATTTAGGGAGTTGAAAACTTCAGGTTGTAATCAATTTAGATATATGTAATAATATGTATTTATTTATATTCATGTATTAAATTCATATGCCGCCTGTCTTCCCCCAAAAGGCGACTCTGGTCAGCTTAAGCAATATGCTTAAGAAATAAGCACAGCTGCTCATACATTTCAGAGCTATCCTCTGAAAATCCTGCTAGCCATGTAAAATATTTTTAAAGCATTGTTGATGATGTTGGAGACTCCCCAAATTTGGGCTGGATTAGAAAACCTCTAAAGGTTCTTTCCAACCCTGTAATTCGAAGATGTCAATGGGTGGTAAACTGTAGCTTTCATCAGTCCAAATCCAATTTGGCTACTGGCTATGTTGGCTTGGCTTAGAATTTCTACCCAAATACACTTGGATGACATCAAATTAAGGAGGTCTATGCTGATATTTTTTTTGGAAATGCAATCAAACTACAAAATGACACCCCCCCCCCCAAAAAAAAATCTCTGGGCAGAAGTTGAATTTATAACTAATTGAAAGCAATTGGACATTTTTCTTTATTATAGAAACAGTGCTATCTAAAAACATTGCTTTTCGATCACTTCGCAGCTGGGTTCAGCTGAATCATTTAAACTTAAAATACTGCATTGCTTGGGACACAAAATCCTAAATGGATTGATTTAAAAAGAAAGTCCTTATACTTAAAGAACTTATTTTCATTCTGTAGCAGGCCTATTTAAATCCAGAGGTCTTAATTCTGTTGCCCAGCGGGCGGGCACTTCCTAGCATATGAAATATGTTTGCATCTATAAAGAGGTGTTTGATTTATAACAAGATGAAAAATTGGGGTAGGACAAACCCAAAGACCGAGATCAGATGTATGAATTGGGCTTTGAAAAAGCAAGGGGAAACTTGAACCAATATCACAAGATATGCCTATTTGAATTTCAACCTGACTCTATTCTTAAGTTTCACTAAGGGGAAACAGGCAGAATAACAGAACAACAGAGTTGGAAGGGATCTTGGAGGTCTTCTAGTCCAACCCTCTGCTCAAACAGGAAATCCTATAGCATTTCAGACAAATGCTTGTCCAATCTCTTCTTCAAAACCTCCAGTGTTGAAGAACCCACAACTTTGTTCCACTGACTAATTGGTCTAATGGTCAGGAAATTTCTCCTTATTTCTAGATTACATCTCTCCTTGAATAGTATCCATCCATTGTTTCTTGTTCTGCCTTCAGATATTTTGGCGAGTAGCTTGACTCCCCCTTCTTTATGGCAACCCCTTAAATATTACAACACTGTTATTATGTCATCCCTAGTCCTCCTTTTCATTATACTAGGCTTTCTTTCTTTTTTTCACTGTAGTCTCCTCCCAGGTGTGGAAGGCTAGAAGTTCACTCTTATTTCATATTCTTTGCTGCATTTTATAGAGTGATAGAACATAATGGTTGGAAATGACATTAGAGATGTTCTAACCTCCTACACACTACAGAAATCCATCATGACAGTGTTTCTAAGGAATGGCCATCTAGCCTTTATTTAAACTCCTTCAACAAAGAAGAGTCTATTACCTTCTGATAAAGTTCATTATGTTGTTTTTATTAGGATGTTTCCCCCCCTTGATATCCAATTTAAATCTATTTTTCCATGTAATATAACTTCTATCTCCTAGAACAAGTCTAAACAACTCTCATTTTCTACATGATGTCCATTTAAATACTCAAAGATCGCATTATGTCTCTTTCACTGTCCCTTCTCCAGATAAACATAAATTCACATCTCTGAGCTAGCTTCTTATCATTTGGTTTCTTCTGTCTGGGCATTTTCCTCAATGTTCTTTTCCAAATATGGTGTCCAGAACTGGTCATAATATGCCGGGTCTGATCTGATAGACGAAAAATAGGGAGGAAGATGATTTCTCTTGATCTCGATATCATGTTTCTATCAATGTAGCATAGGACTACATTTTCTGCATTTCAATCACATTGCTAGCTCATTTTCAATTCATGATCCACCAAAATATTCAAAACTCTTTTTTACAAATAGGGTCTCACCCCCCCCCCTTGCTATTCTCAATTCTGTCCTCATTGCATTGATTTTTTTCTATCCAGTGTAGGAATTATTTTTTATTTTTGTTGACATTTATCCCGATTTCTGCCTATTATTGCAACTCGCAACTAAGGAAGATGGGCAGATAGATAGCTAGATAAATAGCTAGCTAGAGAAAGAAAGTGTGTGCGTGAGAGAGGGGGGAGGGGGTAGATAGACAGACAGACAGATGATAGAAAGTAGATAGATGGGTAGGTAGGTAGGTAGGTAGGTAGGTAGGTAGGTAGGTAGCTGGATGAATGATAGATAGATAGATAGATAGATAGATAGATAGATAGATAGATAGATAGATATAGATATAGACGATAGAGAGATAGAAAATGATAGATAGATAGATAGATAGATAGATAGATAGATAGATAGATAGATAGATAGATAGATAGATATAGATGATTGATTGATGATTGATAGATAGATGATAGATAGATAGATAGATAGATACAGATGATTGATTGTTTGATAGATAGATAAATAGGTATAGATGATAGATAGATATTATCAAGAGCCCCTTGAGTCTTGAAACTGTCCTTTCACTTATCTCCTTTATATTGTGTCATCTACAAATTTAGTATTTTCTGATCCTTCCTTCAGGTCAGTGATCAATATGTTAAAAAGCAGAGGGTTGTGCTGAGTTTGTATTCATGTAACATGCCTAACCAGGTCTATTCAACAACAGTAATGTTGATTTTCACCCATGTGTTTACCTTGGTTGACATTCAAATTTCATACCATTTGGGTATAGGCTTAAATCATTAGGCTTAAGATGCTGCATGATCCATTCTGTTTAATTTGTTCTTGGTTCAGTAGTTTGAGCATGCCTTATGAATGCAGCCATAGGATGGAGGCTCTTTATGCTTTGAGATGAACCCCAACATTTATCCATGAGGATGCACCATTCTTAGTGCTTGCCAGTGTTGGAGGCAAGATTGCTTCATTCTTTCTAAAAATGGTATGTTTTCAAGCTACCTATGAAATACTGCTAAATATTGTTTCCCTGATAGACACCACTCAGTTAGATCTGCTTTCCTTAGAAAGTTAGAGTAGTCAACAGTTAATGAACATTTTGGCTATTAATTTGATTTTTTATAATCTGGATTTCTTCTGCTGTGGATAATGCATCGTGCAACTCCTTCCTAAAATAACTTCCTGTCCTTCAAGACACAAATGTTCCATGTTCTTCCTTCTTCCCCGGCCATAATAAATTAAACAAAATTCTTCCATTGATGAAACAACCATATTCATTGTTGCTTTACCCAAAAATGTCTTCTACAACTTCATGAAGGCTGAAGAGATCATGAGAACATCTTGTGCTATCCAGCAGAGATCCATTTGGCTGGTATCAGTTTTACAGTGTAAAATTTCTAAAAAACAGAATGTCCGTTTTGACAGTCTGAAGATGGAAGCAGAGAGGAGGATTAAGCAAAATAGATCTCAATGCAGAGTTATTTTTTTAATACCGGACTGGAACAATATTATGCAAGAATATGAATACTGAAAGGGTACGAAGCGGACAGGGGGATGGCCAAATTATTTAGAAGCATAAGGGAGCGTCCCAAATTATCTCTCAGGTACAATAAGCCTTACAAAACAATATTTTAATCATGCTGAGATTAACAATGTAAATGCAAGAACTGTGCTACTTTGTAGCAGTAATTAGCTTTTATCTTGGACTCAAGTAATACCATGAGTGGTTGATTCCAGAAATCTTAATGCTTGGGTTCTGTTCAGCCCGACGTGTAGATTTTGGTGTTGTATAATATACAGTACTTTTCTGTATGATTCCTGCACATATAAAAATGCATTATCAGTGAAAGAGCTATTAGATGATTGCCTAAAAGGTATATAATTGGTTTTTTGCTGCAAAGCTGCATGGATCTCATTAGAAATTAAGGAATTAAGGTGCCATAAAATATTCTCTATTTCACATCCAAAAGTCAACAAATTAAGTGCTAGGAACTTATCCTTCAAGATTGTTCCAGAACAGAGGCACAATTGAAATTGCGGTGTTTTTTTATTTTCTTTGTTTTGCCTTCAACTTTAGTAATACCTGGAATACTGCACCCAGTTTTGGTCACCACACAATAAAAAAGAAGTTGAGACTCTAGAAAGACTGCTGAGAAGAGCAACCAGGATGATTAGGGGACTGGAGACTAAAATAAACGTGAACGGTTCCAGGAAATGGGCATGGCTAGTCTAGTGAAGAGAAGGGCCAGGGGAGACATGATAGTAGAGTTCCAATATTTGAGGGGCTGCCATAGAGAGGAGGGGGTCAACCTGTTTTCCAAGGCACCCAAAGGCCAAACAAGGAATAATGGATGGAAGCTGATCAAGGAGAGATTCAACCTGGAAATAAGGAGAAACTTTCTGACAGTGAAAATAATCAACCAATGGAACAGAAGTTGCCTTCGGAGGTTGTGAGAGCTTCATCCCTGGAGGCTTTCAAGAAGAGATTGGACTGCCATTTGTCAGAAATGGTGTAAGGTCTCCTGCTTGGGTCGGAGGTTGGACTAGATGACCTACAAGGTCCCTTCCAACTCTGTTAATATGATCTGATAATCAGAGTGATCATATTAGAGTTCTGATGAGGAATGGGTAAATATGGAGCAACTGATTCTTTTGGCATCCTCATCCCACTAGTGTGAATTATGCCTAGAAAGAGAATAAGAGGCTATAAAGATATTGTCAGGAGCAAGAAGTCAGGAACTAGGAGAGAGTTCAAAAGCATTGCAAGTTTATTTCATGCTACCTATACACAAGTGTATGATCTACTAATGTTCAAGGCAAATTGGTGCCAGATAAGAGTCAACAGACTTTAAGGGGCTTGGAGACATAGGTCTTTTTTGGGGGGTATAGAGACTCCAGACTGATTATGCGTTTTACCCTGCCGTTGAGCTCAGTCTGGTGATATCCAACAGATATTTTCATTTTGGATAAAACCTGCCAGTTTTTCTCAAGAATTTGAAGATGTATTTCAACCTAGAAAAAGTTGAAAGGATCATTAATTTACATGAAAGCTGGGACAGTACCACTGAAGTAAAGGCAAGGATAGAGAAAGGTCGAACAGCATTCTTCAAAATGAAAAAGGTCTTCTGCAGTCACGACATAAGTCTAAGACTGACAATGAGGCATGTCAGATGTTGCATCTTGTCTCTCCTGCTCTACAGAGTGGAGAGTTGGTCTCTGACAGAAAGCCACTTAAAGAAACTAGAAGCATTTGAAATGTGGATTTACAGACAGCTGTTGTGTATAAGCTGGGCTGACAAAATCACAAAATGAGGTGATGAGCTGCCTAGGGAATGCAATCATCAAAACCATAAAAAAGCGAAAGTTAGAATATTTTGGACATCTGATGCGACACCCAGAAAAATACAGCATCCTTCACTTAATCCTCCAAGGAAAGATTGAAGGCAAATGAGGTCCAGGCAGAAGAAGAACATCATGGCTTCAAAACTTAAGGGATTGGTTTGGACAAAACTGAGCAGCACTTTTTCATGCGGCTATTGACAAAAATAGGATTGCCAACATGATCGCCAACATCTGATAACAGATATGGCACAAGAAGGAGAATTCCAACCTTCTTATCTTTCAGCTGTAACCTCCAAGACCTCATTCATGTCTAAAGCTTGAGAGTAAGCAAGTTGCAGCATAGACGATATCGGTAACACCATCAAATATCTAGATCTGTCTATTGCAGGTCCTTGGTAAGATCACAATAGGTAGACAACTGCCAAATCCAGTCTGAACATCTGTGCAATGATTAATAATGATAATGATAACAACAACAACAATCTTGCATTATATTTGATATTGGTGTTGCACTGAGGGTTATCCACATTCCTTATTGATTGAGAATGAGACTGCTTTGTTTGGGGAATAAGATCAGTTAATTATGTGTTTACTGACTGCTCTTTAGAAGGACAAATCCTGAAGATGGAACTCAAATACTTTGGCCACCTAATGAGAAAGAAGGACTCCCTGGAGAAGAGCCTCATGCTGGGAAAGATTGAAGGCAAAAGAAGAAGGGGACGGCAGAGAATGAGGTGGCTGGATGGAGTCACCGAAGCAGTAGGCGTGAGCTTAAATGGACTCCAGAGGATGGTAGAGGACAGGAAGGTCTGGAGGAACATTGTCCATGGGGTTGCGATGGGTTGGACGTGACTTCGGAACTAACAACAAGTGAAAGTGTTATTTACCACATCGGTGTGGTGCTCTCTCTTTACATTTGTGTTCCTTTTTTTCACATAAAACAATCTTGCTCTTTCATTCATTCAGATGATTGTTGGCCTTTGTTTCCCATGTCTTCAAAACATTAAAATCAGTCTCTTTTCTGAAAGTCTAACAACAACAAAATCCTTTTGTTCTCTGGAATTGTCATTTTTTGTTCCTTCTTGAATTTTTAAAGACTCAGGCAGGCTGTTTTTTTTAATGTCTCATGGCAAAATCATGTCCAAATTGTTCATATTGCTTTCAGTTCTATTCAGTTCTGTTGCATATCTTTTTCTGTAACATCCTCTGAGAACAGAGAGTTCCCAGGAAGACACATTATTGATTGAAAGTCCTGATATAATTGCTCAAAAATATCTCTCGAGCACCATTATAGCAATAGCAACAGCTATTAGACTTACTTCACAGTGCTTCACAGTCCTCTCTAAATGGTTTACAGAGTCAGCGTATTGCTCCCCAACAGTCTGATTCCTCATTTTACCAACATTGGAAGGATGGACAAGAGAGTCAACCTTGAACCGGTCAGGATCAAACTGGTGGTAGTCAGCAGAGTTAGCCTGCAATACTGCATTCTAACCACTGCGCCACCACAACTCTTCTTATAAGTTGTTTGTCTTGTTATGTCTCAGAAATCAAAAATACATTCATTCTTTAATATTAATTTCAAAATCTTAAAGTCCAAAGTGCAACATGCATACTGGTTGCATCTAATTTCCAAGTTCTGGTGATCCCCAGCAAACCTTTTCCGTATAATATGTGGGCCATCTTTTCTTTTTGGACTTCAGGCCTGCCACAATTTCTACTATTCATTTTCTATTGTGGGAAAATGGAATGGGGGATTATACAGAGTTGGGTGATATGTAGCCATAATAACGTTCTTCTTAGAAACTCAAGGTCATCCTTTGTCTCTGCACCTGGCTAGAACTGGATGGGTGGAAGCTGCCAGCGTGGCAGTGGAAGATTGGACCATATGATGGACTTGTGGGTGTGGGGGCAAGATCTTGAACTTTCAACTGGGTGGGAAAACCGGGAAGCTTTCAGATTCAGGTTTTCCCAGATGTGCCAACATGGCTCTCTTAATAAATTGGAACTTTGAGGAATCTTTTGCCTTGGATTCTGATTGACTTTTGGATGCTATTTGGAACCCTGATATGGGCAGCATAAAATGGAGCCCTATAGAATACAGGTAGTCCTCAACTTAAGATCATTTGTTTAGTGACCTTTTGAAGTTACAGTGGCACTGAAAAAGGCAACTTGTGACCACCACAGCATCCCACATGGTCAAAATTCTGACACTTGGCAACCATGATGGTCACAACAATTCAGAATGACCGGATCATCATTTGTAGCCTTCCCATGTGATTTCTGATAAGCCAAGTCAGTAAAGGATGCCAGATATGCTTAACAACCGTGGGCAAAAAAGGGCATTAAATTGGGCATGACTCATCAGCCACTTTGCTTATCAATGGAAATTTTGGTCTGGTTCTTGTCATAAGTCAGGGACTACCTGTAGTGGTTTTTAAAACAATATTTCTGTGTTTCCAATGTGACTCCTGCCATCTTATAGAGCCGAGGTGGTGCAGTGGTTAAATCCAGCACTGCAGGCTACTTCAGCTGACTGTTATCTGCAGTTCAGCGGTTCTAATCTCACCAGCTCAAGGTTGACTCAGCCTTCCATCCTTCCGAGGTGGGTGAAATGAGGACCCAGACTGTGGGGGCGATATGCTGACTCTGTAAACTGCTTAGAGGGCTGAAAGCCCTATGAAGTGGTATATAAATCTAACTGCTATTGCTATTGCTATCTTCATTCTGCTTACACATTTAGGGAGAATATAAAATATCCTTGTCATTTTAAATATGCGAGTCTCAAATCTATTGCTCAGCAGCAGCATTTAACTGAAATATTAATTATAGCTCAACATTTCAAGGATTTATTTGAAAGACATAATTGTTGTTAGTTGCGAAGTCCTGTCCAACCCATCGTGACCCCATAGTTCCTCCAGGCCTTCCTGTCCTCTCCCATCCTCTGGAGTCCATTTAAGCTCACAACGACTGCCTCAGTGACTCCATCCAGCCACCTCATTCTCTGTCGTCCCCTTCTTCTTTTGCCCTCCATCTTTCCCAGCATGAGGCTCTTCTCCAGTGAGTCCTTCCTTCTCATTAGGTGGCCAAAGCATTTGAGTTTCCTCTTCAGGAACTGGCCTTCTAAAGAGCAGTCAGTAAACACATAATTAACTGATCTTATTCCCCAAACAAAGCAGGTTTATTTTGACTAATCAATAAGATACATGGAACAATGTAACACCAATATCAAATATAATGCAAGATTGTTGTTGTTGTTATCGTTATCATTATTAATAATTGCAGTCAGTCAGATGTTCAGACTGGATTTGGCAGTTGTCTATCTATCGAGTCCTTAACAAGGACCTGCAATAGGCAGATCTGGATGTTTTTTTTTTTAAAGTCTTTTTATTAGATAAACATTAAAAACATTGGACATAGTGCGACATTTCTGGCGTAAACGTTTCCATATAGTGATTAGATCTTACAACAATTACATTTTATGTCCATTACATAGGTTTGTGCATTCAGTCAGATTTCCTGTCCATTGATCCTTTCTTATATATAATTACTAGTCACACAGATACATATCCAATTCCTACCTATCACACATTCTTAATACCATATTTTCCATTTCTTAACTTGTCTGTATTTTTCTGTCCTGGCCTTTCCCCCTCATTTCTAACCATCGGTACCATTTGTCCCAGATTTCGTGATATTCTGTCTCATCCTTGTCTTTGAGCTCTAGATTCTGGCCATTTCAGGCAGATCTGGACGTTTGATGGTATCACCGATATCGTCACAGGATGGAAGCTGTCCCCAGTGAAGC
The DNA here is from genome assembly GCF_009769535.1 of Thamnophis elegans. Classification (NCBI taxonomy): domain Eukaryota; kingdom Metazoa; phylum Chordata; class Lepidosauria; order Squamata; family Natricidae; genus Thamnophis; species Thamnophis elegans. The sequence goes on along the minus strand of NC_045545.1, from coordinate 90,015,902 downwards.
CGCTTTTTGCAATTGACTAATGGACAATTTATCAATGCCAATGGTTTTCAAGTGGTGCTCTAGTTGCTTTGGGATTGTACCAGTGGTGGGTTTCAAAATTTTTAGAACCTCTTCTGTAGGTGTGGCCTGCTTTGTGGGAGTGGCTTGCTGGCCATGTGACTGGGTGGGAGTGGCTTGCCAGCCATGTGACCATGGCCAACTTGTATAATGTGGTGAAACTCACTTAACAACGCTCTTGCTTAGCAACCAAAATGTTGGCTCAGGAACTCTGGCATTGAAGTGTGCACGTTTTAAAGCTGTCAAGTGACAAGACCTTTGCATCCCTAACTCTTTAGAAAAAAAACTCAGGGGTGTTCAAACTTGACAGCTTTAAGACTTGTGGACTTCAACTCCCAGAATTCCTCCTCTTGCTCTTCATCTTGATGATGTGCCAATGGGCGGGGGGAGGGAGCTGGAACCGGTTCTAAACGGCACTGTAGATTTGTGGAACCTCTTCTATAGAAGAGGTTAGAACTGGCAGGAACCCACACCTGGATTGCACCCAAAGCACCTATGACTATTGGTATTAGCCTTGCTTCCCTTTGCCACAGTTGTTTTATTTCTATTTGTAGGTCTTTGTGTTTTGTTATGTTCTCCAAAGATGACGACAATGATGATATTTGTATAGCTACAGGTAGAAGCATAAGCAAGTCAGATGATCAACATTCAGAGCACAGGAAAAGTTTAATTTTAATTGGTAATCAACTCTTTTCATCAAACGGTGAATTGGGTGATTTGCAATTTGCACAACTGCCCCTTGGGGGGATTAGCTCAAAGTGAAGGCAAAGTGAAAGGAGGATTGGTTCATAGGAAGCTAGATGGTTGCCAACATTTCCTTGATCAATTCCACAGATAATACTCAGTTATATCTTTCATGTGTTTCAGCCTGGGAAATATCTTTCCACTCCAACTTTCTGATTTAAAAAAAAAAACTTTTACTGCATTTATGGCTTCTTTCTGAATCCTAATTTGTTCTCTCTGCTTGTCCCCTCGAGCTGGTAATCAAATTTCAAAACCCAATAACTGATGGAGATGGATTTTTATTATTGTCTCTAGCGTTATGATAAATCTTGATGTCTGGGATACATCTTTATTAGGGGAAATTTGCTAGGTTCCTCACATCTCTTTGCTCTTCTCAAATGGCATCAACCTGGGGATTTGAAAGGTTGGCAAAGGCAATCAAAGAGTCGAAATGCTGGCTCCCTTCCCAGTTATGGGGTCCTTGGTGCTCTCTGAGTTTTCCTGTTTTCTTGCAGATGGTTTATTATCCGACTTGGTAACCATGCTCAGAGAGCACCAAGGACCCCAACCCTGAGCTATAAATATTCTCTTCTATTGGAATTTTTCCCCCAGTGGAGAAGTAGCAATGCATCTAGAACCTGACATTTAGAGCACCGGAGAAGAGCTACAGAGGCCTTGGCCAGACTGGAGAAGGAATATAGCATGGCAGTCTAAGACAGCGATCCCCAACTGGTGGTCTGCAGAAAAATTATTTGCATTTTTTATATTGCACTAAACCAGGAGTCCTCAAACTACGGCCCCTAGGCCGGATACATGCAATAAATGCTTGTGTTGCTGTAGAGAGTCTCCCCCTTTGAAGTCTTTTTGTCCAGGTTGTAGGGGGGCAAAAATTCTGACTTGGGGTCTGCTTCAGCCTCCTGGTGGGGGGCTTTGGGCGAAGGCTGGAGGGAAGTGACACTGTGGCAAAGAGCCGGAGGGTTTCGTTCCAGTGGGACCGCATCATTGCCTGGAACTGGCTGACCATCTCAGCCCGCTGAGCCTCCAGGAGCTGGTACCTGGCCTTGCACTCCCGCAGGTCTTCCCTCTGCTTGGAAAGCCTATGCTCCTAGTCCTCAGTGAGGTGCTTCTTCTGAGCCTCCTTCTAGGCCAGAACCAATTTGAACTGAGCCAGCTGTTTTGCCAACTCTTTCTCATGGTGGCTGCTTAGCTCCAACAACTGGTTCCTGTTGGGGCCCGAAAAAGCCCAGGTGGGGAGGCAAGGAGTGGCTGGGAGGGGAGTAGAGGCTGGCAAGGTGCCCCTCGATGTGACATCGATACTCACGCCCATCCAGTCACATGACTACCTAGCCACGCCCACCTGGTCATTAGGCAGATCATATTAGTGGTCCACAGGATTTAAAATTATGAATTTAGTGATCCCTGAGGTCCGAAAGGTTGGTGACCCCTGATCTAACTCTTGCCTTGACCTGGGAAACCTATCCTGGGCTCTGAATACCAATTTGTCCTTGATTCCAGAGTATCATGCAGTCTTGGGCTGGTCTTCACCATTTTGGCAGTCCTCCTTATCTGTTGAATGGAAGTCTGATCTTACCAGTAGCAGACCCAGATGGAACATCTAGGGAAGGTTCTGATTGTCTTTTTTAATGTTCTATATGGCTCTGGACCTTGTTCTCTGTGGGACCACCTTCTCTTGTCTTCATCTTCCCGGTCAACCAGATCGAATAAGATCAACTCCCTCTATTTCCCATCCCTACAGAAATGATACCCAACAGGTCCCAAGAAACTGTATGTTCAGTAACCATCCCAACACATTGGAATTCTTTCCCAATGGAGATTTGTTCAGCTTTGTCCTTCTAAGAAGAATAATTTACCAGTAACAATAGAAGAAAGAATTAGTAAAGGTTCTCCCGCATATGTGCCAGTTGTTCCTCACTCAAGGGGGCAATGCTCATCTCCATTTCATCTCCGTGGTCATGTGGCTGGCATGACTAAACACCAAAAGTGCACAGAACACTGTTACCTTCCCACCAAAGGTGGTTCCTATTTTTCTACTTGCATTTTTTTACATGCTTTGGAACTGCTAGATTGGCAGAAGCTGGGATGAGTAACAGGAGCTCACTCCATTATTAAAATTATAAAATGACAATGTTTTCTTGCAGTACTGATGGTGTTATCTAGTTGGGTAATGAAATGTCTACAAAAAAACCAAAACAACCAAGCTCAGAGAGCATTAAGGGCTCCACAAATAATATATTAATTCCATGTCACCCGGGAGGCAGTGTTGTAATTGGAGTTCATTTGCACATGGTGTTCGCATTTTTGAGGAAGGTTCTTTTTATCATATATATATATATAGGTTTTAAGGGGGCCATTATATTATATATGTTACTAGGAATGGTCAATATACAGGACAAAGACTAGATAGAAATGAAAATAGATAAATAGATAGATAGATAGATAGATAGATAGATAGATAGATAGATAGACGATAGATGATAGACGATAGACGATAGACGATAGACGATAGACGATAGACGATAGACGATAGACGATAGACGATAGACGATAGACGATAGACGATAGACAGACATGACAGGAGAGAGACAGGAGAGAGAGAATGAATGAATGAATGAATGAATGAATGAATGAATGAATGAATGAATGAATAGTGGTCTAGCAGTAAAGATGCTTGCCTCCCACTTGGAAGATTGAGAATTCAATCATAGGCAGCAACAGATATTTCTCTCCTAGGGCACAAAGTTGCTGTGAACTCAGTGTGGTGTCAGGAAAGGCAGCCAGCCAGTAAATGCACAGCTCCATCCAGTCGCCCCACTCTAGCTCAAGTTAAGAAATGGCAGGGTCATAGAAAGGAAGGATAGATAAGAGAGATTAAGAGATGGAGAGATAATAATGATAGAGATAAATAGAGATAGATGAGAAAGATAAAGATGTGACAGAGGGGGAAGAGAGAGAATCTCTGGTAATTGTCATTCTATTCAGCTCTGCTCCCATCTAATCTGACATCTCTTTTCCAGCCTCTGCATGCATGCATTTCTATGTCGATGACTGTTTTTACTGTTTCTAGTAGCTGTTCATAGTCTTCCAGGAAAAAAAAAATAATGTTTATGATCTTGCTTCAGCTACTTTAGAAAACGTCTACTGATTCCTCTATTCACATATGGCTGCCTGCCACTCAATACCTAATGCCTCAATGTTATCCTAATTTTTTCTTACAATTGTTAGAAAGCAACAGACTCTCAACAGGATTCAGAATAGAAATCAAAAGGAAAAGAAACACTCGGCTTTCACTAAGCATTTTAATCTCGCTTTCCATTCATGTCAGCAATGAGATCGAGCCACAAAATCTATCATGAAACCACCTCTGTTCCATAAGGAAAGCCTGTGGGCTATTTCGTAAAATTTCAACACTTGCTGTTTGAATGGATTGGTTTGGAGGAATTGTAGCGCTTGTTATTCGGTACCCAAAGGAAGAGACATTATTTCTTGAGAAAAAGTTTGTTTTAGCAACTTAGTTTACACACGTGATTTTCAAACCACAAATTCCATTTTGGGCTTCAACGGTACTGTCAGACCTGTCCCAGTCTGATCCCTTAGGGAAGAAAAACTCTCGACTCCATTTGGGTTGAAGTAAAAAAGTACTGTTACTAAGAAATGCTGACTGTAGTAAAGTCAGGTGGAATCTAAAGTTCTCGTGCATCAATACAGAATTAATCCCGTGGTTCTCCCAGTCTTCCCCACCCACATGGTCTGTCTGTGTGTAGCCAATCCGACACCAGCAAAATGTTTTGGGAAATGCTGGGGTGTTTAGGCTGGTGAAATTCCATTCCCAGGGTAAAGGGCCTTGAAGATGCCAGGCATGAACCGCATTCCAACATGCTCTGCTCTTCTTCAGCTGTCAATCCCAAATTCCAACCCTAAAGGTATACAAATGTATTGCTCATTTGTCCTCCCTCTCTTCCTTGGTTCTTTGATGGCAGGATGCCAGTGAGGCGCTAAGCCGAGGTTGATGGATTGGACAGGTTCAATGAATGGAGATATAGATAGTCTATAGAGGTATGATCACAACTGAATCCAAAATTTATGTTGTTAAGCAAGACAGTTGTTAAATAAGTTTTACCCTATTTTTCAAGCTTTCATGCCACAGTTAAATGAATCACTGCAGTTGTTAAGTTGTTAAGCGAATCTGGCTTCCCCGTTGACTTTGCTGTTCAGAAGGTCACAGAGGTTGGTTGCATGACCCAGGGACATTGCAATGGTCATAAATATGTGTCAGTTGTCAAGCATCTGAATTTTATCATGTGACCATAGGAATGCTACAATAGTCATAAGTGTGAAAAGCAGTCATAAATCACTTTTTTTCAGTGTCATTGTAACTTTGAACAATCACTAACCAAATTTAATATAAGTCGAGAACAACCTGTAATATGGGATTCTCTTGACTGGCAAATTGCAACTTTCCAGATCAGAGGTGGGTTCCTATTGGTTCAGATCGGTTCAGCCGAACCGGTAGTAATGTGGTGGCCTGGGTCGCTGGAACCGGCAGTGACCCAGGCCTGCCACACCCCTGAACCAGTTCTCCCGGCAGCACCGTAGGCACCACCATCTTGGGTTTTGTTTTAGTTCTGTGCATGCGCACGCAGCACCCCTCAAGTGTGTGTGGCGCACACTGCGCAACCATGAACAAACAGGCAGTAGCATCTGCTGGAACCCACCCCTTTGGCAGATGCTTTGTTGACCACATGAACAAGATGATGGAACTACAGCAATTAGACAAGGGCTCCCCAAACATGGCAACTTTAAGACTTGTGGACTCCAACTCCCAGAATTCCTCAGCCAGCCATGCCAGACCTGAATTATACCTTCAAAACAGGTGTTTTTCCAAATACAACATCAGTAAGAACATGACTGGGAAACTATATGAATTAATTCTGGGGTGATTGCTCCCAAGAAATGCAGAACTTTTTGTTGAAACCTTCAGCTCAATATCCAGATTGCCATTTCTTTTCTATTTTGGTGCTGTTTAACAGATTAATAGAGTTGGATGGGACCTTGTAGGTCATTTAGTCCAGCCTCCTGCCTGAACACCATCTATGGAAATTCTCAGTCATCCAGGTCATGGTTGTCCCAAAGGTGCTTTTTCAAAAGGCAACTGGACTTCCTTTGTTTTTCCTTGAAGATGTTTCGCTTCTCACCCAAGAAACTTCTTCGGTTCTGATTGAATGGTGGGGAATGGAAGGATTTATATGACTGCAAGGAATGCAACTCATAGCACAAAACACCAGAGTGCACCAGATAGAGGGGCGAGAAAGCAAATATGCCTACCATCAATACCTGGACAGTGGAAATATATTTACACTCGCCAAGATTTTTATCACTGTCTGATTCTTACTTCTTATGCTTAAACATACAGGCGAGTCTCAACTTACAACAATTGGTTTCTGTTCAAAGTTACAGAGAGGCTGAAAAAAAGATGACCGATCCTCATACTTTTGACTGTAGCAATGTCCTCATGCTCATGTGATCAAAATTTGGGTTCTTGGTTACAGGCATGTATTTAGGACAGTAGCAGGAACTGGGGTCTTAGAATTACTTAGAATAACAGAGTTGGAAGGGACCTTGTAGGTCATCTAGTCCAAAGCCCTGCTCAAGCAGGAGACCCTACACCATTTCTGACAGATGGCAGTCCTGTCTCTTCTTGAAAGCTTCCAGGGATGAAGCTCCCACAACTTCTGAAGGCAACTTCTGTTCCATGGGTTGATTGCTCTCACTGTCAGGAAATTTCTCCTTATTTCCAGGTTGAATCTCTCCTTGTTCAGTTTGCATCCATTATTCCTTGTCTGGCCTTCAGGTGCTTTGGAGAATAGCTTGACCCCCTCCTCTCTGTAGCAGCTCCTTAAATATTGGAAGACTGCTATCATGTCTCCCCTGGCCCTTCTCTTCACTAGACAAGCCATGCCCAGTTCCTGCAACCGTTCATCATATGTTTTAGCCTCCAGCCCCTTCTCTGCACTTTCTAGATTGCTCTTCTCTGCACTTTCTAGAGTCTTTTTTATAATATGATGACCAAAACTGGATGCAGTATTCTAGGTGCGTTCTTACTAAGGCTTTATAGAGTGGTATTAGTACCTCATTTGATCTTGATTGTATCCCTCTGTTAATGCAGTTTAGGATTGCATGGGCTTTTTTGGCTGCTGACACACACTGTTAGCTCATATTTAATTGGTTGTCTACTAAGACTCCAAGATCCCTCTCACAGTCACTGCTATTAAGCCTGGTTTCACCCAGTCTATATGTGTGTATTGTTGAGTCAGTCAATGTTAATTTTTTAGATTAGTTCCTGCAATTTTCTTCCAAGATTTTGAGGAGTTTTGTTCTTGCCTTCATTTTCCCTGGTATTAAAAGGATCCACTAGTTCCAAAGTTCTTGTGATATTTTCATGCCATTAACTTCAGTGAATTGTTATAACGTAAATTGGTATGTATGTCTTTTTTTTTTAGCCAAAACTGAACAGAGGCCAAGCATAATAAAGTAACGCATCATTACAAGAAAATCTTTGGTCCGATGGGGGCCAAATAGTCCAAAGAGCACAGGGCAGTTGCTGGAAGCAGAGGTGAAGTTTATTTGATGCAACACAAAACACAATAAATATAAATTAAAGCAGATGAAATGCTATAATCCCAAAAGTACATTTCCCACCAGTAAAATTAAAATAATAATTTACTTTAAATATATGTCTGATTGCAAGCAATTTTAAGTACTAAGGAACCACTTTTGAGTAAGCAACTACAGCTTTGTTAGTAACAGGGAACATTGGGGAACGTTTATTATTTGCTGCATTGTGTTTAATGGACTCCATAAATAGTACCGGCTGCCATGCCAATACTAAGTAAAATGTGAGTTGAAAACCAGTAGAATACCCTGAATTGCAAAGCCATTCGCTTAAATTAAAATTACCCTTCATATTGAAACAGCGGAGTTCCTTATAGTTGAGCTATTATCTACTAATATGAAACCCATAAAAAAAACTGTGTGACGCTAAAAGCTAGCAGTGAGATGAAAAGAGAAAGACACAGCAATTGCTAAACTGTTTTCTGGCTTTAGGTTCATTTTAAAAATTGATTCATTTTATTTTCCTATTTCCACAAAAATACTGGATTGTAAGTGGCCAAAGGTATTGTGGGAAGGCCCTTCCTCCGGGCCCCAGAAGAATGCAATAATTTGGGAAATATTAACAAAAGGCAGAATATTATATTTCCCTAAAAAAGAACTGGAGAAACATGTTTTTAGAGGCAGAAAGCAGCCCCTAGTCTTTCTTAAATACCCACAGCAGACGCCAGCACTTAGGGAGATAAAGAGCTTATTGAAATAGGAAGCCAGCTAACTAGATAGCTCTATTCATAAGCTAAGCAAATACTGCAAGCAGAAATCCATTCAAGACAGGATATTTTGAAACTCCTTACAGCAAAGTTTGACAGCTAAAAAAGCAGAATGGTAGGATTAGCACAGCAGCCCCTTACCCAGATTCAGCACAGGACAAAAGCTGTATAAAATCTGTATAAAAATCCTGGCACTCACCTAGCTAATTGTTCAGCTGCCCCAGAACCACAAACCCTGGTGGTTCTGTTCCCCAACAAATGGACCGTCTTTCCAATCAGCCGCTAGCCTCCATTTTGTTTCCAGCGTCTTTCTCCCGGCTTGGAACTGAGCCAGATGTCTTTTCATTCCAACAGTGTCTTTAACTGAGAACCATGCTCAGGATGTTTGTGTTTTTTTTGTTTTTGTTTTTTATGTATCACTTTTGGATATTTTTTTTTTTAGTTTAAATGTTTTATTCATTTTCATTTTCAATTTTGTACATTCACTTATATACTGAATATTTGCAATAATAATAATATGATAATAAGAAAAGAAAAACCCCAACCTAAACACAACTCATCATAAACCCAACCTATCACTTTCATACACCCCTTCTTCTCCCCCTCCAACTTTCCTTTCTCCCTCCAACGATCACCCCTCTTACTTCCCTTTCCCCTCCTATCTTTTCTCGCCTTCCTCACCCTCCTTCCTCTCTCATCCTCCTTACATTCCCCTCTTCCTCCCTCCTTACTTCTCCCTCTTCCTTTCCTCTACTTCTCACTATGGTGCATTTCTCTCTTCCTTAATCTATTCAGTTACTAAAAATTTCGCTAAAAAGAAAAGAAGAAAAAAAAATAAAAAGAAAAAAAAGAGAAAAATAAAAGAAAAGATAAGGATCAACAGTATACAAGTGTATTCTTCTTATTCTATGTATTGAAACTATATCTCCACCCACCCACCCACCCCCAATGAATCCCCCTCCCTAATCCCCTCCGACTTCCCAGGTCCCACACCCGGCACAGTTCAATACCATTCACCTTCTAAAATATCTTATTAAAAATAATAATAAAAATAAAATAAAAAAGAACACTCCGAAAAAGAAAAAAAACGAAAAAGTAAATAAAAAAATTTTTTTTTAAATCTTTTGCATTATGCTCAGCCTCCCATCATTCTTAAAATTTAAACAATATAAATCATTCCATTTATATTTTGTCCTCGTCCCTTACTTCTTTGATATTTACCCCCATCTTCCTGTAGACTCTCCAGATAGCCTTTCTTAACCTTATATTCAAATATTAGTTTATACAAAAATCAATTTATCTTCAAATACAGAGCAATCTAATCATACTTTCGCTACTCATTTTCCTACCCTTCGTTTCTCCTCTCCATTCCTCCCAAGCCCAAATTCCATAAAATTAGGATCTCGCTCTTCACTTTAAAATCCTGAGCTTTTTATGTTATACTTCAAGTATATAAATCCGTAAAATGTGTGCCCAAAATCCATACCACTTCATTCAATCCCAAGATCCCTTCATCGATATCCCGCTCCACCTTCCCTTCTGCCCCACTCCTCCCGACTCCATTCATCCCAAACCGCAATTCAAATAAATCTTAGTCCCCGCTTTCCTCACAGAAAACAATTCATGCGCAGTTTGGATTGAAATTCAAATAAGTCTTATAAAAGTCCCGTATAATATCTGTCCAACATAAGCAATGCTTCTTTCCATGCCTCATCAGTACACAACTTTACCATTTCATACCAAACAGAAATCCTAAAATTTTAATCAGTCCGAGAGCTTAGAAAGTATTTTAAAGACATCGCTGGATCTATATTCTTTACTCTTCTGCCCTTCCGGAAAGAAAAGGCAACCCTCTGCCTTATAACCACGTGTCCCGCTGCTTTATAAATATGACTAAATCCTCAGTTTCCGCTCCTCTGCCTCTCCAGTAGGGGGAGAACAACTCCCTCCTTCTTGTAACCAAGTGAATTGCTGCTTGTCTCTCCTTCACCTTGTCCTTCCGCATTTCCGAGTGAGTCAAGAAGCCCCGCCTTCAGAGTTTTATAATAAAAGTCCCGGGCTTCCGAGACAGAATTCATACGAAATCTTTGATTTTCGAGTGTAACTGTGATTCCAGCTGGAGCTTCCCATTTATACTGTATTTGACGATTTCTAAGTTCTTGGGTTAAAAAAGTATAGCCTCTCCTTGCTTGCAGCATCTGGAGCGGGATCTCTTTAAAGACAAACAAATCATGGCCATCGATTCGGAGCCTGTTATTGTAAAACTTTTGGATGATCGCATTTCTGGATTCTCTTGTGAAGAAGTATATAATTATGTCTCTTGGAAGCTGTCGTTGTTCTGCTACACACGAATTCTGGCGATAGATTTTTCGAATATTCCAATCAAAATTGAATCCCGGACCTCCCACCGCATGGCTGAAAGCTTCTACAAACGTCTGTTTCAAGTTCTCTCCTTTCTTTTCGGGCAGTCCTCTGACTCTTATTGCAGACGCCTTTCTGTTATAATTTATCATTATAAGTTGTGTTTGAGTATCTCTAATCTCTTGTTGTAATGCTTGGATGTTGGAAGTCAAATTAGAATTAGCCTTCTCCAAAGTTTCCAGTTTGGTCTCCATTTCTTCGATATAATCTGTCAAAGTAGACATAACTTCGAACATATCCACCTTTATTTGGGCAATTTTAGTCTGTATTTTATCGCATAAATCCAGCACAAATTCTTTGATTTCTTGTTTAAAGTCATTGAGTATTTTAAAAAAAAGCTCCTGTGTCAAGGAATCTCCAGTAGGGGGTGTAGGAGGCAAAGGCAGCGATTTACTAACAAGTTCTTTAAGCACATGCGGGGGGGGATTTTTTTGCCTGCTTAGACCTGGGAGGCATTATAGATAAAAGCTGAGAATAAACAGATAAGCAGTGTCTTCACTTGGTCAGTTCTCAATAAATTATTTGTAGACTTTGCTTGTTAATGAGTAGCAATCTCCGGGGAGATAAAGCCGGTTAATTACGTCATCAATCACCAACACAATAAAAACGCCATTTTGAAACCCGGTTGAACAAAGAAGTTTCAAAGGAAAAACAAGGCTGGTGTTTAGATAGTTATATATAAAAAAAAACATCACAGGAGTAAGACCCGCTCGTGTTAGCCTTAAGTTGTTTTAAACAATTTATCATTGTCCTGAGGGGGGGGGATCGTCTGTCTAGGGCTGCAAAAAGGCAGCTGCGAGGAACTGGCTGGAGATAAGAGCTCAGTTACGCTGGATCTCTTCTCCGTTCGCAGCCCAAAAAAAAAGAAGGGGGGCTGTGAACTACGAATAAATCCTAGCACCTGAGCTTCTGCCTGCCCCTTTCTGCCAGAAAGGGGTGATATCTATTGATCTTAATTAGATATACAGACCAGAACTCTGAGAGGGGCTCCGTTGAGCACCTTCGGCGACAGGATCCTCCCCCCCGGAACAATGTTTGTGTTTTTAAAGACAGAATAACAGAGTTGGAAGGGACCTCAGAGATCTTCTAGTTCAACCCCCTATACAAGCAGGAGACCCTATATCTGTGATGGCGAACCTATGGCACGCGTACCACAGGTGGTAAGAGGAGCCCTCCCTGTGGGCATGCGAGCCGTCTCCCAGCTCAACTCCACTGCTCATGCACACACGCCTTGTGCCAGCCAGCTGATTTTCGAGTCTATGCCAAACATGAGGGAGATGTGTGCCCATGCGTGGTGGTGGTGGTGAGGGGGTTGCATGCACATGCATTGGGGTGGGGTTAGGGTTAGAGCCCCACATCCCATTTTTGGTCACAGGAGGCTTCAGGGAAGCCCGCTAGGCCAAAAACGGGTTGTGGGGAGGGTGCACCCCACCCCGCACTCTGTTTTTCATCCCAGGAGGCTTCAGGGAAGCCCGCTAGGCCCAAAATGGGATATGGTGGGGATTGTGTGCATGCGCAGGGGACGGGGCACATTGCATTATGGGTGTGGGCACACACACACACACACACTGTTGCACGCATGCACATATTTTCAGCACACGAGGACAACAAGTTTAGCCATCGCCACCCCAGATCCTGGACATAATTTGTTTCAACTCCTACCCTAAAAACGAGGCTATAGAGCATTGCACACCAAAACAACTAGACATAAGGGCGGTTTTTCCCCCCCAAATGCCATCACTCTGCTTAACAACTAATTCCCAAGACACAGTCAGTAGTTAAACAAGACTGATTTACTATTATTCTTCTCTTCCTTCCTAGTATCTATCTCTCCCCATTTATGACTATAAACATGTTGCTTGTATTTTTCAATTTATATTGTTTTTATTGTTTCCTAGTACAATTTCATAGCTTATTAGTAACCTTGACTATCACTAAGTGTTGTATCTTTTTATTCTGGATGAATGTATTTCTATTCTCCTTGTGTACACCGGGAGCTTATGCACCAAAGACAAATTCCTTGTGTGTACCAATCACACTTGGCCAATAAAGAATTCTATTCTATCTCAGCAGTTTCTGGAAGAGCCAAGGCAGTGGGAGATGACAGCTAATAAGCAACAACCAGTACTTAGTGTTTTGTGTGAGATAAAATGCCTTGACTTGTATTCAATCCATGCCCTTTGATGCTGTCAGCGGAAGAAATGTTTGAAAAGCATGAATCATGCTTTCTCGTTTCAGGTGCCTTTTGTATTCCCCTGTACGTGCCCTATGTCCTCACGGGAAGATGGGCCTTTGGAAAAAGCTTTTGCAAACTCTGGCTGGTGATGGATTATCTGTTGTGTACCACATCAGTCTTCAATATTGTCCTGATCAGTTATGACCGATTCCTCTCGGTGACCAGAGCGGTGAGTTCTATTCTAGCCATTCAAAAGGTTGATAAATGATTTTGATCTGATGCTGCATTCCTCCTCCTCCTCCTCCTCCTCTTCTTCCTCCTCCTTTTTGTTTTCATTATCCTGCCCTTTCCCTGGCTTCGCCTCCTCTTCCTCTCTTCTCCTTCTCTTCTTCCTCATCCTCCTTCCCTTCCTCTCCCTCATCCATCTCTTCTTCCTCCTCCTTCCCTCCTCTTGCCTCTCCTTCTCTTCTTCCTTTTCCTTTCTGTTTTCATTATGTTGCTCTTTCTCAGGCTTCTCCTTCGCATCTTCTCCTTCCCTTGACATCTTCTTCCTCCTCCCTTTCCTTCTCCTTCGTTTCCCTTTCATTATCCCGCCCTTTTTTTTTTTAACAGAACGTTTTTATTTTTCTTTAAAAAAAAAACACAAATATGTCATCATTTGTCAATCATTAAGACATTGAAGTACAATTTTTTTTGTTGTGTGTACCCCTCCCTCCCTCCACCCCCCCACCCCCCCTCCTCCTTCCCCCCCCCCCCCCCCCGACTTCCCAGAACCCGTACACGGTATGGATTTTTAACTAACACAGTCTAAAATCTATTGAGAAAAAAGAAATAAAGAAATTAATGACATTCTAGATTGACCTTAGCTTCTTCTTACTGAACTGACTTTTAACAGTTTAAATCATTTCTGATCTTAAGCATAGGCTAACTGGAATTTCTTAGTCCCATATTTATTTTGTATATAGTCAATCCATTTTTTCCAGTCTCGTTTATATCTCTCATTTGAATGATCTTTGAGATATGCCGATATTTTAGCCATTTCAGCTAAGTTTGTTACTTTCAATGTCCATTCTTGAATTGTAGGCAAGTCTTCCTTGTTCCAATATTGCGCCACCAACAGTCTTGCTGCAGTTATCAGGTGCAGAATCAAATTGGTCTCTACCACTGTAAAGTCAGTACATATACCTAGTAAAAATAACTGAGGAATAAACTTTATCCTTCTTTTAAAAACATTTTGCATGACCCACCATATTTTTATCCAAAATGCCTTAACCTTTTGGCAGGTCCACCATATATGATAATATGTAGCATCGAGAGAACCACACCTCCAACATTTAGGCTGTACATTCGGATACATAGAAGCCAACTTTTTAGGATCTAAATGCCATCTATAGAACATCTTGTAAAAATTTTCTCTCAGATTTTGAGCTTGTGTAAATTTCACATTTCTTACCCAGATTCTTTCCCATGTATCCAACATTATTGGTTCCTCAATATTTTGAGCCCATTTTATCATACAATCTTTAACTAATTCTGTTTCCGAATCCATCTGTATTAATACATTATATATCCTCTTTATATGCATTAAGCTTTGATCTCTTATTTGTTTAAACAGATTATCCTCAACTTGAATAAAACCAATTTTTTGATCTATTTTCCACCTAGCCTGTAATTGCCCATACTGGAACCATGTTTGAACTACCTTCTCCTCTTTTAATACCTCTAAAGATTTTAATTGTAATACCCCCCTTTCCGAGGTAAGAAGCTGTCTGTAGGTAATTCTGTCCTGTTTTTGTGCTGTATTCATATTTTCAATTGCGTGTCTAGGAATTGCCCACATGGGTATCTTGTCATTTAATTTATATTGATATTTCTTCCAGACCCGCAATAAAGCATTTCTTAAAATATGACTTTTAAAGTTCTTATCCAATTTTTTGTTGAATAACAGGTAAGCATGCCAACCAAATACCAGATCGTGTCCCTCAATGTTCAATATTCTATCATTGGTTAAGTGAATCCAATCACTAATTACAGATAATGCCACTGCATCATAATATATTTTTAAATTAGGTAGTTTCAATCCTCCTCTTTCACGTACATCTTGCATTATTTTCATCTTTACCCTCGGCTTCTTTCCTGCCCACACAAATTTGTTGATACCCTTCTGCCATTCTAAAAGGTTCGCATCTTTTTTAAGTATAGGTAACATTTGGAAGAGAAATAAAAAATTTGGTAAAATGTTCATTTTCACTGCCGCTATCCTACCCAGCAAAGATAAGTGCAATTTCTCCCATTTTTTCATCTCTGTCTGTATGCTATGCCAAAGTGGTTCATAATTATGCTTATATAATTTCCCATTTGAAGTTAAAATGTTAACTCCAAGATATTTGACTTTTTTAACTACCTCACATCCTAGCATCACTCCTAATTCTTCCTTTTGTTTAATATTCATATTTATAGCTAATATTTTGGTTTTTCCTAAGTTTATTTTAAAGCCCGACACTTGACTATATTGATTAATCATATTCATTAAAACCATACTAGATTCCTGCGGTTGTTCCAATATTATGACCAAATCATCCGCAAAAGCGCGGACTCTATATTCTTGCTGCCTAATCTTGATCCCTTTTAAACCATCCAAGCCCCGTATTTTATTCAACAATACTTCCAAAGTTATAATAAACAATAATGGGGACAAAGGACAGCCCTGTCTTGTACCTTTTCCAATTTGAAAAGAGTCTGTTAGACTTCCATTGACTATGATTTGTGCTGTTTGCTGTTGATATATTGCTTTAATTGACTGTAAAAAATTATCTCCTATCTGCATTTTTTGCAGTATCTTCAACAGAAATTGCCAGTTAACTCGATCAAAGGCCTTCTCAGCATCCAAAAATATAAACGCAGCAGGGATCTGGTTGTTCTTTCCCAAATATTCTAATGCATTAATAATTAATCTAACATTACTTTTCATCTGTCTCCCTTGTATAAAACCTGTTTGGTCCGTATGTATCAATTGTTGAGTGACCAACATTAACCTATTTGCTAATATTTAGTAAAAATTTTATAATCTACATTCAGTAATGAAATAGGTCTATAATTTTTGGGTTGAGTAGTATCTTGATCTTCTTTGGGTATCAAAGATATAAACGCTGTCTTCCAAGATGGAGGGACTTTACCTTCCGTTTGAATCATATTAAATAATTCTCTAAGAGGTTCTACCATTTCTAACTGTAAGTTTTTATAGTAAACCGCTGTCAAGCCATCTGTACCTGGTGCTTTCCCTGACTTTAATTGCTTAATTACCTGCAGGATTTCCCCCGAGGTTATTGGTTGATTCAATTTTTGCCTGTGTTCTTCTCTAACTGAAGGTATTTTCTCTTTGTCTAAATATTTGTCTATGTCTAAACCATTAATTTTATCCCCTTTATACAGTTCTGTAAAAAATTCCCAGAAAGCCTTTTGAATCTCTTCCTGTTGAAACACCTCCTTCCCTCTGTAAATCAGTTTAGATATATTTCGAGTTTTCCTTTTTTTCCTAATCTGATAAGCTAACCATCTGCCAGGTTTGTTTGCATTACAAAAAGTATTGTGTTTTGCATATAATAGATTAGTAGCCACCTGGTCAGAGATCAACATGTCAAATTGAGATTTTAATATGTTAATAGCTTCCTTAACCTTTGTATCGTCTGGGTTCATTGTTAACTCCAGCTCTTTTCTCTTAATTTCCTCTTCCAGTTCTGTTCGTTTTAACCCTTGCTTATTTCTATGTGTTTTATTTATATTCATCAAAACTCCTCTCATGTACGCTTTGCTTGCGTCCCATACAAATTCCATAGATGTACCCTTATTCATATTCAAAACAAAATATTCAGATAGTAATTTTTTACAATCATTAATATACTTTTCATATCTAAATAAGTTTTCATTCAATCTCCAAGACCTTCTTGCCTGCACTACCCTTCCCAACTCCATCCAAACTGGGTTATGGTCCGAAAGGACCCTAGCTGCAATCTTTGTTTTCTTGACCCTAGAAAGCAAATCATTAGTGGTTAAAATAAAATCAATCCTTGAGAGGGATTGATGCCTGTCCGAGAAGAAAGTGAAGTCACATTCCTCTGCATTTCTTTCTCGCCAAATATCTCTCAATTCAAAATCATCCATAATGTCAAAGAAAGATTTGGGTAACTTTGCTCGCATCTTGGTATTTAGGCGGGAAATCTTCTTATCTCTCTTAGTGTCTATCACTCCATTCCAGTCACCCAATAGTATACAGGAACTATAGTCCCACTGTACTAATTTAGCATGAAGATTTCTATAGAATCTATCTTGCTGTTGATTGGGAGCATAAATTCCCAAAAGTAATGTCTTTTTCCCTTCTAAGATTAAATCTAAAGCAATATATCTTCCGAAGGGATCTGCTTCTATTAATTCAGCTTTCATATCTTTTCTTAAGTATACAACTATGCCATTCTTCTTTTCCATAGCAGAAGCTGCAAAATGTTGACCAAGTTTTGAGTTGATCAGATATTTTTGATCAGTTGACTTGATATGAGTTTCTTGCAAACAAATTACATCGTTCTTAAACTGTTTGAGATAATGAAATATTTTCTTCCTCTTCTGTGGAGAGTTCAGTCCGTTGACATTCCATGTTAAAATCTTAGTTGTCATCTTTGGTTGGTTGAAGCATTTTTAGAGCTTCCTGCACGGCCTGTTTAACCTTAGGTCTAGCTCCTCCCATTGCTTCCAGATTTGTTGTTGTAGATCCTTGATCGATGGCCGATGATTGTTGATGCTGTTGCTTTTTAGCTTGTTTCTCCATACGTCTAGTAGTCATGCGGCTAGGTCTTGGTTCGATAGCACCTTGCACTTCTAGAGAAGAAAGATGCTCCATCTTGTCTGGTGGTTGTGTAGTTTGCTGTCTATCCTGTCCTTCTTGTGGTCTTTCTCTAGGTCCAGATGATGCAGGGTGTCCGGCCTTCAATATATTATAATAAAAATCTCGGGCTTTCCATACAGAGTTGAGGCGGTACCTTTGCTTATCAAATGTAAATATGATGCCAAATGGTGCATTCCATCTATACTGTATCTGATGATTTCTGAGTTCTTCGACCAAAAAAGCGTAGTCTCTCCTGGCTCTTAACATTGGAGGTGGTATCTCTTTCAAAACAACCAGGTCTTGACCGCCAATTTGAAGTTTAGTGTTATAAGATGCTTGCAGTACCATATTTCTAAACTCTCTTGTAGTAAAATATATAACGATGTCTCGAGGAAGCTGCTTCTGCTTTGCCAGCCAGGAGTTAACGCGGTAAGCTTTGTCAATTTGCCAGTCTTGATTGGTCCCTGGTCTTCCCATCAGGCGGTCAAAAGCTTCCGATAGGATCTGTTTCAGGTTCTCCTGTTTCTCCTCACGCAGCCCCCTTACTCTTAATGCGAACTCCATTTGTCGGTACTGTATCATAATAATTTCTTTTTCAGCATTTTCCACTTTTTGTTCCACCACCTCTGTTTTCAATGTCAAGTTAGCATTGGCATCATTAAGAACCTCTAGAGTATCTTCCACTCCAGAAATATGTTCTGTTAATACAGTTACAAGACTCAGCATGTCGTCTCTAATTTTATCAACCTTAGCATCAAATTTCTCATACAGCTCCTGTTTAAGTCCTTTTATTTCACTTTTAATTTCTTCTTTCATTTCTTTTATTTCCTCTTTTCTCTCCTGCTTTACCACCTCTCTATTATCTCTAAACTTATCTTCCATTTTAATTGTCTGTGCATTAAGAGCCTCGCTTAGATTACTCAGGAAAAATTCTTTCGTTAACACATCCCCAGCAGGGGGTGTAGGAAGCGGAGGCTGCAGCTTTGTGCCAGGCACTGAGGATGTGCCCCTGGAAGTAGAGGGTGACGACTTCAAGTTAATATTTGGTTTTGAGGCCATTTCAAAATTTATCTGCCTGCAGTTAATAAAACTCTATTGCCTGAATATGCAGCTTTAAGTAAAGAGGCTTTTATTTTGAAGTTTAAGGCTTGGCAAAACTTTCAGTGAGTAAACATTGTAACAAGACCATTCAGCAGATTCATCACCATTTAACTTCCAAATAAGCAAGGTTAATGAAGGAGTAAAATTCTTCTATTGTGAAACCAAAACAAATGATAAGCAATCTCTTTTGTTTTGAATTCTTGTGAGGATTAGCAAAAAGTGTTCGTTATTACCGGAGAAACCAGCCTGCTCGGCGCCATTTTAGAAGCCTCTGAGTAAATAATTTTTCGGAGGAGAAAAAGAAAAGAAGCTAAAATGTTGATAAGCAATTATTGTCCACAGTAAACGGATCCAGCTCGTGATAAGAATAAATCAAACAAAACTTTGAGCAGAGTGGGAGAGACCTACTTTGTCCTGCACAAGGCAGTTTGAAGTTCCCAGCACGGACAGCCGTTCTGCCTTGGGCTAGCCCCCTTTCCTTGCAAGCACAAAAGCTGCAAAAATCGAAGAGCATTTGCCAGCAAAACAGTTTCTTCTTTCCTTCTTGCCTGAAGGATAAGAAAACCTGATAAGACGTCAGATGGAAGATCCTCTAAACAGGTACGTAGCCAGGAGTTCGGAGGCAGCTGATTTTTTGCTGCCCCCACCAGTAGGCTCCTCCCAGGAAGTCATCCCGCCCTTTTTTTTTACTTCTTCTCTTCCTCCCTTCTTCTTCCCCTTTTCCCTTTCATTATCCTGCCCTTTCTTTTACTTTTTTCCTTCTTCCTCCTCCTCCCCTTTTCCCTCCTCTTGCCCTTCCTCCTCCTCCGGCCTCTCCTCCTTTTCCTCCTCCTCCTCCTCCTCCTCCTCCTCCTCCTCCTCCTCCTCCTTTTCCCTTCATTATCTTGCCCTTTCTTTTACTTCTTCTTCTTCCTCCTCCCCTTCCTCCTTTTCCCTTTCATTATCTTGCCCTTTCTTTTACTTCTTCTTCTTCCTCCTCCCCTTCCTCCTTTTCCCTTTCATTATCCTGCCCTTTCTTTTACTTCTTCTTCTTCTTCCTCCCCTCCTCCTCCCCTTTTCCCTCCTCCTGCCCTTCTTCCTCCTCCTCCTCCTGCCTCTCCTCCTCCTTTTCCTCCTCCTCCTCCTCCTCCTTTTCCCTTTCATTATCCTGCCCTTTCTCTTACTTCTTCTTCCTCCTCCTCCCCTTCCTTCTTTTCCCTTTCATTATCCTGCCCTTTCTTTTACTTCTTCTTCCTCCCCTCCTCCTCCTCCTCTTTTTCCCTTTCATTATCCTGCCCTTTCTTTTACTTCTTCTTCATCCTCCCCTTCTCCCTTTTTCCCTCCTCCTGCCCTTCCTCCACCTCCTGCCTCTCCTCCTCCTCCTCCTCCTCCTCCTCCTCCTCCTCCTCCTCCTCCTCCTCCTCCTGTTTCTCCTCCAGAGCATCTTGTTCCAAAATCATCTCAGTGGCTTCTCTGAAACCCAGTATGAAATATTGACACATTTAATTGTTTTCCTGTGAAGAAAACCAGATCCAAAAAGTAGATGGGGACTTTGCTACTTTCCCTTTCTCCCTGGGGCAGGTTGCAAGAAAAGGGCAGATCAATCAAATCTCTTGCAAACAGAGATTGAAATTAGGTTGTTGGTTTTTTTAAAGCCACATGTAACCTGAAGGTGATAAATTGTCTATTCCCGAAATAGGAAGGTTTGTATATTCGTGCCATCAAATAATTCCAGCTGTTTTGGGGCCAACTGACCAAGGGAAAGCGCTATTGCCAAAGCAGGTGGAGGGAGAAGGGAATCAGAGAGGATATCTGCAAGAGATGAAAGAGGAAGAGATTGAGGTAGTTTGTACTGCCAACTAGGGCATACAAAACTTTTGTCAGACCAATTCTCGAATACAGCTCATCTGTCTGGGACCCGCACTGCATATCGGACATTAATATAATCGAATGAGTCCAGAGATATTTCACGAGAAGAGTCCTCCACTCCTCTGCTCGCAACAGAATACCCTACACCACCAGGCTTGAAATTTTGCGCTTAGACAACTTAGAACTACGTCGCCTTCAGTCTGACCTGAGCGTAGTACATAAAATTATCTGCTACAATGTCCTACCTGTCAATGACTACTTCAGCTTCAACAACAACAACAAGCAAGCTCACAACAGATACAAACTTAAGGTAAACCGCTCCAAACTCAATTGCAGAAAATACGACTTCAGCAACAGAATTGTCAACACCTGGAATGCACTACCTGACTCTGTGGTTTTGTCCCCAAGCCCCCATAACTTTAACCTTAAACTGTCTGTTGACTTCACCCCATTCCTAAGAGGTCTGTAAGGGGTGTGCATAAGTGCACCAGCGTGCCCACCATCCCTGTCCTAATAACCCCACTTATTCGTATCCATTTCATGTATTCATAATCATGTTTATATTTATATCTGTTATCTTATCCATGCTTGACAGATAAAAAATAAATAAATAGTTCCAAGCCACAGTCAGAATCAGTAATGCAAACTCTAGAGGAGAATCAAGCCACAGCAAGGGAAAAAAGTCCTGTAAAGGGATCTGTGAAGCTACCGCTGAGGTAAATAACTTGAAGTTCAAATACTTCGGCCCGCCTAATTAGAAAACAAGACTTGTTAGAAGAGCCCCCGATGCTGGGAAATACTGAAGGCAAAAGGAGAATGATGAATGAACATGAGTTTGGGAAAACATCAGGAGACAGTGGAAGGCAGAGACGCTTGGCGTGCTATGGTCCATGAGATCACAAAGAGCCAGACAACTTAGCAAATGAACCTCAACCAGATAAATAGGTACTGGGTATGTCTAGTTTAATGAAAAGAAGAACTAGGGGAGACATGATAGCAGTGCTCCAATATCTCATAATGTTCCAATATCTCAGGGGTTGCAACAAAGAAGAGATAGTCAAACTATTCTCCAAAGCACCTGAGGGCAAGACAAGAAGCAATGGGTGGAAATTAACCATGGAGGGAAGCAACTTAGAACTGAGGAGAAATTTCCTGACAGTTAGAACAATTAATCAGTGGAACAACTTACCTCCAGAAGTTGTGGATACCCCAACACTGGAAGTCTTTAAGAAGATGTTGGATAGTCATTTGTCTGAAATGGTATAGGGTTTCCTGTCTAGGCAGGGGGTTGGACTAGAAGACCTCCAAGGTCCTTTCCAACTCTGTTATTCTATTCTATTCTATTCTATTCTATTCTATTCTATTCTGGATGGGTGGGTGGGTGGGTGGGTGGATGAATGGATGGATGGATGGATGGATGGATGGATGGATGGATAGATAGATAGATAGATAGATAGATAGATAGATAGATAGATAGATAGATAGATATAGATAGATGATAGAGATAGGTGATAAATAGACAGTGAGATAGATAATAGAAGGGCAGACAGATTGATATAAATGAAATATATATATGCTGGTCTTGTTGTATTCAGGTCTTTTCCCATGTAAGATTGAGATTGTCTTGGCAATGTTTCAGCGAGGTCCCACTCGCCATCTTCAGGCTGGTGTTTTTGGCTTCATCAAAGCCAAACGTTGCCAAGACAATCTCAATCTTACATGAGAAAAGACCCAAATACAACAAGACCAGCATACCATAGTGTGTATATATATATAGTGTGTGTGTGTGCATATACATATACATATACATATTCATATACATATACATATATATGGGGGGGGGAGAGGAGGAGGGAGGGGGGAGGGGAGGAGGGAGACAGACAGAGACAGAGAGACAAAGACAGAGAGAGACAGAGAAACAGAGACAGAGAGATGATAGAAACATCTAAACTCTCTCTAAATTCAGAAGAACTGATTAGTACAGTACAGTATTCTTGGAGAAGGAATAGAATCAAAACATTGATGCAGCCATTTTCAGCTGAAATTCATTCAGCCGGGAACCTGAACATATTTCCTTGTTGCTCTCTGATTTCTCTACCCCACCTCCAATATTTTCTGATGCAGAAAACAATTTCATACAAAACAGTTCTTCTGGGAAAATCCAATTGCAAAGGCTTATTTTAGAGTAACTCACATATAAAAGATATTGCATTTCGGAAAATAATCACTTGCAGAATATGCATGCATATTACTGGCCTTTTGATTGTAACAATACATGTGATTGGATTTGAATATGCATACATTAAAGTAAATAGACCAAGTCTTTATATCTTTGGGGAAAAGTGGATTAATTTTCATATTGATGTGGAACTACTGCTGTGATAGGACATACTTTATTTAATACTAGCCAATAACCCTGTGTTGCCCGGATATTTATTTATAGGGGGAAAATGTCTGAACCAAGTGTAATTTCTAAGGTTGGATTTTCCCCCTTACCAGAGGGAGCCCCCTTGTGGAGTACTGTGAAGCCGTTACCATGGCAACTCCACTGCGCTGCACAACAGAAGCCATTTTATGGCAGTACAGTACAAACCATTTTAAGGCACAACAGCCTGTATCTTAACAGAACACACACTGAGGGGTTTTAGATGTATCTTACCCCCACAATATTTTTTTCCAGAGAGTAAGTCATCTGTGTACCAAGTTTGTTTGAAATTGCTCCAGGCGAGTCCTTCACTTATTGGGACCAGAAACTCCATTGCTAAGTGATGTGGATGTTAACTGAGTCACATCTGATTTTATTACCTTTTTGGTGCAGTTATTAAGTGACTGACACAGTAATTGTGCTGGGGCAGTGGTTAGAATGTGGTACTGCAGTCACTGCTGACTGCCAGGAGTTCGATCCTGACCGGGTCAAGGTTGACTCAGCCTTCTATCCTTCCGAGGTGGGTAAAACGAGGACCCAGATTGTTGGGGGCAATATGCCGACTCTGTAAACCACTTAGAGAGGACTATAAAAGCACGGTGAAGTGGTATATAAAATAATAATATAAAATAATATAAAATTATAAAACAATATAAAACAATATAAAACAATATAAAATAATAATATAAAAGAATAATATAAAATAATATAAAAGAATAATATAAAAGAATATAAAATAATAATATAAAATAATATAAAATAATAATATAAATGTAAAATGTAAAATGTAAAATAATGTAAAATGTAAAATAAAATAAAATAATAAAATAATAAAATAAAATAAAGTGAAATAAAGTAAAATAATAATAAAATAAAATAAAATAAAATAATAAGATAAAATAATAAATAAAATAAAATAAAATAATAAAATATATAATAAATAATAAAATAAATAATAAAATAAAATAAAATAAATCGGATCAGTATTAGGGCTAGTTTCAGACATTAGCCAAATTAACAGGCAGCACCATCCAGGAACCCCATTCCTACACAGTCAGAGTTCTCAAGTGTATTCAAAAATATCCCAATTACACATTTCCCTGGAAATAAAAATAATAAATTTTAAAATCACAATTGAGATTTAAAAAAAAACCCTTCAGTGGAGGCAACCTAAAATGGCCCGGCTAAGGCAAGAAGAAAAAAACAGAGGCACAGAGATTATACTGGGGAGTGTGGGAGAAATATACAGTCACAGCTATAGTAGACAGTTTGACATTGAAGGAATTAAAATAGCAATCTATTTTGAATGCGTTACTACGCACCCCTTCTAAATGCAGTTGTTTCCTCAGCAGTTAGATAGAGCTATGCTCTTTTTAAAAATAGACAGTTTTAAACTAGAACGAATTGCGTCTTGTTGTCTTTCTAAAGCTGAAGTTTCCTTTGGACTTCAGACCTATCAGGAATTCTGAAGTCCAACTGGCAGAGGGCTTAATGCTCTGGAAGGGGAATTATCAGGGGTAGGCTTCAAAAATTTTAGCAACGGGTTCTCTGCATGGTTGCTGGGTGGGCGTGGCAATGATGGGTGTGGCCTAGTCGGCCTCTTGCACCATGGGCTGGGGGGGTTGTCCTGCCAGCCTCTGTCTTCCCCAGCCTCCAGAGCCTGGGGAGGCCTTTTTCGACCACCCGGAGACTCGAGGAAATTCTCCAGAACCGGTCAGAACCGGCCGAATTTCACCCCTGGATTGAGGGAACTAGGAGCTCGAGCCTCCGGAAGGTCAAAAATGGCTTCCCCCAGGCTCCGGAGGATGGGGAAATTCTCTGGAGAATTTCCTCGAGTCTCTGTGAGGTTGAAAATGGCCTCCCCCGGGCTCCAGAGGCTCTCCGGAAGCCAGAAAGGGGCCTGTTTCCTGCCTTTCGAAATTCCAGGAGGCCTGTTTTTCGCCCTCCCCAATCCTCTCCAAGGGGCCTGTACAGGCCCTGTACTTACCTGGCATCCCAAACGGGCCGTGTGAAGACTCCTGGGAGGGGAGGGGAGGGGTGGGAGGGGCCAGCCAGGGGTTGGATTTGCAGGTTCGCTGAACTGGACAGATCATCCTTAACTAGAGCATCTTGCGAACCTGTGCAAACCCACACACTTGGGAACCACCAGCCCTTGGCATCCTATTCACTTTATGCACCTTGCCATTTATCCAAACATATACTCAGCAGCATTAGTCAGTGACCACATGTGAAAACAGAGAACATAGAATAATGGACATGGGAGGCACCTTGGAGATCTTCTAGTCAAGCTCAAGCAGGAGACCCCAAACCATTTCAGACAAATATCCGGTCTCCTCTTAAAAACTTCCAGTGTTGAAGGCAAGCCATTCCACTGATTGATTGTTCTCACTGACAGGAAATGTCTCCTTAGTTCTAGGTTGCGCCTCTCCTTGATTAGTTTCCATCCATGGCTTCTTGTCTTGCTTTCTAGGGCTTTAGAGAATAGGTCGACCTTTTCTCCTCTGTGACAAGTCTTGGAATACTGCTGTCATATCACCGCTAATCTTTCCCTTTGTTAGACTAGACACACCTAGTTCTCTCAATCCAGGGGTGAAATCCAGCCGGTTCTGACCGGTTCTGGAGAATCGGTAGTGGAAAATTTTGAGTAGTTCAGAGAACTAGCAAATGCCACCTCTGGCTGGCCCCAGAGTGGGATGGGAATGGGGATTTTCCAATATCCTTCCCCTGCCACGCCCACCAAGCCACACCCATAGAACCAGTAGTAAAAAAAAATTTGAATTTCACCACTGCCTCAATCGTTCATTCTATGGTTTAGCCTCCAGACCCCTTATTATCTTTGGTTGCTTTTCTTTCTTAATCTGCCAGAAAGGTGATAGGTGTTTCCTAGTTTTCTGATACCTTAAAAAGTAATGTGTATATTTTATGGGATGGGATGGGATAGAATAGGATAGGATAGGATAGGATAGGATAGGATAGGATAGGATAGGATGGGATGGGATGGGATGGGATGGGATGGGATGGGATGGGATAGGATAGAATAGAATAGAATAGAATAGAATAGAATAGAATAGAATAGAATAGAATAGAATAGAATAGTCTGTCTCTATCCATCCATCCATCCATCCATCTAGAATAGAATAGAATAGAATAGAATAACAGAGTTGGAAGGGACCTTGGAGGTCTTCTAGTCCAACCCCCTGCCTAGGCAGGAAACCCTACACCACTTCAGACAAATGGCTATCCAACATCTTCTTAAAGACTTCCAATGTTGGAGCATTCACAACTTCTGGAGGTAAGTTGTTCCACTGATTTAATTGTTCTAACTGTCAGGAAACGTTGTTGGACTACAGCCTAGTATCCCATTAGTTTCTCCTATTATCCTGGTGACACATACCAACCTTTTCTCTGAGATTAGTCACACATGGTATTTTATAAAGTGGGTTGTATAAGGCCATGCCACAATGTAGTCATTACTGTATCCTTTAAGGCAAACAAAGCTCCTTACCAGGGTTTGGGCAATGAATTTTCCCAAGGGGGGGGTCACATGAGAAACTGGGACTGTTATACAGGGTCAAACCAATCAGGCCACGGCCGGTGTCCCACCCACCCACCCTCACCCTGGTTAAGGCTGCTAGAGAATAAGACTTCACACCTCCAACAACACTCATCAAAAGACTCTTTAATGGAATGAAATGAAAGAATGTCAGAGATTCAAAGATTCCCTTTCTCCCACTAGAACCAGCTGTTGAAAGAAAATAATACAGGGCTCCTTGACTTGCAACCACAATTGAGCCCAATGTTTTTGTTGCTAAGCAAGATGGGTACCGTATTTTTCTGAGTATAGGTTTTCTCTCAAAAAAGAGGGTGAGAATCTGGGTGCGTCTTATATACTGAATACAGCCATTTTGGGCCTATTGAAACCCCATCCCCTTTGCAAAAACAGACGTGCAGAGGGTTTGGGAGGCTCCTAAGGGCTGGGGAGGGCCATTTTTGCTCGTTTGTGCCCCCCCTCCAGCCCCCGGGAGGATTCTTAACAGCCTCCCAAAGCTCTGCATGTCCCCCCCTTTTTTTTTTGCAAAAAACGAGGCCTGCGGAGTGCAAAAACTTTTTTTAAAAAATTTACCTCTTCAAAATCATGATGCATCTTATACTCCGGTGCGTCTTATAATCCGAAAAATACGGTGAGTTTTTGCCGCATTTTCCAAACCTTTCTGGTCACCGTTGTTAAGAGAATCCTGGCAGTTGTTCAGTTAGTAATATGGTTGTTAAGTGAATCTGGCTCCCCCATTGACTTTGCTGGTCAGAAGTTCGCAAAAAGGGACCACAGGACCCTGGGACACTGCAACCGTCATAAGTAGGAACCAGCTGCCAAGGGTTGGAACTTTGATCGCAGGACCATGGGGATGCTGCAATGGTTATAAGTGTGAAAAACAGTTATAACTCACTTTTTCCAGTGCCACTGTAACTCTGAACAGTCACTAAACAAATACAGTAGTTGGAAGTTGAGGATTACCGAATATACAGGAGTCTTCAAACTGATACATACGAACACATAAACACTCACGCAGAGAATGACACATGTGTGTACTGCTTAAGTAAGTTAGGGGGGAGAATGAAAATATCCAGTGGAGATAATATGAGCCAGCAGTGTGTGGCAGCTGCCAAAAAAGCCAACACTTTCCTAGGCTGCATTAACAGAGAGATAGAATCAAGATCACGTGAAGTGTTAGTACTGCTTTATTATGCCTGGGTAAGGCCACAGTTCGAATACCACATCCAGTTTTGGTTGCCACGATGTAAAAACAGACGTTGAGACTCTAGAAAGAGTGCAGGGAAGAGCAACAACGATGATTAAGGGGTTAACGTCTAAAATAACGGCTGGAGGGACTGGGCATAGCTAGTTTGATGAAAAGAAGGACTAGGGGTGACACGATAGCAATCTTCCAATATTTGAGGGGCTGCCACAAAGAAGAGGGAGTCAAGCTATTCTCCCAAGCACCAAAAGACAGGACGGATGGAAATGGATGGAAACTAATCAAGGAGAGACGCAACCTAGAATTTCCAGACAATGAGAACAATTAATCAGTGGAACAACTTGCCTCCAGAAGTTGTGGGTGCTCCTACACGGCAGGTTTTAAAGAAGAGATTTGATCATCATTTGTCTGAAACGGTATAGGGCAGTGATGGCCGAAAACACGCACACGACAGTGCATGCAGGCTTATACCCATAACGCAATGCACTAGCGGGACCCCCCGCATGTCCTGCCCCACTACGCATGTGTGTGCAACCCCCTGTGTTTCCCCCCTGCAATGTGCATGTGACCCCTGTGGCCTGTTTTGGGCGTAGGAGGCCTCCCTGAAGCCTCCTGGGACCAAAAATGGGCTGCTGGGGGGAGGGGGACACACACTGCCCTCTCGTGCTCCCTCCCGGCCCCCACGCATGCACAGCAGAGACTCAAAAATCAGCTGGCTGGCAGGAGGCACATGTATGCATGGTGGAGCTGAGCTGGGGCAATGGCTCCACATGCCACCTGTGGCACGCGTGCAATAGGTTCGCCATTACGGGTATAGGGTTTCCTGCCTGAGCAGGGGGGGTTGGACTAGAAGACCTCCAAGGTCCCTTCCAACTCTGCCATTCTGTTCACGCTAAGCAGCAAGAAAACATTTGACTGGGATAATCAATTATTTTCCTTTGAACTGATTATCCCTGCAGGGAGAGGATGTTCTCTAATAAACGTGGCCCGTTGTTTTCCTTTCCCAGGTCTCATACCGAGCCCAGCAAGGAGACACCAAGCGAGCTGTATTCAAGATGGCGATGGTCTGGGTTTTAGCTTTCTTGCTGTACGGACCTGCCATTATAAGCTGGGAGTACATATCCGGCCGGAGCACCATTCCCGATGGGGAATGCTATGCGGAATTTTTTTACAACTGGTACTTCCTCATCACGGCCTCCACCCTTGAGTTCTTCACCCCTTTTCTCAGCGTGATGTTTTTCAACTTGAGCATCTACCTGAACATACAGAAACGGACCAAAATCCGCCTGGAGGTTCTTCACGACAGCCAGAATTTTGTGGAGGAGATCGAAATGAGCATGGGGCCCAAGCTTTCCATGAAATGCTGTGAGTGGGAGGAAAAAGATCCAGGGAGCCTGAAACCTCCAAAATGGGACATCCCGGAAGAAGATGCGCGAGGAAGCATCAACAAAAAACCTCCGCGGGACTCTGACGCGGGAGTAAAACTCTCTAACAAAAGGAATTATAAAGACTGGGCAGCCAACCTTTCTTTAGAGAAAGGATTGAAGGTCGCTTCCCAGAATGTGACCCAGCGATTCAGGCTGACAAGGGACAAGAAAGTAGCGAAATCACTAGCTGTGATTGTGGGCATTTTTGGCCTATGTTGGGCACCGTACACCCTTCTCATGATCATCCGAGCCGCTTGCCATGGTCACTGTATCCCTGTGTATTGGTATGAGGCTTCTTTCTGGCTCTTGTGGGTCAATTCGGCCATCAACCCCGTCCTTTATCCGCTCTGTCACTACAGCTTCAGGAGGGCCTTTGTTAAACTCTTGTGCCCAAAGAAATTGAAGATCCAGCCCCATAATTCTCTCCAGAAATGCTGGAAGTAACCTCATTGGGTAAGAAGTAAACGCATCAAGATTTCTTTGAAGAGGTATTGACAGTAAGAGTTACAAAGGGTGAAGAAGATGCCAAGTTTATCTAGGTCATGGCTTTCTAACCTCTGATATGTGGATTGGGCGTGGCCCTCCAGTTCTCTTTTTGTATCTCTGGAGCCCTCAAATTGCACTTCTGAAAGTTTGGAGTAGTGGGAAAGATTGAATATCTGTAGGATGAAAAAAAAAAAGTGTGCCATAACTCTGGTAGATTTAACACTCCCTGTAGATCTTTAGAACTTGAGCCAAACTTTCTATCTTGTCCAGGGTCATCTTTTCTGTTTAGTTCTGTACAGTCAAAAATGGGTTTCAGAGTAGATCTGGATACATCCCATTGAGTTTGAGCAAGCACGCATTTAAATAAACGCTCTTCAAATCCACATTGTTAAGATTTTCAGATACAAGGAAGGGAAAGAAATGTCCAGCGATGGTCCAACATAGAGGGAGCCCTTGATCTACGACCACAACTGAGACTGGGAAGTTCTGTTCATAAGTGATGTGGTCATTAGGTGGGTCATCCTGTGACCGTTATTGATTTTACGATCTTTTTTGCTCTGGTTGCTAAGCGAATCCACTTCCCTCATTGACTTTGCTCATGGGAAGCCAGCTGGGAAGGTTGTGAATGGTGATCGTGTGACCCTGGGATGCTCCAATTGTCATAAAGACACGCCAATGGCCAAGTGTCTGAACCACAGTCATGTGACCACAGGGACACAGTGACCGTCATAAGTGCAAGGACCAGTCGTGAGTCACTTTTGTCAGCAGAGTTGTAACTTTGAACAGTCACAGGCAAATGAATAGTTGTAAGCTGAGGACCGCCTGCATTTGGCTTCTAGAGAGAAAAGACATTTCTACATGTCACAGTGGAAAAAATCTGAGTGTCGTGGTATCCTAGCTGTGAAGCTAATTGCCTCCCGTTCGGAAGGTTGAGAGTTCAATCCTAGGTAGTGGCAGATGTTTTTCTCTTGTTGGGCGCAAAAACAATATTTGCTGTGAACTCCATGTGGCATCAGAAAGGGCATCCGGCCAGCAAATGCTCAGCTCCATCCCGTCGCCCTACCTAGAATTAGTTATGGGATGAGAGCAGTGGTGGGATTCATTTACCTTTGCTACGGATTCAGAAATGTGAACATGCGGTACAAGTGCTATTACCATCATATCATCAGGTCATACATGTTAAATTCATTTTAGAGTAGAATAGAGTAACAGAGTTGGAAGGGACCTTGGAGGTCTTCTAGTCCAACCTCCTGTGGAAAAACCTTTCTTCAGCAGTCCTGCTGCCCAGAAGGTTGGGAACTACTGCTTTAAAGTTATGTTTTGAAATAAATTTGAGCACATATATCCTTTGTGATACATGTTGGAATAGAATGATTTCCAAAGAATAGTGAAGAGTACGTCACTTTTCAATGTGGCTCCAATGCAAACTGAACTTAATTGTTTATGAACAATAATGCTGAAAAAGAGTCAGATCTGAATATTACTAAGTCAACGTTACATTTTCAGCTTAACTTGGGAGGTCCCAAGTGTTTTCTGTTGCCAATATTAACAAGGATTTCCCCAACCTATAGATACATTTTTCCTTTTCCTTCCTAAATTTCTGTGATCAGAAAGAGAACGTTTTCAACAGCTCCATTCACAAGGGGACTACTGCTAACTCTGCATATATGCATTTATGTGGAAAGATGTCATTACACTAATGACATTTTCCCTCATTCGCTCAGGTTGTTCAACAAGGGTTTTTTTCCCCCTTCCTGCGCATCTTTTATATTATTTTTGGTTCCACTGGGAGGAAAAGCTGGTTTGATAACAGAAGGAGCAGGAAGCTCTCAAATACAAGAGGTACACGTTTAGCACATTTGTTTTTAACTAAACGAAATTTAATCTAATTAAATCATTAAATTTGGAGTCTAATAATACTTCGCTGAATTACTGCAAGGTATCCAGCATTCTACGAGGAATTCTAAGTAGGGAGTGAACAGCAGAATATTGAATTTTTTCAACCTGGTGAGAAAGGCACTAAGTCATCAAGACCTCTTTACCTCTGTAAAGAAATATAGAAGTGGCTTTGAAGAAGGGATTTGATTGTATAAACATCATCTTAGCCCTGATAGACAGGAAAGGGCGAGGAAGAAACTTAAAATTATCTGAATCCCATTCATGCAGTGTCTGTTTCCTGGCGTGGTCTACTTCAAATTGCTGAGGACATTCCATTATCTTGATGACCCAAATCCAAGTTGCTCTATTCCATGATGCTTGATGATCTGTTCTGTGGCAAGAGCTGGTCCTTTCACTGCTCACAGGAAAGGTCAGCGCTATTCAAACATATTTGCTGGCAACATTAAAACTGCAGATAATTCTTCATTTTCATTCATCCATTTCAGCGATGTATCTTCCATCAAAGAGTTCAGGGAAAGTGATAGTCAGAATAGCAGTTCCCACTGTTATTTCAGGAGAGAAATTGAATATTTGAGACACAGTATGCTTGCTGTCCAAGCATGGTGTGTGTGTGTGTGTGTGTGTGTGTGCGCGCGCGCGTGTTATATATACATACATACAGAGAGAGACAGACAGACAGACAGACACATAAAGAGAGAGACACCCAGAGAGAGACAAACACACACACAGAGAGAGAGAGAGAGAGAGAGAGAGAGAGAGAGAGAGAGAGAGGGAGGGAGGGAGGGAGGGGAGAGAATTTTATTTCTTAAACAAATGGCAAAGTTTATTTCAGCCACACGGTCTTCAAGCTGATCTCTGTATTATTGTTGACGCTATGAGCTTCAAGTATAGATTCAATTTATTGCCATATTGTTACTTCAAGTTAAGTCAAATATCTCTTCCTGAAAATCTGGAGGACTTTTCTTCTGAACATTATATGTAAACTATATGTGATGAAAAGCGCTGTTCTATTTTTTTTTCCAAAATCCAAAACACCTTTATTTAGTCATCATAAATGGTACTGTAATTTTAAATCTCTGCTAGAAATTTCAGCACTCTTTGGACTACCCGTTTATCCTCTGTAGGTTAGATAAATATGCTTTCAGCCGTAGACCTAACATTTTGTGTCACGCATGCAATATTTGGTATTGAAAATGGACTCGGTCTGATGAGGAATTGCATGTGGAATTAACTGAGTTTTGGGAACAGTATCATCATATGGAGAATTTTTGTCCTGCAAATTTGTCCAGCTTTTAATGTATGCTTTTTATCCTGTATGTTAACAGCACTATGTAAGAAATATAATAAAAATATTTTCTTAAATCAAGATTCATCAAATTCTGTGTAGAGAAACAGAGCACGGTTAAAGCAAATAATTCAATCTGGAGCCTCATCTAGCAATTTCTTTCTCCAGATGAAGATCAGTTCAAGAGAGTTTTATAAATGTATTTTTAAGCCTAGTTGCTAGGTATGAAAACCACCAGGGAGAAATTAAACTTTGAGTGATAGCTGTCTGAAACAAATTGATCAGGCCCGACTGATGAACTAAAGCCGTGATGGCGAACCTATGGCACGTGTGTCACAGGTGGCACGCGGAGCCCTCTCTGCAGACATGCCAGCCGTTGTCCCAGCCCAGCTCTACTGTGCATGCGCGCGGGCTTCCCGCCAACCAGCTGCTCTTCGGGTCTCCGCCATGGATGCACAGGGGACGGCTGCATGCAGGAGACGCATGCACGCATGTACAAGGGGGTAGGGTGCATGCACGGCGGGCACCCGCATTTTGGGCCTTGTGCAGTACCTCCGTGCCCTGTTTTGGCTTCCAGGTTGGTGCAGGTGGATTTTGCACCTGGAAGTTCTCCTGCACCAACCTGGAAGCCAAAAACGGGGAACGGGGGAGCATGGCGCATGTGTGGGGAAATGGGTGCATGGGGGGCATAGTCCATTGGATACATAGGGGGGGTCGTGTGCCCCTTGCATTATGGGTGCAGGCACTCGAGCGCACTGTAACACACATGCATGTACGCTTTCGGCACGGAACGACAAAAAGGTTAGCCATCACTGAACTATAGTAGCTCAAGTCAATCAAGTCATAATAAATTGGGAGAGATCAAAGCAACTTCGATAAGTATTGTTTTGAAAAGAAGTAAACAGTAAACAGAACTATAGATGCCTATCAGCCTCTTCAGAGGCAAAAGGTGTATCAGAGGGGAAAATGCTTCGCCTGCTTCAGAAATGAGCCCATTTCTTGACAACTCCTAGGCAACTCTTTACGTGACTAAACACCTGCAGTGCTTCATTTAACAACTGCAGCAAGAAAGATCGTCAAAATGGGACAAAATTCACTTAACAAATGTCTCACCTAACAGAGATTTTGGGCTGAATTGTGGTCGTAAGTTGAGGACTACCTGTATTAGGCCTTATTTGCTTCTCGGCACAAAAATATAATCATCTAATCATCTTTCTGTCTTTTTGTCTCTTCCCATCTTTTCCCTGGTATTAAATGTTAAAGTAAATTTATCTACATCACCTGTTTTTTATGTTTGTTTTTCAACCCACAAATGGAACCAAATCAAACCAATCTTTAGAAGCATTCGTTTTTTTCTAAATTTAACTCTAATTAACCTCCTGGCTCCATTTCTAAGTATGTGCTGTTCTCTGCTTGAAAAAAACCGTGGGTATTTATCAAAGTGTGTGTCCACCTGCGTGCATATACATATCAATTTGAAGGCTTCTGTATAGTTAAGTCATGATTTTTTCCCCATGTCAACTAAATACAGGTAGTAATTGACTTACGACCACTATTGAGGCCAACATCTGTTGCTGATCTTTCTGATCTTTCATGTCAAGTGAATCCCTGCTGTTGTTCAGTTAGTAACACGATAGTTAAGTAAATCTGGCTCCCCCACTGATTTTGCTTGTCAGAAGATGTTCTGACCTAGGCTTCACCAAATCACGAAGCAGACTCCTTGTCCTGACAAAATCCCTTTTTATTAAGCTAATGTGAATTCTTCTCATTCACATCCAGCAAAGTCCCAGCAAACAGTCTTTCAAGGGTGAATTTACAACCACAGATCTTATCAGGCTTGGAGAGCTGCCAGGCCGATATCTTCCAAACGCAACTGCTGTACAAGAAAATACTTGGCAAGGAGTCTCTGAGAGTCACAGATGAATCTTCACACTAATTAAGTGAACGAATTGTCTCCTGCAAACTCCACTCCCCTTTCGCTCCTCTTTATTCCATATGGGGCCATTCACCGCCCACCTGTGCCTTTACTCCCGAGTCAGCCCTTGTTCCTTAGCTGTTCCCGTCTCCCGACAGCTCTGTTCTTCTGTCCCACTTATCTCTGACTCTGAAGGTAGCTGATACCTATTGGACAGCCCTAGTCCCCACTCTGCCTCCGATGCAGAGCCTTCCCCAGACTCCAGGACTGGCCCATGTTCCTCCCCAACCTCACTGTCTCAGTCTGCCACCAGCTCCACTGGCGGGCCACAACAGAAGGTCACAAAGAAGGATCACATGATCCCAGGACACCGCAAACATCATAAATATGAACCATATGAGCCAAGCATCTGAATTTTGATCATGTGTCCATGGAGATGCTGCAACATTCGTAAGGGTAAAAACTGGTCATACCTTTTTCAGCGCTGTTGTAACTTCAAATAGTCACTAAATGATATGGTTGTGAATTGAGGACTAACTTGAAGATATAAACCAGCTGATTGAGCAAAATGTAAAGGGCACTTGTTCCCCATTGCAGTTCTAAGTTCCCTGTATGTTTTCCCCTCTCTAAGTTTTCAGTTGGTGTGTTGCAGTGGCCACTGGGATGTCTCCCTTGGACAACTTCCCAGATTCTTCCTCAGAGGTCAGCTCAAGAGAAGATGAGCCCATTCCTGGCACGTCAGAAACAGAGTTGTTAATGACTCTGAGCAGCCAGCTGAAGGAGGAGGCTTCAGTTGGGGAAAGCTTGCAGGGGCAGATGGCCAGTGAAGAGGAGGAGGAACTGCCTTCTGCACTGAACCAAGATCAGGCAGGGCAGAGAAAAGGCAGGAGCAATGGAGGTCAGCCAGATTAATCAGGAGGAAAGCGCCCCGCCCGTCTTGATGCGCTGCACCAGAAAGCTGGCTATTTATTACAGCAGGCAGAAGGAGGCATTGCTGGGAACAATGTGCTGATTTTCTAGCTGTTTGATTTGATTGTCATGCTTCTTGCTTTACCGTGTTTGGAATTGTGCCTTGGAGACTCATGAGTTCTCATATATGTATTTAAGTTTTTCCTGGTGGATTCAAGTTTGTTTGGTGGACTTATTTGTTTGAGCAATTTTCAGTTGCTTTATGGACTATTGGCCCATTGCTTTGTAGACTAACCAATCAAATATGAGCCGACAGTGTGCAGCGGCAGCCAAAAAAGTCAAGGCAATCCTAAATTGCATTAACAGAGGGATACAATCAAAATCAAGCGAGGTATTAATACCTCTTTATAAAGCCTTAGTAAGACTACACCTAAAGTACTGCATCCAGTTTTGGTCACCATATTACAAAAAAGATGTGGAGACTCTAGAAAAAGAGTGCAGAGAAGAGCAACCAGGATGATTAGAGAACTGGAGGCCAAAACATATGATGAACGGTTGCAGGAACTGGGCATGGCTAGTTTAATGAAGAGAAGGACCAGGGGAGACATAATAGCAGTCTTCCAACATTTGAGGGGCTGCCACAGAGAGAAGGGGGTCAAGCTATTCTCCAAAGCACCTGAAGGCCAGACAAGGAATAATGGATGGAAACTGAACAAGGAGAGAGATTCAATCTGGAAATAAGGAGGAATTTTCTGACAGTGAGAGCAAACAACCAATGGAACAGCTTATCTCCTGAAGTTGTGGGAGCTTCATCACTGGAAGCTTTCAAGAAGAGACTGGGCTGCCATCTGTAAAAAATGGTGTAAGATCTGCTTGGGTGGGGGCTTGGCCTAGATGACCTACAATGCAGTGGTGGTTTGCCAATTTTTTTACTATCAGTTTGGGTGCATGCACACGACGCTTCTACGCATGCACAGAAATGTCCAGGCGGGTGGGCAGAGCCTCCTGCTCCTGATTGGTTCACCCAATCCAGGCCGAACCGGGAGTAACCCACCTCTGCTACAAGGTCCCTTCCAACCATTGGTGGGTTCCGGATCCCGTTGCAACCGGTACGATGCAACGGGACCAGGCGTCCACCACATGAATGCGCGCAGCACGCACAAACACAGCATGCGTATGCGTACTTAACGCCCGCGACACTCCGCAACACCTCTGTGGTGTTCCAGCTGCTTGGCGGAGTGTCGCACAGGCTCCGTATGCTCTGTGTGTGTGCACGGAAGGCCCAAATAGCTCAAATACAGGTAAGAAGCGCGGGCGGGCAGGTGGGCCCTCCGGAGCATCATACCGGAACAGTACCTGGTGCTCCCAGCAGGCACTGGTACACTCGTACCAGGGTGTACCAGTCGTATCCCACCACTGCTTCCAACTCTGTTAATCTGTAATGTGCAAGCTTGGCTTGCTTGTGGCTGGATGTATTTGGGATAGTTCCGAGTCTTGGTGAAGGGAATTGCTGGGGAACGTTAATAAACACACTATACCATAGTTGTGTGTATGTGAGTGAGGGGGCAGCACAGCCACAGAACCTTAAAAGCAGCTCCAAACACCAGCCCCAATTGAGATTCTTTCCCTTTATGGTCTCCCACTGTGTTGCTTCCAAATAACGCATGGAAGTTCTATACAGCATTCCGAGCCAGACTGTTGTCTTGTCTACGTTCCTATCTTCTTCCCAGCAGGTGGGACACTGGGCAAGGGTCAGTCAATCATCTGTGCACAGCCTGTGCACAGAACACATACAAAAACTGAAGTCAGCATTAACCACAGGTATTGGTCCTATTAGACCTGCAGCATGCAGTCAGTTAAAAATGCCTCCTCTGTCATCTCCGTCATAGTTTGCAGAGAGTCAATTGGAAGATTTTCCTATTGCTGCACCAATTCATTCCTTAGAGAAGGGCAGCTTTGAATTCCAGAAAATATATGCTTAAACTGCCATAAAATGTGGATTATACATTTTTTTAAAAAAATTTGTTGCCTATTTCTGAATGCAGACGTTGCAGGTCACCCTTGAGCTAGGACCACTACTGAGCTCAAAACTTCCATTGCTAAGAAAGGAAGTATTTTTGCTTCGTTTTATAACCCTTTTTGCCACCATTGTTAAGTGCTTTCATTGTTAAGTGAATCATGCAGTTGTTAAGCGAATCTGGCTCCCTCCCCTGACTTTGCTTGTTGGAAGCCAGCTGAGGAGGTTACAAATGGTGTTCACAGGAACCAGGACAATGCAATTGTTATCAATACAATCAATTTGGGCCAAGTGCCCAAATTTTAACCACGTGACCAGAGGTGGTATTCAGCCGGTTCTGACCAGTTCTGGCGAACTGGTAGCAGAAATTTTGAGTAGTTCAGAGAACCGGCAAATACCACCTCTGGCTGGTCCTGCCTCCATCTATTCGCTACCTCCCGAGTCCCAGCTAATCGGAGTCCCAGCTGATCGGCTGTATCTTCTTTTGTTGCCCTGCACAGAACGGAGCTAGAAAGCAGGTTAGTGGGGTGGGGAGGGAATCGGGATTTTACAGTATCCTTTCCTCAGGAGTGTGATGGAAATGAAGATTTTATAGTATCCTTGCCCTGGAGGGGGGTGGAAACGGGGATTTTGCAGTATCCTTCCCCCAGGAGTGAGGAGGGAATGGGGACTTTGCAGTATCCTTCCCCCAGGAGTGAGGAGGGAATGGGGATTTTGCAGTATCCTTTCCCCAGGAATAGGAAGGGAATGGGGATTTTGCAGTATCCTTTCCCTGTTATGCCCACTAAGCCACACCCACAGAACGGGTAATAAAAATGTTTGAATCCCACCATTGCACGTAACCATGGGGATGCTGCAACAGTCTTAAGCGTGAAAAACTATCATATGGTGCTTTATTCAGTGCTGATGTAACTTTGAACCATCATTGAAAAAATGGTTGTAAATCAAGGACTACCTATATTAAGATGTCCTTAAAGAGAAAGCGGGGGGGGGGGGCAGTTACCTGAAGAAAATGGAAAGGAAACTGAAGTAAAATCTTAACCACAGTCACAAGATTCTCACTTTCTTAGAGGCTTTAGCCTCTCATAAATTCAATTTCCCGATCGGTTCTTTGATGATCGATACCCAACACTCTTTTTGATATTCTGAATTTATTCTGATCCAAATTCTATACAGGTATGTAGCTTCCTGAACAACCAATTGCCCCCAATGGGGAGCCAATCCCAACAATTTTCCCTCTTCCTTTTTTCAGCAAAAGAAAAATAACAAATGAAACCCCCCACATTTTATCTATTAGAAATACTATATTTTTTTTGGTCTGATTGTGTCACACATACACAACCTCGAGTAAAAAGTAATAAGGAAGGAGAACGCCCACACATCAGGACATCTTTGTTCCACCTCAGCGGGTCCAGAAAACTATCAAGCTACCTTTTGTTCTCAGCTGTGGGAGAACTTCCCTCAAATCAAGGTCAATGAGGCATCCCTGCATTTGGATTCTCCCACATCCTTCTGCCCCTTTGATTTCTGGTTTGTTCTGTCTCATAATCTGTGATTACTTGCATTGTTTCATTGTTCTGAGTTCATTATAAGAGATTTCGTTAGCTCTAAGGAAGAGGAGAAAGGCAGAGCATACTTTTTAGTCGGAGCTAAATTAAGGAAAGCGTTTCCCCCCACCCCTCCGCACCCAGGATGGTCTTTGAAATGGAGAACAGGTGATTATCTTTTCAACTGCCAGGATCCACATGTCTTCATTGCTTAGGAGATATCTCCTTGGAAGCTAAATGAAGGGAGAATTGTCAAATCGAGTCTCTGTTATTCCCGGCAAGTTTCCTATTATTTCCTTTCCTTTCAAATAAATAAATAAATGACTCAGCTCTCCACAGGTATAGGTCTTATCTTGCAGTACCCAGAGATCACTGGAGGCATTATTTTCTTGACAGTATAATAGCTTCGGTAAGCTTTTGTGTTAAGCTTCACGTAGTTATCACTTAGGTATAATGAAAAAGATATGGCTTTTGGGCATAACAAGAGCTATGAACTCAGGCAACTGTGATTATTCAGTGAAGAGGATCTAATCTGGGTCTCTCTCACCGGGACTAGAGGTTTAGCCTTCCAAGTTTTCGGACTCGTGCTGGAATCCATCCTCAGGGAAATTCCCTCTCACCAGAACATTCTGAATGTGGACGGAATGTAATCCTGATTCCCAAGATGGAGGGACTGCATTCTAGCGCAGCAAAAAGCAACCTAAGATACTTTGTGTGGGAGAAAGAGGGTGAAGACAGCTCTTCCCTAATGGCAGGGGTGGGATTCTCTGCCCGGTTGCTGGGTGGGCATGGCCTACTCGGCCTCCTACACCATGGCAGGGAGGGGGCGTTTTTGCCCTCCCCAGTCTCCAGAGACTTTCCTTGAGCTTCCAGGAGAGCAAAAAACAGCCTCCCACACGCTCCGGAGGTCCTCCAGAGGGTGGAAACGGGCCCTTTCCGGTCTTCTAGAACTTCCGGGAGGACTGTTTTTCACTCTCCTCAGTCTCTGGAGGATCTCCTCAAGCCTCCAGGAGGGCAAAAACTGCCTCCACTGAGCTCCGGAGGCTCTTCAGAGGCCCATTTCTGGACTTTCAGAACTTCTGGGAGGCCCGTTTTTCGTCCTCCCAGAGCCTCTGCGTGGGCCCTGCGCTTACCCGGCATCCAAAACACGCCACGTGGAGACTCTTGGAAGGAAAGGGGTGGGGTGGACAGGGCCAATCAGTCCTTGCATCTACCAGTTCAGCGAACCAGATGTAAAATTAGCATCCAGTTCACCAGACAGGTGCGACCGGGCTGAATCCCACTCCTGCGTAATGGATCTCAGAGTATATACTTTATGTGAGTGGTACAATGGCTCAGTGGTTAAAAACACTGAGTGGGTCATCTGGAAAGCTGACAGTCCAGGTTCGAGACCTGAGCACCATACAGTGGGGTGAGCATCATACAATGGAGTGAGCTCCCATTACTTGCCCCAGCTCCTGCCAGCCTAGCAGTTCGAAAGCATGCAGATGTGAGTAGATAAATTGGTACAATTTCAGTGGGAAGGTGCACCTCGGTGTAAAGTCATGCTGGCCACATGACCATGGAAGCATATTTAGACTCTGCTAGCTCTCTCGGTTAAGAAATGGAGACGAACGCCACCACCACTACCCCGGGACATGAATAGAGATGGGAAAACTTTATCTTTAGTTTGCTATAGATTCTATCTATAGAAGAACAATTAAAAAAAACTGCTTGGAAGAATCACAATGTGTCTTTCTTGCTTTTTTTTAAGCCTGTCTGCCGATGTGGTGAGGCATCAGACTTGGGTCTGTGTCAGTGGTGGGATTCAAATTTTTTTTTACTACCGGTTCTGTGGGTGCGGCTTGGTGGGTGTGGCATGGCTTGGTGGGGTGGCTTGGTGGGTGTGGCTTGGTGGGCATGGCAGGGGAATAATACTGCAAAATCTCCATTCCTTTCCCACTCCAGGGGGAAGGATGCTGTCAAATCTCCATTTCCACCCCCCCCCTCCAGAGCAAGGATACTATAAAATCTTCATTTCCACCGCACTCCTGCGAGAAGGATATTGTAAAATCCCGATTCCCTCCCCACCCCACTAACCTGCTTTCCAGCTCCATTCTGTGTCGGGCAACAAAAGAAGACGCAGCCGATCAGCTGGGACACCGATCAGCTGGGACTCAGGAGGCAGCAAATACATTGGGGGTGGGGCCAGTCAGAGGTGGTATTTGCCAGTTCTCTGAACTACTCAAAATTCCTGCTACCGGTTTGCTGAACCGGTCAGAACCGGCTGAATACCACCCTTGGTCTGTGTACGCAGTGTGAAAACAATCAATCCCAACATCTTACAATATGCTATTATTAATGAAACATTCATAGCTATTTGTGGGGGGGGGGAGTTTCCCCCATGTTATTTAAGATTACCTGAACAATGCTCATATGTGATACAAAAAAATGAAAGCAAAATGGAAATGAACAGTCGTACCTAAAAATCAATTTGCAATTGCAATATGTTTTGTCCATCCAGAAATAAGCAGTAACAATTATCTATGCATTTGGAATATGGGGTTTGGCTAATCATCTCAAGAGGAGGAGGGTTTGTGCAATTCAACATGCTATAGGAAATGGGTTTTTAATATCATAATAGATGTGTTACAGATTTTTAGCAACAGCCTTCATTGACTAGGGGACATTAATGTTCATTTAGTGAAAGGCAAGGAGCAGCTAACATTGTTTGCTGAAATGCCAGGCCTTTTATATTGTTTATGAACTCAGCATTTGAGAATTAACTGT
The DNA here is from genome assembly GCF_009769535.1 of Thamnophis elegans. Taxonomy (NCBI): domain Eukaryota; kingdom Metazoa; phylum Chordata; class Lepidosauria; order Squamata; family Natricidae; genus Thamnophis; species Thamnophis elegans. The sequence continues at coordinate 89,973,870 of NC_045545.1, read as the reverse complement.
GGATTAACGAAATATAATCATAATTGTTCCCAGCACATAATTAGCCAAATGGAAAAGTCAAATGGAAGTTGTGATTCCCCCCCTCCAGCATACAGCCAATGTTATTCCACAGATTAAAGAAATGGGAGAGAAACACTGTATGTAAAATTGGACCGTGAAATTTAAATCCGACATCTTCAAATTTTTGTGCATTCTGGATGTTGCGCTTATGCAGCTTCTTCCACTTAAGAAGGTCAAAGAGTTTCACAAGTTCACAATGGTGTGAAAAACAAATTAAAGAAAACACAGCAAGCAGAGAAGCAGCAAAATGTACCAATTGTTTCTGACAAGTTTAAGCAAGCAAGCCAATTAATAAATGAGAGAAAATCCCAATTAAAACAATGGAAATTGCACATACACTATATTGCCAAAAGTATTCACTCACCTGCCTTTACTCGCCTATGAACTTACTGTAAGTGACATCCCATTCCTAATCCATAGGGTTCAATATGACGTCGGTCCACCCTTTGCAGCTATAACAGCTTCAATTCTTCTGGGAAGGCCATCCACAAAGTTCAGGAGTGTGTTTAGGGGAATTTTTGACCATTCTTCCAGAAGCGCATTTGTGAGGTCACACACTGATGTTGGACGAGTTTACGTGGCCTACCCCTTCGTGGCTGAGTTGCTGTCATTCCCAAACATTTCCACGTTCTTATAATACAGCTGACTGTCAGCTGCGACTTCATTTAATAATCAGGAAAGAAACCACTCAACTCCATTTGTTTGAAATCAAGTGTACTTTTACTAATTATAAACGAACAGTAGCAAAGCTAAGCTGAATCTGGTTAATTAGGCGCGAAAGCAAAGAATATCATGTATAATTTGATCCCCTCCCCTTGGCACCCCAGTCCATAGTCCAATTATAATGCACCCAACTGTCAGATGGGAGATAACTTCAAAAGACATCATCAGGATGGAATGCCGGACAGTTAACCTTGGCGGGAAACTCCCTTCCTCCACATGCACAGTAAGATGGTCAGGTCAGCATCTAGAATCTTCCTCCAGCACATCATGATTCCCCTCCCAAATACCAGCCCTCCCTTCCCGTTACAATGGCAGCCGAAGCAGCAGCAAAGCAGAGGCTGACACTGACATCTTACTGTGGAATATTTAGGAGCGAGGAAATTTCACGACTGAATTTGTTGCACAGGTGGCATCCTAGCACAGTTCCACGCTGGAATTCAGTGAGCTCCTGAGAGCCACCCGTTCTTTCACAAATGTTTGTAAAAACAGTCTGCATGCCTAGGTACTTGATTTTATACACCTGTGGCCATGGAAGTGATTGGAACACCTGATTCTGATTATTTGGATGGGTGAGCGAATACCTTTGGCAATATAGTGTATATTAATATATTGTCTACGTTCAGCCTACTGGGGTCATATGAGGCAGGGTCCCATCTCTAACCTGCCGTGGTGGCGCAGTGGTTAGAGTGCAGTATTGTGGGCTCCTTTTGCTGACTGCCGGCTGCCTGCAATTTGGCAGTTCAAATCTCACCAGGCTCAAGGTTGACTCAGCCTTCCATCCTTCCGAGGTCGGTAAAATGCGGACCCAGATTGTTGGGGGCAATAGGCTGACCCTTAGAGAGGGTGTAAAGCACTGCAAAGCGGTATATAAGTCTAAGTGCTATTTGTTGTGGCCTGCCAGTGGCCAGCGGAGCTGGCAGCAAATTCGGACAGCGAAAAGGTTGGGGAGGAACTTGGGCCAGGCCTGGAGTCTGGGGAAGGGTCTGACGAAGGCTCTGTCTCAGAGGCAGAGAGAGGGCCAGGGCTGTATGCCAGTTATCAGCTGCCTTCAGAATCAGATATCAGTGAGGCAGACAAACAGCTGGAGCCTGTTCCCAGTGTGTGCATGCACAGAGTTGCCAGCTAAATAACAGCGGTTGACTTGGAAGTAAGGCGGGCCACAGGTGGACGATGAATGTCCTCTTCCAGAGGAAATAAAAGAGGAGCGAAAGAAGAGTGGAGTTTGCAGGAGACAATTAGTTCGCTTAATTGGTTCGTGACTCTCCGAAACTCCTTGCCAAGTTTTGCAGATATCGGCCTGTCAGCTCTCCAAGCCAGAGAATGTCTGAGACTGTAAATCCTCCCTTGAAAGACTTCGTTGGACGTGAATGAGCAGAATTCACAATAAATTAATAAATGGGGTTTTTGTTTGTACAAGTAGTTTGCTTCATGTTCTTGGGAAGCCTCGCTCAGAACGTTATTGTTGCAGTTTAGTTGTTCTGTTGTTCATGTCCTATTTTCCTTCTTCCCTGATACACATCATTTGAGAGAAAAAACTAGTAATGATGCTGTCATGGGAAAGAATCTGCCCAACTCTTAGTGGCCTTTACTGTGAGCTTGACCTCCCATCTGGTCATGGGTCACTGCTTTCATGGCCATTATATCTTGAGCTGTAAGACAGATCAGAAGACTAAATTTGAGCCTTGTTATTGTTTACCAGGAAAATATCAACTTCCTGGAACATCGGTGCTTTCTAAAACAAAAAATGCTAGTCTTCTAGCTTCCAGAAGCTTCATATTTTTCTTTTTATTCCTAGCATTTTTCCACAAGGCAGGGGTCCACTGTTTTTGGGATCAATTTGTATTTGTATTTTATTATTTGTATGCCGCCCTTCTCCGGGAGGACTCAGGGCGGCGAACAATTCAAGGGGGGAAAAAGGGGGAACATAAAAGACAAAATACAAGTAATAAAAGTAGACAACAGTCGCACAACCATACATGTCGAGAGGGGAGGGAACTCATCACCCCCAGGCCTGCCGGCAAAGCCAGGTTTTGACGGCTTTTCGGAAGGCCTGGAGAGAGGTGAGGGTCCGAATCCCTGCGGGGAGTTCATTCCAGAGGGCCGGAGCTGCCACAGAGAAGGCCCTCCCCTGGGTAATAGCCAGGTGGCATTGGCTGGTAGATGGCACCCGGAGGAGGCCAACCCTGTGGGATCTAATGGGTCTGTGGGAGGTAATTGGCAGCAGGCGGTCTCTCAAGTACCCAGGTCCAATACCATGAAGGGCTTTATAAGTGACGACTAGCACCTTGAAGCGTATCCGGAGACCAAATGTTGTCCATTGGTTATGACAAGAATAGACCAACGGGCATGTTTCCAAAGCCTGACATTGTGAGTTAAAGCGAGTGATTGGCCCAAAGTCATTCAACTGGTTTTCATGCCTAGAATGGGACTAGAACTCATAATCTCCTGATTGATTGGCCTAAGAGGGCTTTGGTGCCGAAGGCAGAACTAGAACTCACAATCTCCTGGTGATTGGCCTAATATCACCCAGTTAGCTTTCTTGCCTAAGGCAGAACTAGAACTCACAATCTCCTGCTGGTTGACCTAATATCACCCAGTTAGCTTTCTTGCCTAAGACAGAACTAGAACTCACAGTCTCCCAGTGATTGGCCCAAAGCCACCGAGATAGCTTTTATGCCTTAACTAGAACTAAGGTGGGATCATATGTTGGTGCCAAATTGTTGGAAATGTGATCATGAATTAGGCACGTACACCAATATGTGGTGGTCGTGCCAAAAAACAAAAGAATATTGGCAGAAAATTCAAAGGTGGCTTATCAGTTATCAGAGATAACTGAAGAGGAAATAGAATTCACACCAGAACTATTTCTTTTGGTAATTATAAACAATAAAGACAACAAGGGGGCAATTTATTTAACAATACATATTATCACGGCAGCAAGAATGGTCTTTGTCCACAACTGGAAAAACAGGGAAATTCCTCAAGAAAGGGAAATAATTAGAAAAATTCTGACTTGTACTGAAATGGATAAATTGACGTGGGAATTGAAGAATAAGGATGAATCAGAATATTATAGGATTTGGGACAAATTTTATTGATGGTTGGAGCAAAACAGGAAAGACCCAAAATAAGCAATGACAAAGATTTATAGAATGGAGATTAGAATTATGTATGAAACTATAATAGTGAAAATGTATAACAACAAAGCAGTATGGTTAGAAATATGATATTTTTATATTTTTAAAAACGGAATAGATCAAAGGTTAAAAAGCATGGTGGTTATAATGCATAACTTTGTATTTTAGTATGTATGGCATTGATTTTGCCAGGAAAGTTATGCTGTGTCCAATATTTTAATTTGTGTTCAATAAAAAATCTTTTTAATTATAAAAAAAGATCATGTGCTGTTTTGATGTGGGTTACAGGTGAACTGTTGTGGAAGAGGGCGTCCAGATCCTTCCCAAGGGGCAGAAAACCTAAACCAACATACCATATTTTTCAGAGTATAAGACACACCTTTTTCCCCCCTAAAAGAGGGCGAAAATTTGGGTGCGTCTTATACACTGAATGTAGCCCCACCTACCCATGGGCCCCAACCCTTTGGCCTCTGACTCCCAGCAATCTACCTCTTTGCAGCAAATAAGGCTTCAATAAGCTATAGCAATTCCTGCAGCCTGTAACAGCTGATGATCGGGAGAAATTGAAAGCAAAACTTGCTGTTTGCTCCACGTGGCAAATTGTTGGGAGGCAGATTTTTTTTTCTTGTGCTAATCAGGCTGTTTGCTGCAAGGAGGTAAGTCAACAACTATAAATGCATATAGAATGTTCAAATTTATTTTTTAAAGGCTGCTTTATTATTATTATAGACAACTTAACAAAATGAAGAAGCTTTTTAAAATAAATGCTTGATCTGAAGAGGCCCAGTGCTGTTGTTTTAAAAAGTGCTATTCTTTTAAATAGCAGAGAACAACTATACTTCCAGAAAGCACATCAATTTTAACAGCATCTGTACAAGTGTAGTCTGAAATATAACACTACAAACAGTGTATATTGTCTGTACTATTTGTTGCAAGGAGGCAAATTGCTGGGAGGCAGAGGCAGATATTTTCCCCTTGTTTTCCTCCCCAAAATCTAGGTGCGTCTTATACTTCAGTGCGTCTTATACTCTGAAAAATATGGTACCTTGTGCATGCTTGTGACTCATCCATATCCAATTCTAGAACGAATGCAACCCTAGTTATTCATGGCTCGGTTTTATTCCGCTCAATCCAATTCTACTGTTCTCAATTATAGTAACAAGTTCAGTGGGGTTGAGGCCTCTTTCTATCTGAATGCATGCATCACATTTGCTGTTTAATCAGCTATAGAAAAATAAACCATTGTCTGTTTGAGGGAAGGGGGGATGGCGAGGAAATGAAGAGCATCATAAATTCCAGGGAATGAGACCTACAAACCTTCCAAGTGCTTCTCAAGTATTGCAAACGAAATTGGAGCCGTTATTTTATGTGCTGTGAGTCATCTACAGTTCTGCGAAATATTCTGCCACAGGAAAGTGTTTTAAATTCCAGTGGCCCCAGCGACATCTGCAATGTTTGATTTTAAACTGTATGTTTCGGGGCATTCAACTTGGTCATGTTGTAGGAAGTAAGCACCCGCCCCCTCTCCTAGAAAAATGAGATATTTTAGGAAATATTAAAAAGGCAGAATATTTCCCCTAAAAGGGTGGCAGAAACTCACCACCACCACCACCCCTTTGTCAATGGGCCATTAGCATTCTACATAACAAAGATCTACCTCCTTCAGGCAGAGCCATAATAGGAATGTGTTACGTACAGATCCTTCATCCACATCTCCCTTCCCAAATCTCTGGATTTAACAGATGTTAATAGAATAACAGAGTTGGAAGGGACCTTGGAGGTCTTCTGGTCCAGTAGTAGGTTATGGTCTACCTTATCAAATGCCTTACTGAAGTCCAAGTAAATTATATCGACAGCATCCTCTGGTCCACTAATTTTGTCACTTTGTCAAAGAATGCAATAAGATTAGTCTGGCATGATCTGTTTTTGACAAACCCATGTTGGCTTTTGGCTATTACTGTGTTTGCTTCTAGGTGTTTGCTAATTCATTGCTTGATTATCTTTTCCAGAATCTTCCCTGGTATTGAGGTCAAACTGATAAGTCTATAATTTCCTGGATCTGTTTTTTTCCCTTTTTTGAAGATGGGAACCACATCAGCTCTTTTCCAGTCCTCTGGTAGTTCCCCGGTGCTCCAGGATCTCTGAAAGATATAGTTCAGTGATTCTGAGATCTCGCCTGCCAGTTCCTTCAGAACCCTGGGGTCAGTGGTGGGTTGCAAATCCTGTTCCAACCGGTATGGTTGGAACAGGGCAGGCAGTGTCCCCATGGACGCGCACTGCATGCGCACACACACGCACAGTGATGCTTCAGCTGCTCTGCGGAGCGTCACGCAGGCGTTGTACACGCTTTTGCACGGAAGTGCAAAAGCCTTTAAACTCCAGTAAGGAGCTCGGGCGCGCGGGTGGGCCCTACGAAATACCGTACCGGAACAGTATCCAGTGCTCTGGGCTGGCTCCGGTATGCGTGTACTGGGATGTACTGCCTGCAGCCCACCACTGCCTGGGGTGTAATCTATCTGGTCCTGGTGATTTGAACTCGTCTAGGGTAGACAGGTGCTCACTTACCATTTTCTTCCCTATTTCAATTTGTGTTCCTAATCTGATTTTTGTGGTGCTGTTTTTGATAGGTTGGACTGTTTTATCCCTTTGTGTAAAGACAGATGCAAAACATGAGTTAAATAGTTCTGCTTTCCCCCTGTTGCTTGTCACCTTCTTGCCACTTTCTCCCAGCAATGGACCAATTGTTTCCTTAACCTTTTTTTTTTTAACATGGTGGAAGAAGCTTTTTTTGTTATTTTTTACTTTTGTGGCAAGCCTTTCTTCATTGTGAGCCTTAGCTTTCCTCACTTTATCTTTACATGCTCAGGCTATTTGCTGATATTCTGCCTTAGTTATGTCCCCCCCTTTCCACTTTTTATACTTATCTTTTTTGTCTTTCAATTTGTCAGAGTTCTTTATGCAGCCATACTGGTTTCTTTTGGCAGCTGTTATTTTTCTTCTTCATTGGTATTGTACTAGACTGAGCTTTTGTAATCTCATTTTTCAAAATTTCCCAAGCTTCTTGAGTTGTTTTCCCCTTGAGGATTCTCATCCATGGAATTCTTCCCAAGTTCTCTCTAAATTTATTGAAATTAGCTCTCTTAAAGTCCAAGACTCTAGTTTGACTTTGTTCTACCACTTGTGTTTGCATAATGTTGAATTCCAATATTGCATGGTCACTTGCCCCCAGGGTTCCCGTGGCTTCAACACCTTCTATCATTTCTTCTCTGTTAGTGAGAATTAAGTCTAATATGGCTGATCCCCTTGTTCCCTTCTCTACTTTTGGGGAAACAAAGTTGTCTGCTAGGTTCGTTAGGAACCTGTTGGATCTTCCACTTGGTGCAGAGTTTGTTTCCCAGTTGATGTCAGGGTAGTTAAAATCCCCCATTACTATTGTGGTGTGCTTCCTACATACCTTAGTTAGCTGACTAGCAAAAAGTTCATCTACTTCCTCTGCTTGGTTGGGTGGCCTGTAGTATAGACTTATGGCAATGTTATTTCGCCCCCAACCTTTAATATTGACCCAAATGCATTCATGATAGTTCTCATCATTGTTGTGCTCTATTACTGTAGAGATGTAATTATTTCTTACATATAGTGCAACTCCATCTCCTCTTTTATTTGGTCTATTTCTTTTAAATAATTTAAATCCTTCTAGCTGTATGTTTCATTTGTGGGTTTCATCCCATCAAGCTTCTGTAATGACAACAATATTGTATTTGCCCTCATTTACTTGAATTTCTAATTCACCCTGTTTATTCCTCATACTCTGTGCATTGGCGTATTGACATTTGAGTCCATTTTGATTGACCCTGTATATATTGTCTACGTAACCTGTGTTATGCCTGACTGTCCCTATTTTCTTGCCACTTGTATGATTCATGCACATGGTATGGCACTCACTATTAAATGCTTGGTTTTGCTTGACAGCAGGAGTGATAATCTTATCTGAACAAACATCTATGATACATGCACTGATAACCCTATGAGTTTTAGATTGCTGGGGACAGAAATGTTCAGAATCAATTAATTCTCTGTCCCCGCTGTTCAGTTTAAATGTTTATCCAGAAAATCTGTGAATATAATGCCAAGTAACTCAGTCCCTTTCTTGGATGGGTGCAAAGCATCTCTTTTGTACAGTTATTCATTGGACCAGCTGCAGGCATCATGACTAATAAAATCAAAGCCTTCCCTTTTACACCACTCCTTTAGCCACACATTAAACTTAGCTACATGCTGGCTCTTCCCTTTTTGTTCCTTATATACTGGTAAAACCTCTGAAAAGCTAAGCCTACAACCTACACTACTAAATTCATACCCCAAGCTCTGGAAATCATTCTTCACAGAAAGTACATCTTTTTGGGACAGATCATTTGTGCCAAGATGTATAATAGCATCAATGTCACAGTCCTTACTTGTATTCTTGACTATCTTAAGAATATGCCTCTTGTCTCTGCTGGCAGTAGCACCTGGCAGACACCTGACCTCTTTTAAAACCTCCATATCCTTTTCTAAATTTACATTCCTTACGATTGAATCACCAACCAGAAGGTGACTTTACATACCTTGATCTTCTTGTGCGATTGATGTGTGATACCTGGGTCCCCATTTTGCCTTTCCAAATAAAGTTCTTCATTTTGGACCACAATCACCTGCTTATTTGAGTCATCATTATCACAACTATCTTGACCTGTCTCTTTAGTGTCCCCATTAAATTCAGCAGTGCGCTATAGCTGTTATGCTGGGTCACAGCAAAAGCTTTGTGTTTATGGTTCACAGCTCTCATCCTGCCAGATCCCACGGTTGTCCAGGCTGCTCTTCTCCTGCAGGATCTTTGCGGTAGAAGGGGCTGATAGCATGCCATCTCCATAGAGTGGAATGGCCAAATTGGGCACCTAATTTCTGCTTGGAGAGCACAGATTAGAGATTAGAGATAATCTGTCTATGTAGACTAGTAATTTGTTTACAAAGGGGACAGTATCCAAATTTGAAAAGAGTACTGCGAAAGACAGGTGCAAAACAGTTATTACATTGAACTAAGCCGGTCATTTTGAAATAAAATAAAATCACAATCTCAAGCGCACTAATCCAGACTGTATTATTGCTGTTTTGGTTTACAGATAAATGATTCGTGCGCCGAACGGGGCAGGGGCTACTGCCTAGTCCTCTTTGTCTCTCTGACTCCCTCCTTGTAGTCACCAGCCTCAGGAAAGTTCAAATGAAATGGAGTTAAAGGGCCCCTACCTTTGTCTCTCTGACTCCCCCTTGTAGAAAACAGCTCCAATCACTAGCCTCAGGGAAGTTCAAATCATTGGTCCAGTTCCAAGTGGGGTGGGGGGAAAGACACTGGAAACATGCGGGCTGTTTGGAAAGATGGTTTAATGGTGGACAGGATCACATGGCTTGAGTTCCTGTACAGAAAAGGGAAGAGATGCTGAAAGTCCCTTGGTTTTATGCCCTCTGATGGGCCCTGAACCTGAGCTGATATTCTGATTGGTTGTCAGACTCCCACAGGGCCATGCAGGGGCAATTCTGTAGGCTGTGTTTTGAGTCCAAGTTTGGTTGAGCGTTGCTTCTTCCCAGGCGTCATGTGGTCAATTTCTGTTGCTAGAATGGGTCCTATTATGTCTCTTATGTTGCAGATGAGCTGGCTCAGGCCTTAATGGCCCCATTGACAAAGGGGGGGATATATTAAGAGTGAGTCTGTTTTCTGCCTAAAATCATGTTTCTCTGGTTTCTACTTCTCTTTTAGGGGAAATATTCTGCCTTTTTAGTATATCCTAAAATATTTCATTTTTCTAGGAGAGGGGTGGATTTTAACTTCCAACAGACTCATAGCCTTTCCTATATAGAGCCGATGTGGTGCAGTGGTTAGGGTGCAGTACTGCAGGCCACTTCAGCTGACTGCTATCTGCAGTTCAGCGGTTCAAATCTCACCGGCTCAAGGTTGACTCAGCCTTCCATCCTTCCGAGGTGGGTGAAATGAGGACCCAGACTGTGTGTGGGGGGCGATATGCTGACTCTGTAAACCGCTTAGAGAGGGCTGAAAGCCCTATGAAGCGGTATATAAGTCTAACTGCTATTGCTATTGCTATAGCCAATTTGTTTCTTACCATTTTGGGAAAAGAGTCCCTTCCTCTTGCAAACAATCATCACATCGATTCTGACTAGATATTGGGGAGGTGATTCATATGAGATTAAGGGTCTCTGGTGGTCTCTCTGAGCTTGCTTGTTTTCTTGCAGACATTTCGTTACCCAAACTAGGTAACATCATCAGTGCTGTCCCAAAGGTGCTACTTTTTCAAGAGGCAGCTGGACTTTCTTGTTTTTTTCTTTGAAGAAGTTTTGCTTCTCATCCAAGAAGCTTCAGAGCTGAAGAAACTTCTTGGATGAGAAGCAAAACTTCTTCAAAGGAAAAAAACAAGAAAATTCACTTGCTTCTTAGGGGGAAAAAGGCCCTTTGGGACAACTATAAGCTGGATGACTGAGAAGCTCCACAATCATCAGTACTGCAACGTTACCAGGGGTGGGTTTCAAAAATATTTACTACTGGTTCTGTGGGCGTGGCTTGGCAAATTAATGTTTCAGGTCGGAGATCGGAAATAAAATAGTCTGTAAAACTTTTTTTTTTTAAAAAAAGGCCAAAGAAAGCAGCAATCCAAGCCGCGCCAAGCTGAACACAGGAGAGCTGGAGGGTCCGAAGACTGCATGGTTTTGTTCACTGCCTGTGAGCTCCGTTGGGGGGGAGGCAGCAGCCGAGTGAGCAAGTCAGCACCCTGCTCATGAGTAAACTTGTTCATGAGTAAACTGCAGATTAGAGGCAGCTGGCAGATCCTGGAATGCTCGCTTGGCTGCTGGCCCCACCCCACCCCCCAGAGCTCGCAGGCAACAAATGAAACTGCTGCCTCCTCCCTCCGTGAATCAAGGAAGCAGGGAGGATCGATCCCACTTAGGAGGTGATGGTTGCGAAGCCTCGGGGCTCCCTGAGCAATCCATGCTGCTTACCTGGGTATAGGCACTAGGAGGCAGTTGTGTAGATGCATGTGGCAAAGATGAGGAAGGGTGAGCATTAGACCAAGCTGGTTTGGGGGGGTGGCCAGCCAGTCATCACTACCAGTTCGGCGACCCACTACAGGTTCTCCCGAACCGGTCCGAACCAGGAGCAATCCACTTCTGGACGTTACCCAGTTTGGGTAACGAAACATCTGCAAGAAAACAACAAAGCTCAAAGAGCATCAAGGATCCCTCATTTCAACCCTGAGCTACAAATATTCTCCTTTATTAGAAGATAAGATGAGAATTTTTATCCAAGAGATCTTTTGGGCAATCAGCTTGGAAAAGTTATTCTACTACTTTTACAAATAAAACATACAAATTAAGAAATCAAGGGTGACATGAGCTAAAAATGAATAATCCATGATATTTTTTTCTTCTCTCTTGGTTAAATAAAACTGTTAAACATGCCACATTTAAAAGAGGCTTAGCTAGTGTATAATGCAGCTTTAGTGTATAATGCAGCTTTACCAGTGACATGCGGTGAGGATTATGGTTGGTGAGGCAAGAGCGCGGCAGCGGAAAGAAGCAACATCCCCACCGCTGTGTCCAACAGGCCAGGCATTTCGCGTTTATGGCATATATAAATGCGAGGCACCTGGCCTGTTGGACACAGTGGCGAGAATGTCACTGCCGTGCTCCGCCACCTCGCCCCCTGCCTCCTCCGACCCCACCGCCGTGTCCAACAGGCCAGGCATCTTGCGTTTATGGCGGACATAAATGCGAGAAGCCTGGTCTGTTGGACACAGCGGCGAAAACGTCCCTGCCACTGCCGCGCTCCACCGCCTCGCCCCTCACTTCCTCCGACTACACCGCTGTGTCCGGCAGGCCAGGCATCTTGTGTTTATGGCGGACATAAACACGAGATGCCTGGCCTGTCGGATACAGCGGGGAGAACGTCCCTGCCACTGCTGCACTCCGCCGCCTCGCCCCCTGCCTCCTCCCGCCCCACTGCTGTGAAGAAAGAAACACATGCACACACACACACACACACAAATTCCTCACAATAAAAAATTACAAATTAAATTACAATAATTTTGAATCCCCCCTTCCCTCCGTCCAATCCACATACCTTTTCCAGCTGTGGATTTCAACTCTCCTCTTGTCTGCCCGCCATGATGAAAATGTAAAAAATTAAATAAAAAAGCAACTTAGGCATGATTTGCTGCTGCCAGATCAGGAGGCAGAGAACCACGTGCCTCCTTTGCATAAGGAATTTTTCACCTTTTAACCCTTGCTTAACTCTGAGCAAGGGTTAAAAGGCGAAAAATTCCTTATGCAAAGGAGGCCCATAGTTCTCTCGCCTCCCCCTGCAGTTAGCACTAAGCAGACTCAGTCATCCACTGTGACTCTGGAGTCTGGCAGCAATTACTCTAGTCTTTTTCCTTTTAATTATTCTTTTCTTTTCCTCATGACACTGGTAAGGCCCCAACTCCCCTTCCTCCCCTGACTGCACATCCCTGAGCTTTAATATATAGACAGCATACTAAAAAGCAGATTAATCATCCTGCCAATAAAAGTGCCTATAGTCAAGGCTGTGGTTTTCCCAGTTGCAATGGATGGCTGTGAAAGTTGGACCATAAGAAAGGCTGAGCGCCAAAGAATTGAGGCCTTTGAACTAGGGTGCTGGAGAAGACTCCTGCGAATTCCTTGGACTGCAAGGCAATCCAACCGGTCAGTCCTAGAGGAGATCAACCCTGACTGCTCTTTAGAAGGCCAGATCCTGAAGAGGAAACTCAAATACTTTGGCCACCTAATGAGAAGGAAGGACTCCCTGGAGAAGAGCCTCATGCTGGGAAAGATGGAGGGCAAAAGAAGAAGGGGACGGCAGAGAATGAGGTGGCTGGATGGAGTCACCGAAGCAGTCGGCGTGAGCTTAAATGGATTCCAGAGGATAGTAGAGGACAGGAAGGCCTGGAGGAACATTGTCCATGGGGTCGCGATGGGTGGACACGACTTCGCAACTAACAACAACAACAACAATACAGCTTTGCTTTCCCAATTAAGGGAGAATTTTCTTTAATATTAACGATCTTTTCCTAAATACATTTTTAATTATTTTTAATCTGGGAATTAAAATTTAATAAATTCATTGCTTTTGGAAGGGATGGGGAAACTTGAAAATTGCAGAGATAAAGAGAAAAAAAACAGAACACCATTTGTCACAAAAAAAAAACCCTTAAACCAGCAAAAGATCCTTCTATTTAATAAAATGACATTTTACTGGTCTATTTTTTTAAAATGAGATAAATGACCAGCCTGCTTGGAGAAAGGAACTTAATAGTGGGACTGAACTTTCTGATTTATATTATTCAAGAAACAAGAGGAAATGGATGGTCCCCAAACAGTATGATTTTATGAATAAGATAATCAAAACATGGATATTTTGTCTGTAATGACAGCTGCCTCCTCTATACCCATTGATTTAGCAATTATATTATCTCATGCAAATAACCCGGCTTTCTTACTTGCACAAAATATGTCCATATTTAGGGGAAAGATTGGCTCATCTGGATCTAATACACAGCCATACATCTATCAATAGCTGATCAGCATTCAATGCTTAACATACAATAACTTTAGATTGTTGTGTCCTCCCAAAGGATAAATCAGCATTAGTATTAGTATTATCCTGAAAAGGCCATATTTCTCCACCATCATCCATAGCTTAATCATATTTAAATAAAATAATTCTAATGGAGAACCCCATTTGAAATCTCTCTTATTTTAAAAGCCAAAAAATATTGAATAGAAATATGTACATGGTTGGAGGAGATGATACAACAGCATATCGATCTGAAACCTGAATTATTTTTGTTGGGTATTTTACCAGAAACTTACAGTAAAGAAAATGTATATTTGATAATTCATGTAATAACTGCAGCTAGGAGTGTATTTGCGCAAAATTGGAAAAATAAAGCAATCCCTATGGATGAGAATGTGATTAGGAAAATATTAGAATGTGCAGAAATGAATAGGTTAACACTTGAAATCAAAGAGAAGAAACAATCTGATTATTATAATGTATGGGAATTATTTTATCAATGGTTAGAGAATAAATATGAAAAGGGGGGAAAACAGAGGAGTGAAATAGAGAAAATGTTTTAATAAAGTTAAATAAGTTAAGAAGAGGATTGTTATAATATTAGGTATGGTAATATTAGGATTAAATTAAGAATAGATAAAATAACAAATATGACTGTAAATTGTAAATGTTATTGTATAAAATACTTGCACAAAATATTTGTACCCAGACGACACACTGTTTAATGGAAGATGAAATTTGAATCAAATAAAATAAAAATTTGAGAAGAAGAAAAAAGAAATCTGTTATTTGAGTCAGAGGACCAAAAAAGAAAAAGAAAATCTGTGTGTAAGAGTGTCAGAAAAGGAAGGAAGAACAATTTTTGTTAAGACACAAATGTATTACGTTTCCTGGGACACCACAAACACAATTTCCTTCTGATGAAAAAGTTGCCCACCTCAATTTCCACACATTACTGACATATCGCAGGTACAAGTAATCATATTTGAGACAAAATATACCTCAGGCTAAAACAGGGTTATAAACTCTAGGAACTAACGAAAATATATAGATTTTTTTTTAAGGAGATGTTATTGTTGCCAACCTAAAATGCTGACCAAGGAGAGGGGACTTCCATATTTACAGAATATCTGGCTTGAAACAGCAATTAACCTATAGGCACTCTGTCAAGATTGAATTTCTTTGCTTCTTTCAAACCTTCATGCTTTTCAACTTGCCAATGAATTGGAGGGAGGAAAAGAGTAAATGGAACGTGGAGAATGCATGCAGAAATTATGAGAGCATGGAAGCCATCAAGGTCACCGCTGCAGTGCTTGAGAATGAGATGGTCTGTTCCCATAACAAAAGAACGTCTCATAATTGGACAATGTGATCAACCAGCCATGGGGAAAAAGGGAAAGGATGATTTAACTGGGCAAACATTTCCGTGAGAAACTAGAGCTGGTTTTGTTTCTTCAGTACCAACATGGTGTATCCAATAAAGTTTTACTTTGGGGAATTTAATTATCCCGAGAGTGTTTCCTTTTTTGGGGCTCGCTAATTGGACAGTTGACACTCCCTTTGAAGTATCTCCAAAATCGATATCCTGAACAGAGTCATCCAAGGTGCAATGATGTAAAGATTTTCCCTGTCTGGTCATTTCTGACTCTAGGGTGGTGGTGGTGCTTATCTTCATTTCTTAGCCAAGGGAGCCAGGATTGGCCGAAAACTCTTATGTGGTCATGTGGCCAGCATGGCTAAACACAGCAGTACATGAAACACTGTTAAGTGGTACCAATAGCAATAGCATTTAGACTTATATACTGCCTCACAGTGCTTTACAGCCCTCATGGTTTATAGAGTTAGTATATTTCCCCCAACAACCTAGGTTCTTATTTTACCAACTTTGGAAGGATGGAAGGCTGAATCAACCTTGAGCTGGTGAGAATTGCACTGCTGGCAGTCGGCAGAATTAGCCTGCAGTACTGCATTCTAACCACTGTGCCATCACAGCCAATTTGATTTTACAACTAGGTGCACAGAATGCTGTTATCTTCCCATTGAAGTGGTACCCATTTATCTACTTGCATTTGCATGTTTTCAAACGGCTAGGTGAGCAGGAGCTGGAGAAAGTAATAGGGGCTCACCCCAAATCACCTGGCGCTCGGGTCTCGAACCGGGCTGCCAACTTTCCAGCTGAGAAGCTCAGCATCTTTAACTGCTGAGGCATCACGTACCTCCCTCCCTATGCAATGATATGTGAGTTTAATTCCAAACAGAAAGTGTGAATTCCATAGAATAACATCCAGCTGCCTGTATCTGATAAATCCCATAAAGAATAAAACTGGTCACGATGCATCCTGTCGGCCAATGTTTGAGGTCAAGAAAGCCAGTTTGATGACGTGCTTAAATGTAGTTGAAGGCTAGAAGCCAAGAGATTGTGAGTTCCAGTCCTGCCTTAGCCACAAAAGACAGCTGGGTGACTTTGGACCAATCTAGGAAGAAGATGACAAGGGCACTTCAAAAACTCTTTCCAAGAAAAATGTCTGTCTGTGAGTCCCCAGGAATTAAGACTCATTCAAACATACAGACATGAACCCTGCCGCAGGTAGTCCTCCACTTATGGTCACAGATGAGCCAAAAATTTCTATGGCTAAGCAAGACAGTTGTTAAGTGAATTTTGCCCACTTTACAAGCTTTCACGTCACAATTGTTAAGTGAATCACTGCAATTGTTTAGTCATTCATTTAGTGATTGTTTGATGTTACCATGGCACGGAACAAAGTGGCTTATGACTGTTTTTCACACTTACAACAGTTGCAGCATTCCCATGGTCACATGATTAAAAATTTGGACGCTTGGCAATTGGCATGTAGTAAGTGTCAGCGTTCCAAATATCATGCAGAATTAAATCAGAGTCCAAGGCAGAGTGACCCTTAAAGTTCCAATTTAATAAGACAGATAGGCTGATGACATTTCCTTGTCCCTTTAAGCAAGCTTCTAACTGTCCTTTTTATTCCACATCTTCATTCTTATATTTTAATTCATATTTTATTCTACTTTACCTGGGGAAAGGTTACTGCAAAATCCCCATTCCCTCCCCACCCCACTAACCTCCTTTCCATTCTCTTGTTCAGGGCAACAAAAGATCAACTGGGAGGCAGCAGGCAGGGGCGGGGCCAGCCTATTTGCTAGTTCTCCGAACTACTCAAAATTTCCACTACCAGCTCTCCAGAACCTGTCAGAACTGGCTGAATACCACCTCTGCTTGTGCCCCACAACAACAATCTTCAGGTACACAAAATCAGATTCCAAAAGTGATCCCAAGTGATGCACACTGAATTGGTCCATGGTTCAGGTGTTCGGAATCGATTTTCTGATTTTCATATCTAATGTATAGCTCCTCTACTCTTTGCATGACATTGTTTCAGCTGAAGAGGAGAAATTTCTGTCCAATAACATTCTGTCTCACTGTAATAATTTCTCTTGGTGTTTGCAATTCTTTTAAATGACTGGTGCAACCTTTAAAATGCCCTCCTGAATGTGGCTTCGGGATGAACTGTTTTGAAACAGCTGCGATTTAAGGTTAGCATTTTGCCTTTTTTTTCCTAGGGAAAAAAAAAAGAATGTTCATGTGGAAATCTTGACCTTTAAACATTTTCATTTAACCGTCCGCTTTTGACTGCCTGCAACTTTGCTGCCCCTTTTTCATTGTAAGAATTTGAATAGAAACATCATGAAATACAAAACCAAACATTGCAAAAAGCATCATCAAAGTTTCTATGAAGTGGAGAAATATCTATCTATTGGTGGCTAGAAATCGAAAGCAACTGGATGGCACAGGATGAATCAATTCATCAATCCTATTATTAAAATTTTATAAATTCATCCATTATAAAAACACGGCAGATTTCTTTATTTGTTGAGTTCTGTCTGGGGTTTGGGTTGCTAAGAAATGATGTTTTTTCTAACAAAATGCTCCTTCAATGCCTCAGAGCTCAAGTGATGACATTGCTTTACATTAACCAAGTACACAAAGCATTTGCATTCAGGAGATGTTTTCCTGGCTGCAGCGAACCAAACAATTTTTGAAATATTAATTCAGAGGCAGGAATTTTCCTACCGCTCAGAAAGAATCTTTTACACATGCTGATATCCAACAGTTGTGTGTTTTTGCATTACACAAAGACTGAAATCCCAAACTGCAGAACATCCCAGATATATGAAAATTAAAGAAACTGTATGAAAGAATGTAAGGGTTAGTTATTTCGCTAGCCAGGGTTCTCTGTGTTTTCTTCCTTATGTATTACTAGCTGATACACCGGCATTGCCCAGGTATTTATTTATAGGGGGGAAATATCCGGACCAAATGTAATTTCTAATGTTGGGTTTTCCCCCTTATCAGAGGGAGCCCCCTTGTGGAGTACTGTCAAGCCGTTACCATGGCAACTCCACTGCGCTGTACAGTAGAAGCCATTTTACAGCAGTACAGTAGGAGCCATTTTATGGCACAACAGGCTGTATCGTAACAGAACACACACCCCGAGGGGTGTCTTACTTAGTATTTGTTTCCAGGGAGTAAGTCATCTGTGTACTAAGTTTGGTTGAAATTGCTTGAGGTATTCCAGAGTTATGCTGGAACATACACACACAAACACAGCCATTTATATATATAGAGATTGTATGTATACATATACCAGTGGTAGTCAACCTAGTCCCTACAGCTCACTAGTGGACGTTCCAGCTTTCATGGTGGGCGGTATGGGTTTTGTCCGATAATGAAGCAATTTCCTTTTTAAAATGTAATTGACTTCCCTACTTTATAAATCACCATTACTGTGGAACCGGTGGGCGGTTAGAAATTTTTACTACTAACAGAGATACAAAAGTGGGCGGTAGGTATAAAAAGGTTGACTACCCCTGACTGTATATATTCATTCATTCATTCATTCATTCATTCATTCATTCATTCATTCATTCAAATTTGTTATGCTCCTTCCATAAATAATTAATCAATATTAAATAAATAAAACATAAATCAGAGTGCAATCCCAAAACAATTGGAGCACCACTTGAACACCTTCGGCATTGACAAATTCACCATCAGTCAATTGCAGATGGCAGCTTTATTTGGAACAGCTTACATCCTGAGACAACGTCTGTAACACCATTAAACATCCACATCTGTTATTTCCCAGGTTCATCGGGAAGGACTCGTTAGGTGCCAAATCCAGTGTGAACATCTGTCTCTGTGTGATGAACCATAAATAAAAATTAATTAATTTAAATATAGATAGATAAATAATATTGGCCAATAAACCAATCAAGGTGAGCTTCCATTCATGTGGGGCAAAGGTAAGTTATTCATTAGAGTCTGCCCTTCTGCTGGCCTGCTTTTTGGAAAGACCCTCTAACCTATGTTGCTCAACTGTCTGTTGTTAGATCCTTCTCACCCATTTTACTCAGTTCTGGGTGGGTGGGTGAGGTTCAGACTCTTAACTATGGAGATTCTCCCTCATCCAGGTCATGGTTGGTCCCAAAGGTGCTTTTTTCCCAAGAGGCAACTGGACTTTCCGGTTTTTCTTTGAAGACATTTCGTATCTCATCCAAGAAGCTTCTTCAGCTCACCTCTTGAAAAAGCATCTTTGGTTCAGATTCTAATAAGGCAGGATATAAAGTAAATTAAAATATAAAGGTAAGATATGGCAGAAAGAAGAAATAAAGATCTGCTTTTGAGACGTGTACAAAAACAGGAAATGTTAAAAGCCAAAACCGCAGGTTCAGCTACAGTTCACACATATGGCTCAAGAAGGACAAGCTAGCCACAAGAACTTACTGGAACAAGTTAAGCAAGAAATGTAGTAACAGAAACTACAAACACATCAGCACCAACATGTTATATTCACGTGTTCTGCTGCTTTTGAAAAATATATAAAGGCTGTCTTTTCTATAAGTTGTTGTTCAGATGACAAATGGCTGTTTTGCCTTAACTTGCTCTGAACCTTGGTACCAATAAAGCAACTTCTTTTGATTCCGGTATCCGAGTCCCTTAATTTCCTGCAACACTATCCTTACAAGTGAATGTTGTCCTCTCATCACAAGACTGAAGTCCAGATTTAAAGCTAAGGTCTAATCCTCTGAAGTCTGCTACCGGTTCTGTGAGTCTGCTACCAAGCGCACACTTTGCGTGCATGCACGCCCGCGTAGCACTAAAAAAGGAACGTTTTGAAGCCTTCCCAGTCTGCAAAGGTAAGTAGAACAGTGGGGGGGGGAGGAATCTGCTGTGCCACGCGATTTAGATTAGCTAGAAAGCAGGAAATCCGACGATTCTAGATAATATAAATTGTGCGCCACAGCTGATTGTCGCCCAGTGATCG
This sequence comes from Thamnophis elegans, assembly GCF_009769535.1. Classification (NCBI taxonomy): domain Eukaryota; kingdom Metazoa; phylum Chordata; class Lepidosauria; order Squamata; family Natricidae; genus Thamnophis; species Thamnophis elegans. Next base: position 89,953,957 of record NC_045545.1, on the reverse strand, counting down.
TCGGAAATAACGGTTCGCCCGAACCGGTAGCATTTTTTACTACTGGTTCAAGCGAACCAGTCCAAACTGGTAGCATTTCACCTCTGGGTGCAGCTAACATGACAGATAAGGAGAATGAAAGACCTCAGAAGAACTCAGGGGTACAAAAGCAGCATACCATTTGAATGAATGAATGAATGAATGAACGCATGCATATAGAGGCAGCCAAATAAAAAACTACTTTAGATACTCTCAGTGCTTATATTATTTTTCGAAAATAAGTTTTAGCTTTTTCAGAATCATTAAAAAAAAAAAACCTGGCTTTTGGATTTTATTGGTACTAGCATTTCAATTTTATAATTGCAGACATTTCACTTAGTTAACTTTGAAAGGGAGAACGATCACTTTTCCTTCCGGGGCTAATATAGGAAGCGAATTTCCAATTTAAGCTGAGCTTCATAAGCAAGCGGCAGGAAATTGAAATAGGAAACCTGTTTCTGTTAGTGAGATTGCCCTTGGAATCTTCAGTCTGAAGGTGAAAACAAATATATTCACACTTCTACAAGTTGAGAGGGAATAAATATAGAATAACTATAAGCAATCATAACTGATGCAAAGGATTTTGAATTCCAGGTTGTTTAGGAAAGCAGAAGTGTGATGATTTCATGCCAAGTAACAGAACTGATAAGAACCTACCTATTCCCATAATTTAAGTCCAGCTTCTACACCTGATTTTGAGGGACCAGTTTCTGCCTTCTTATCTGGCATGAGTAGAATAGGCCTAACATTGCTGGGAAATAGCTCAGTAGAGATGGCAGGGCCTCCCTTTAGGCTTAAGGAGATCAATGTTTTATCCTAGGGACCACTTTTATCCAAATGGACACTCCTTGGATTCCCCAGATCAATGTGACTCCATCTATCCATCTATCCATCTATCCATCTATCTGTTCTGACCTAACCTTCCAAAGAGCATGAAGCAAACTCCTGACAAAAATCCCTTTTATTAATTTACTGTGAATTCTGATCATTCACATCCAGCAAAGTGGATGGGTCTCCAGTCAAGGGAGGATTTATAGTCACAGACTTTATCTGGCTTGGAGAGCTGCCAGGCCAATATCTGCAAAACTTGTCACATCAGCTCTGGGTTGAGTTCCAGGAAGTTGCCTCTGGGGATGTGGACAAGGCCATTCGAGCTGTAAGTGCCTCCACTTGTATTTTGGACCCGTGTCCCTCCTGGCTGGTGGCTAACAGCAGGGAGGTGACACATGGCTGGATCCAGGCGGTTGTCACCGCCTCCCTTCGGGAGGGGCACTTCCCCGCCGTACTTAAAACGGCGGTGGTGAGACCCCTCCTGAAGAAACCATCGTTAGATCCAGCCATCTTAAACAACTTTCGTCCTGTCTCCAACCTTCCCTTTATCGGGAAGGTTGTCGAGAAGGTGGTGGCCTTTCAGCTTCAACGGGCCTTGGAGGAAGCTAGCTATCTTGACCCCTTCCAGTCCGGCTTCAGACCTGGTTACAGCACAGAAACCGCTTTGGTCGCATTGACCGATGATCTCTGGAGGGCCAGAGATGGAGGCTATGCGTCCATCCTGGTTCTCCTTGACCTCTCAGCGGCTTTCGATACCATCGACCATGGTATCCTTCTGCGACGACTGCGGGAGGTGGGAGTGGGAGGCACTGTTCTGCGGTGGTTCTCCTCCTACCTCTCGGACAGGTCGCAGTCGGTGTTGGTCGGGGGGCAGAGATCGTCCCTGAGGCCCCTAACATGTGGGGTACCTCAGGGTTCGGTCCTATCCCCCCTACTATTTAACATATACATGAAACCGCTGGGCGAGATCATTCGGAGGCACGGGATAAAATACCATCAATATGCGGACGATACGCAATTGTATCTGTCCGCCCCGTGCCAACTCAATGAAGCGGTGGACGTGATGAACCAGGGTTTGGAGGCCGTTAAGAACTGGATGAGTGCTAACAAACTGGTACTCAACCCGGATAAGACCGAGTGGCTGTTGTGCTTCCCCCCCAATAATTTGGCTAATACACCAACGCTTAGGCTGGGGGGTCAAATTTTATACCCCTCAGATAGGGTCCGCAACTTAGGAGTCCTCCTGGATCCACAGCTGACTTTTGATCACCAGCTGTCGGCTGTGACCAGGGGGGCATTTGCCCAGGTTCGCCTGGTCCGCCAGTTGCGGCCCTACCTAGACCGGGGGGCTCTCACAACAGTCACTCGAGCCCTTGTGATCTCTAGACTGGAATACTGCAATGGGCTCTACATGGGGTTGCCCTTGAGGTGCATCCGGCGACTACAGCTAGTCCAAAATGCAGCCGCGCGAGTGATAGTGGGCGCACCGCGGTTCGCCCACGTTACACCTGTCCTCCGCGAGCTGCACTGGCTACCTGTTGGTCTCCGGGTGCGCTTCAGGATACTGATGACCATCTTTAAAGCACTCCATGGTAGTGGATCTGGGTACTTGAGAGACCGCCTTCTGCCGATTACCTCCCTAAATCGACCAATTAGATCGCACAGACTGGGCCTCCTCCGAATCCCATCTGCCAGTCAATGTCGACTGGCGACCACACGGAGGAGAGCCTTTTCTGTTGCTGCCCCGACCCTGTGGAACGAGCTCCCCATGGAGATCCGTACCCTCACCACTATCCAGACCTTCCGCGCAGCCCTCAAGATCTGGCTCTCCCAGCAGGCCTGGGGATAGGTTTCCAATTACCCGCCCGAGTGTTTGATTGCTGAATGAAAGTTGTGTTTTATTATTTTTTCTTTGTGCACATATTGTTTTGTTTCTGACCTTGCACCCCCCTCCCCTGTGGTTGTAAGCCGCCCTGAGTCCCCTCAGGGAAAAGGGCGGCATATAAATCCCAATAAACCTAAACCTAAACCTAAACTTGGCAAGGAGTCTTAGAGAGTGACGAACTAATTAAGCGAACTAATTGTCTCCTGCAAATTCCACTCCCCTTTCGCTCCTCTTTTATTTCCTCTGGGAGGGGCCATTCATCGTCTAACTGTGGCCTTACTCCCAAGTCAACCCTGTTCTTTAGCTGATCCCTTCATCTGGTAACTCTGTGCATGCGCACACTGGGAACAGGCTCCAGGTGTTCATCTGCCTCACTGATGTCTGACTCTGAAGGCAGCTGATATCTGACATACGGCTCTGGCCCCCTCTCTTCCTCCGACACAGAGCCCTCATCAGAGCCTTCCCCAGACTCTAGGACTGGCCCATGTTCCTTCCCAACCTCCTCATTGTCCGAATCTGCTGCCAGCTCTGCTGGTTGCTCCGCAGTCCGGTCTGAAAATTGAATTATACACCAGTTGTTACTGATAATTGCTATCTTTTTACTCAGAGAGTAAAAAAAACAAAACACCATCATTGACAAAAAGGGTGGCAATAAATAACCCATTTTTTAAAATATGTAAAAATGGCATCTCTAAAGAAAGAATTGCCTCATTTCCTAAGAGCAGATAGAATAGGGATTCAGCGCAAAAGAACATATTGTGAGCAACTCAGGGGGAAAAAAACCCTCCTGTGTATTCTTTGTAAGAAAATGAATATATTAAAGAAGGCCTAGTTTGTTTTCTTGATCTTCAGAGAGGTTCCTACTGAGATAAATAGCCCCCCAACGTAGCCAAACCAAAAAGTTGTTTAGCGTGGAAAGGATTACGCTAAACTGTGTTGATTGCATTACAGCTGGTAATCAGCAGTGTTGGACGTCTTACAAAGAATCAGGCAAGTTACATGATGAGCATTGAACTGCATCCCAGCTGAGGCTTTGGTCTACAAAAATAGGAAAATTTAAATCACCCTCCTGTTGAGGGAGTTAGCACCCACCCCTCTCCTAGAAAAATGAAATATTTTAGGAAATATTAAAAACGCAGGATATTATATTTCCCTGGATGAGGAAAGGAGAAACATGTTTTAAAGGCAAAACAGCTCCCTGCAGCTTCCTGCCCCCCTGTCACTGGGCCATTAATGCCTGAGCCAGACTATTCTACATAACAAAGATCTACCTCCTTCAGGCAGAGCCATAATAGGAATCCCAAAGACCTTTCATTACATTCCCACCCAGCAAGGTTCAACCAAAATGATTCAAAAGACAGACAGCCTACAAAGTTAGCTAAGACCTCTGCCTCCTGGGAGTCTGACAGCCAATGGGATGCATTTCTTGGACAGGAGCAGTAAACTCTAAGATGGAGCCCAGAGAGGCCATAAAACCCAGGGACTCTCAGCATCTCTGCCCTTTTGTCTTTCTTCAAGATCTTCAAGCATGTGATCTCCCTTCTTCCCCCAGGAACTCAAAACATGTGGTCCTGTCCACCATTAAAAACCATCTAGTCGTCACTTATAAAGCCCTTCATGGTATTGGACCTGGGTACTTGAGAGACCGCCTGCTGCCAATTACCTCCACTAGACCGATTAGATCCCACAGATTAGGCCTCCTCCAAATTCCATCCGCCGGCCAGTGTCGACTGGCGACTACCCGGAGGAGAGCCTTCTCTGTGGCCGCTCCAACCCTTTGGAACGAACTCCCCGTGGAGATTCGAACCCTCACCACCCTCCAGGCCTTCCGCAAAACCCTTAAAACCTGGCTGTTCCGACAGGCCTGGGGCTGAAGAACTGTTGCCCCCGTCTCGAATTGGTATGACTGTTGTGTTTTAATTATGCATTGTTTTTTATGTCGTTTTAAATTCTTTGTTTGTATCCCCCTTCCCTGGTTGAGTTGTGAGCCGCCCTGAGTCCCCTTCGGGGGAAAAGGGCAGCATATAAATAAAATCAACATTCAACATTCAACATCTTTCCAAACAGCTGCCATGTTTCCAGTGTCTTTTTCCCCACTTGGAACTGAACCCAGATGGGCATTTCTTCTTAACACTGTTAAGCTCTCCTGATGACCACATAGACACATCCATTTATGTTGCTGACAACAGGATACTAGACACTGAAAAAAGTGACATGATCATTTTTCACACTTATGACCGTTGCAGCATCCCCCATGGACATCAAATTCAGATTCACACAATCTCCTTTTGCGACCTTCTGACAAGCAAAATCAATGGGGGAGCCAGATTCACTTAACAACCGTGTGACTATCTTAACAGCTGCAGATATTCACTTAATGACTGTGGCAAGAATGGTCATAAAATGGGGTAAAACCAGGAGTGAAATCCAGCAGGTTCTGGAGAACCAGTAATGGAAAGTTTGACTAGTTCAGAGAATTGGCAAATGCCACCTATGGCTGGCTCCAGAGTAGGGTGGGAGTAGAGATTTTGCAGTATCCTTCCCCTGCCATGCCCACCCAGCCGCACCACGCCCACTAAGCCACGCCCACAGAACCAGAAGTAAAAAAAAAATTGAATTTCACCACTGGGTAAAACTAACTTAACAACTGTTTCACTTAGCAACAGAAACGTTGGGCTCAATTGTAGTTGTAAGTTGAGGACTACCTGTGGTAGTGTTACAAGGATCAAATTCTGCATGTCTCATTCCTGATATTCCTAACTTTCCTTTCCAACTTTTTCCACCATTCTTGCAGGTTATAGAATTAAACAAAAGTGAGGACAGGTAAAACGTGCGGGTGGTTACTCTCAAGGTAGGTAAGCTTGATGGATCAATTCTGCAGCTCAGCCGTGATCATAAGTCAGTGTACTTATAGTGAATGGTTTCTGATTTATTTTTGCTATGATGACTGCCGAGAAGGACCTAAATAACACCTTTGAGTTGCCCCAAATGAGTGTTATTTGCAATGCAAACATCATAAAGCCACCTTGCAAAGATTAACATTTTCTTCCTACTCAATCCATTGTGTAGCAGCTTGTCAACGCACTTGTGTCAAAGAGCCAAATGACGAATTAAAATGCCCTTAGATGGCATGAGGGTATGTGGTATAATCGCTGGGCTAAACAAAAGGTAAGAAAGAGTTTTCGGTGCTTTGTTTTATTATAGCTGAAGCATAACAAATAGAATAAGCAAAGGTTTTAGCAGCCACCTAGTGATCAGCTTAACTGCTCGAAATGCATTATTTGAGTTTGAGCGAAATTGCTGAAGAACTACAATAGGCAAACAAGGGACATGAAATCAATACTGCTATACACTCTCTCTGTTTCACAATCACTTGCATTGTCTGTTTTGCAATATCGGAAAATACTGGAAACAAACAACAGATTCAGTGAGTGGATCATTTGATAACGTAGAACAACTTAAGAGGGGTGCCTCAGTTTAGGAAGCAGTATGAAAATTATAGGGTCACAGTGGCTCAGGGGCTAAGACGCTGAGCTTGTCGATCAGAAAGATCAGCAGTTTGGTGATTCGAATCCCTAGCACCATGTAACAGAGTAAGCTCCCGTTACTTGTCCCAGCTTATGCCAACCTAGCAGTTTGAAAGCACGTAAAAAATGCAAGTAGAAAAATAGGAACCACCTTTAGTGGGAAGGTAACAGGGTTCCATGCGCCTTCGGCATTTAGTCATGCCGGCCACATGACCACGGAGACGTCTTCGGACAGTGCTGGCTCTTCGGCTATGAAATAGAGATGAGCACCACCTCCTAGAGTCAGGAACGACAAGCACATATGTGCAAGGGGAACCTTTACCTTATGAAAATAATAACTCACATACAAATATTCTAAGTGTTTATGTCAAAAGAAAAACTCCGCGTAGATGTTTTGCAAATTCAATATGCGAAAGTATCATTGGCAATCAACCCAGGGGCCGGTTTATGCAAAACCTAACTACATTTGCATATTTGTCACACTCAAGTTGCTCTCCCACAACCTTTCACATGGACTATCTTCTCTGCCGTCATACAGAACTACAAATTAATATAAACAAACTGATAAATTGCTCTTTCCCAATCAAACAAGAGAGGTAGCCATTCATGAATAGAAGAAAATAGATCATATTATGTAGTTTATATATATATAAAATAAATAAATAAAACATATATATATATATATATATATATATATATATATATATATATATATATATATGTAGGTCTCTAGTTGTTCGGGTTTTCTCCCGCGTAGAATTGGAGATGTCTTGGCGACGTTTCGACGAAGTCACATTCGTCATCTTCAGGCTGCTGCTGACTACTTCAGGTTTGGTGTTTCCAGGAGGACTCCTGGAAACACCAAACCTGAAGTAGTCAGCAGCAGCCTGAAGATGACGAATGTGACTTCGTCGAAACGTCGCCAAGACATCTCCAATTCTACGCGGGAGAAAACCCGAACAACTAGAGACCTACATACTAACACCCGCGAAAACCTCAGAAAACACATATATATATATATATATATATATATATATATATATATATATATATATATATATATATATATATATATATATATATATATATATATATATAGTCTGTGTGTGTGTGTGTGTGTGTGTGTGTGTGTGTGTGTGTTGTATTTGTGCTGATAAATAAAGGGAGACTAGTATAGATCTATTTCAAGCTATTTAGCTCTCATCAGCTAGCCATGCCCTTACTGGGATTCGAACCTGGGCTGTATTACATATTAGGCAGATGTGTTAACCACTAAGCCACAAGGTTCTCCTCCTTTATCAGATGAGCCAGGGAAATAGGTATGTATTTAGTGTCACAACCCCTGGTATGCCCAAATATGGGAGGAAGCCTACTGCTTCCTTTCTCTATTGGCTCCTCACAAGAGACCATCCAGACAGAAACCCAATATTTTTACTGTTGCCTTTGCTCAAACTTGAACATTGGGCACTATCTAATAAAATGAAATTTAATGGTGAAAAGAGTAAGGTTTTATATTTAGGCAAGAAAAATGAAATGCACAGGTACAGTATAGGTGGTACCTTGCTCAACAGTAGTAACTGTGAAAGGGATCTTGGAGTCCTAGTGGACAACCATTTAAATATGAGTCAGCAGTGCGCAGCAGCTGCCAAAAAAGCCAACCCAGTTCTAGGCTGCATAAACAGAGGGATAGAATCAAGATCATGTGAAGTGTTAATACCACTTTATAATGCTTTGGTAAGGCCACACTTGGAATACTGCATTCAGTTTTGGTCACCACGATGTAGAAAAGATATGGAGACTCTAGAAAGAGTGCAGAAAAGAGCAACAAAGATGATTAGGGGACTGGAGACTAAAACATATAAAAAGAACGGTGGCAGGAACTGGGTATGTCTAGTTTAATGAAAGGAAGGACTAGGGGAGACATGACAGCAGTGTTCCAATATCTCAGGGGCTGCCACAAAGAAGAGGGAGTCAAACTATTCTCCAAGGTACCTGAGGGTAGAACAAGAAGCAATGGGTGGAAACTAATCAAGGAGAGAAAGCAACTTAGAAGTGAGGAGAAATTTCCTGACAGTTAGAACAATTAATCAGTGGAACAGCTGGTCTCTAGAAGTTGTGAATGCTCCAACACTGGAAGTCTTTAAGAAGATGTTGGATAGCCATTTATCTGAAACCATATAGGGTTTCCTGCCTAGGCAGGGGGTTGGGCTAGAAGACCTCCAAGATCCCTTCCAACTCTGCTATTGTATTGTATTGTATTGTATTGTATTGTATTGTATTGTATTGTATTGTATTGTAACCCAAATATGAAGGTTTCCTGGTTTTCCCACCCAGTTGAAAGTTCAAGATCTTGCCTTCACATTGACAAGTCCATCGCATGGACCAATCTCCCACTGCCATGCTGGCAACTTCCACCCATCCAGTTCTGGTCAGGTGCAGAGTTAAAAAAGACAAAGGATGACCTTGGCTTTCTAGAAATAATTTTGTTATGGCTGTATATCTCTAACACAGTACAATCCCCACTCCCATTTTCCCACAATAGGAAATGCATAGTAGAATAATAGAAAGTGTGGCAGGCCTGAGATCCACAAGAAAAGGTGGCTGCCGGCCTGACATAGTGATTCACTAACAACTGTGAAAAGAAAGATCATAAAATGGGGCAAAACTCAATTAACGACTGTCTTGCTTAGCAACAGATATTTTGGGATCAATTGTGGTTGTATGTCAAGGATGACCAGTACCTTTTTTCCTCTTGTCTCTGAAAGATCTTTTTTTTTTACCCTTTTGCTATATGATGGATCAATGTCTATGGCATATTGTACTTGGACATTTGCCAAATGCAAATTGCTATCAGGGAATAATAAACCTTAGCCCATGCAGTTTATAATTTAAGGCCTGGCATAGAAAAACAAGGAAGAGAATAGGAATTGGACAAATATAAATTTAAAAATGCCCTTTGTGAGCGTATAATAAGCAACTGCGTTCTCTTCGCTGATGATGTAAAACTATTCAACACCACCGACAATGCTACTGCTCTACAAAGAGACCTTGGCTATGTGTCAGAATGGTCAAACAATTGGCAACCCCAAATCTCAACCAACAAATGCTCTGTCTTACGCATTGGCAAAAAAATATATCAGAATACCAAACACAAACTGGGCGGATACAACCTTGTGGATGACCCTCACTCTGTCAAGGACCTTGGAGTACTCACTTGTAATTATCTAAGTGCCAGAGCTCACTGTAATAGCATTGTTAAAAAGACATTAAGAGTTGTTAACCTAATCTTGCAAAGCTTCTTCTCTGCAGTGACGTGCGGTGAAGTTTATGGCTGGTGAGGCAGTCCTCTCTGCCAGCAGCCCACTGATTAAAGCGCTTTCTTTCACCCGCAGCAGAGCTCAGGCAGGCGAAAGGAAGGGCTTTAATCAGTGGGGTGCGTGCCGGGAAGAGAAGAGAGAATCTCTCCTCTTCTCCTGGCACACACCTCACTGATTAAAGCGCTTTCAGTGGGGTGCGTGCCGGGAGGAGAGAATCTCTCCTCTCCTCCCATCACGCACCCCACAGATTAAAGCACTTTAATCAGTGGGGTGCGTGCCAGGAGAGCTTCTCCCGGCACGCACCCCACTGAGGGAGAAGAGATTAAAGTGCTTTCTTTCGCCCAAGGCGGGCGAAAGAAAGCGCTTTAATCAGTGGGGTGCATGCCAGGAGGAGAGGAGAGAATTCTAAAGAAAGCGCTTTAATCAGTGGGGTGTGTGCCGGGAGGAGAGGATAGAATCTGTAAAAATGTAAAAAATGTAAAAAGAAAAAGGCAAGAGCTGCTGCTGCCAGAGCCTCCAATGGATGACTCTGCTTAACTGTTTAAAAAAAGCCTCTAAAAAAGTGCCCTCTGCAGGAGGAGGCAAGAGAACCACGTGCCTCCTTTGCATAAGAAATTTTTTGCCTTTTAACCCTTGCTTAACTCTGCTCAAGTGATCATAAAGATAAGAGTAAAGGAGGCACATTGTTCTCTCGCCTCCCCCTGCAGTTAAGCACTAAGCAGAGTCATTCACTGTGACTCTGGCAGTAGCTACCTCTGCCTTTTTCCTTTTACATTTGTTTTTCTTTTCATGATGACAGTGGTGAGGCCCTGCCTCCCCTGCCTGCACGTCCCTGCTTCTCTGGTAATATTGTATTGCAAACTAGGGCATATAAAACCTTTGCTAGACCTATTCTCGAATACAGCTCATCTGTCTGGAACCCGCAGTGCCTATCAGACATTAATACAACCGAACGAGTCCAGAGATATTTCACGAGAAGAGTCCTCCACTCCTCTGCTCACAAACCACCAGGCTTGAAATTTTGGGCTTAGACAACTTACAACTATACCGCTTTCGGTCTGACCTGAGCCTAGTGCACAAAATTATCTGCTACAACATCCTACCTATCAATTACTATTTCAGCTTCAACCGCAACAATACAGGAGCTCACAATAGATACAAACTTAACGTAAACCACTCCAAACTTGATTGCAGAAAATACGACTTCAGCAAGAGAGTGGTCAATGCCTGGAATGCATTACCTGATTGTGGTTTCTTCCCCAACCCCCCAAAACTTTAACCTAAGACTGCCTGTTGACCTCACCCCAATCCTAAGAGGTCTGTAAGGGGGGTGCATTAGCGCACCAACATGCCTACCGTCCCTGTCCTACTGTCCCCAATTATTCGTATCCATTTCCTGTATTCATAATCATGTTTATATCTGTTATCTTATATACGCTTGACAAATAATGATAAATTAAAATTTTAAAAATTAAATTAAAAAAAAGCTCCTTGTTTTGAGATCTAGTTACTGATTTTGTTAAACTGGGAGTGAAGAAATAGTGACCAGATTTTAGAAGGTATGATTTGAAGAAAGATGAAATTGCTTTGGCTTTCCAGAATTCTCTCCTTTAAGCTCTTCCATGATTGGGAGTTAAAAGGCAGTTAGAAAATTAAGCAAGACTTTCCTGGAGGACATCAAGACTTTGGCTGCACGGTCTGTCTTCTTCACCTCTAATATGCAACACCTCTACCTGCCTTTGTTGACTATCCAGAAATGGCACAAAAAATGTGGTAATTAGATTTTTAAGCTGCACAGAATCTGGAAATATAAATAATGATCTTAAAAATTAATGTCAGTCGTCCATTTAATTCTGGGCTGGTTTTGACCTTTTGGCTCCACACCTGCTTTCAGAATGTAAGCAGATCCACCAAGTCTGTTTTTCTGAAAAATATGCCCTTTCCTTCATGTTTTGGTCCATGTGTGTAGAGGTAGATTTGTAAAGCATTAGATATATTGAACTCTGAAGAGAATAAAATCTCACCAGGCGGGGGAAAAGGTTAAAAATTATATACACAAAGTATTAGATATATGCAATGAATATAATTTTTATATAGTTTGTTACAAATCTGCTTTTCTAAGGAGAAACTTCCTAACAGCGAATACTATTAACCAGTGGAACAGCTTGCATTCATAAGTTATGGGTGCTTCATCACTGGAGGCTTTTTACTTTACTTTATTGTCATTGTACGTATATACACAATATACACATACAACGAAATTCACATAACACCCAGAGACCAGGCCCAACACACATAACAATCCCCAAACACACCCCCACCCACGCAAAAAATTCCCCGCCCCTAAACCACCCAAGCATCCACATAACAGACCAAGCAGTGCTGTCCAATAGCTCACTAGTGGTGGCCCTTTAGTTCATTGTTGAGTGCAATGATAGCTCTGGGATAAAAGCTATTCAGAAGACATGAGGTCCTAGTTTTAATTGTTCTGTATCTTCTTCCAGAAGGCAACAGTCTAAGGAGATTGTAAGCAGGATGGGAAGAGTCTCTGAGAATGTTATGCAATTTCCTCAAACAGCAAGATGCGAAGATGCTATCCAGGGCTGGTAGCTGGAACCTGTTGGATATGCTGGGCAGTTTTAATGATTCTCTGTAGAGCTTTGAAGAAGAGACTGGACAACCAAATGTCTGGAATGGTATACCATTTAAAATAGGTGTCTGTCCAGTTTCTTCTTGAAAACTTCCAGTGACGAAGCCCCCACAATGGCTGTTCCACTGGTTAATCCTTCTGTCAAGAAATTTCTCCTTAATTCTAGGCTGCTTCTCTCCTTGACTTTTTCCCGTCCATTGCTTGTCTTGCCTTCAGGTGCTTTGGAAACTAAGTTGACCCCCCTCTTCTTTGTGGTAGCCCCTCAGATACTGGAATACTGTTATCATGTCGGTTCCACCACAAAACCGCGGTAGACAAAAGCGCGCTCAACGAAAGCGCGTACGTGACGTCATCACAGCGCAACGAAAACATCGCGCTGTGAGCGGCAAATTTAAAATTAAAGCGAAAACCTTACCCTAAACCCCCCAAACCTAACCCTAAACCTAACCCTAACCCTTAACGTAACCCTAAACCTAACCCTAACCCTTAACCTAACCCTAACCCTTACCTTTATGTGAATCGGCTTGCTTTAATTTTATTTTAATTTCAATTTAATTTCAATTTAATTTTTTTCGTCGCGCTGCTGACGTCAGGTACGCGCTTTCGTCGAGCGCACTTTTGTCTACCGCGGTTTTGACGGGTCAGGATCATGTCACCCCTAGTCCCTGTTTCCCCTGGACTAGCCATACCCAGATTCTTACAGATAGTGATTTACAACCATTCATAGTTATGAATGACCCACCCAAGAAGTACTTACAACAAGGTTCCAAAGTTTTAAAAGCAACCCACCGGCAATCACACGACTGCATTTTGGGTGTTTGGCAATTGGCCCATATTTACAACAGTTTGCAGCATCCCATGGTCACATGACACTTTATAACTTTTTTCACTAGAGTCAGCATTTACTTCTGGTTGTCTGCAAAACCAGTCCATAACGAACAATTGGGTCTCTTAACAACTGCAGTGGTTGCTTTAGGACCACAGTGGTTACTGAAGAACACACACACACATACACACACACTTGTAAAATTGAGTTGGGCATGTCAAAAACCTGCTTTGTAACTGTCATAACTTACAACCATAATGCACATACTATCTGTTAAGTTGAAGGTTACCTATAGTCTGTTCTACCTTGTTGGGTGACACAAGTTTAGAAATATGTATCTTGTCCTATTAAAATAATAGTAATTTATAGATAATGTAACAGCAGCTTTGTCAGTGTTGCTCACAGCAGGTGCAAGAAAAACTAATAAGAATTGGGACCATGGTATTGAATTACTATATGGAAGCCAGCCATCTTTCTCCACCCGCTATTTTAATTAACAATGATTAATCAAACTTTCTGCTCTGACATTTTCCATCAAGGAAGGAAGCAGAACAAACAAAAACATGCTCCTTACAAAATAAAGGAACACTCTGGTGAATAGCAAAAGAGCACCTTTTATTCTTTCCATGGTGCACAACACTTTGTCGCCTTCTAACAGACAATTAAAGAAATTTAATTGACAGTATGAAGGCTCTCTTTTCTTTTTTAAAAGGTATATACTAAAATGCAGTAGGTCACATCTTCCAATTCTGCCCCCAACTATTGACCAAGGAAGTGACTTGCCTTTCCTTTTTTGCTGGGTGAATATCTTTTTGTAGACATGGTCTGTAGCCATTGGGAAGAAAGGAGTGGCAAAGTTTCCTCAGAGAAATGTTGATACCGATCAAGGAAATATTAGTGTGAGTGCGTTAGGTTGGGTTATAGGAAGAATCTGGCTGTCCTTTTTGTGACCAGATGCCTTCCTGCATGACAGGATAGCCTCCTAAATGTTATCACTGCATGAATCCCTAGCGCTGCATAAGGGAGAGCTCCGGTTACTTGCCCCAGCTTCTGCCAACTTAGCAAATCAAAAGCATGTAAAAATGCAAGTAGAAAAATAGGAACCACCTTTGGTGTGCCTGTTGGAAGGAGCTGGAGTGAATGACGGGAGCTCACCCTGTTACACAGCAGCAGTTGGATCTTGAACACTGGCTCGTCATGCATCCTAATCAGCTGAGCCACCATACTCTTGATCATCACTTACAAACCCTACAAGTCCCAAAGGTGCTTTTTCAAAAAGCAACTGGACTTTGTTTTTACTTGAAGACATTTCGCTTCTTGTCAAAGAAGCTTCTTCGGTTCTGACTGAATGGTGCAGGATGGATTTATATTCCTTGCAGTCCTGTGATCATTAGCACTCTTTCTGAGGATCATGGAGGCCACCCTCAGTCACCTGAATAATGCAAATGGGTGTGGAGGCTTCTTGGAACTGCTGAAAGGACTGTTGTAAACAGGAGATAAGTGGGGTCATATCCTTTCCCCCCTGTTGAGAGTGGGCTGTTCTAATCTTAATATAATTGCCCTTTTTGACCTTTCAAACTAGTGGTCCTCTGTCCAGAATGTGGACTCTACTGTCTTCAAAAGTGACTTTTATCTTTCAAATGCAGATGGACTGCTGAACCTTGTCCTGATGTATTTCTTCTCCTATGTGCCATGCATTTGTGAAGTGGTTGTTGTTTCTCCAATGTACAGATCTGTACACATCTCACTGCATTGTGCTGCATATATCACATTGCCCAGTTTGTCTGGGTGTCTTATCCTGGGGTGGACAAGCTTCTGCCTTAGTGTGTTTTTGAGTTTCAAGTGTGTATGTATATTGTGTTGGTTGTCACCAAGTTGGCACCCAGATAGGTTCAGGAGAGCCTGACCCGAAGAGAAGTGATCCATCCAATGCAGACATCCAGGCATGGGATACTCAAGAGTCCTTTTCTCCCCTTGGAAGATAACAACAGTCCCAGTTTCGTGTGTATCCCCTTGAGAAAATTAACTGCCCAATCCTGATTTACGCTGTTGTTTGGGAAGGATTATTATGGGTTTTAAGTGCAATTCTAGCGGAACTTCTATGGTGCTATATTTGATGTTTATAAGAATTTGTAAACTGCCTGGAGTCCATGTGGAATTGGTAGTACAGAAATGTCAATAATATAATAAATAAACATTTTTAAATTAAATTATTGAATGTTGCTTTGATTAAATTACGCCCTGCAGGTCTCAATAGGCTTAAGAAAATGTCACTTTCTGTTGCTTGGTGGACGCGTCTTTTGCTTAATTTATTGTTTGTGCAGATTGACCATTCTTCCTTATCTGCTTCTGCAGCACTCTGCTGGTAGGACTCTGTGTATCTCCTCGCAACATTAAAGAATAAAAAGCAATTTCATTCTGCTTGTATCCCTCCGGTCCACGCTTGCACTCCAAATGTTCTTCCTATCTCAATGTGATAATGGAAGAGTTCCGTTACTACCATTTCATTGGCTTGCGAAACTGTTCTTTTTCTGATTTCAGATATTCATCATAGAGTTCTCTTAGATGCACCAACAATTCCTCCAGATTTTCTCCTGTCAGAGCAGAGAGTGGGATGACCCTCTGCTTCACTTGCTCCTTAAGGAGAAGCAAGTTGTTCTTGGATTCCGGAAGGTCAAGCTTATTTGCAACAATGGCATGAGGCGTCTTTGACAAGCCAACTTTATATTGTTCCAGTTCATACTTCAAGGCTTCCAAGTGAGCCCAGGGCTCAGCCACAGAAAGATCCAACACAAAGAGGAGAAAGCAGCAGCGTTCTATATGTCTCAGAAAGTCCAAACCAAGACCCCGATCTTCATGGGCTCCTTTTATTATTCCAGGGATATCTACAACTGCAAAATAAAACAGCAAGAGATCAATAAAATTCTGGTGGTTGGAGAATGAAACAAAGAGGAAAATTGGCTGGGGGGAAAAATTAGCATCTGGATAGCTGGAGCAGAAGTTTTCCAAATTTTTCAGGCCATGGAATTTATTAAAAAGAAAAGAAAAATCCCATAATCCTTCATCACGGGGCAAAATTGTAATGACAGAAAATTGGCTGTGTTGGCATGATTTTTTTTTTTCCTGCCAGAGAAGCTTATCAAAGTTTTCCAGAACTCTAGGATTCCATGGAACACAGTTTGACATCCTAGAGGACTGTGGGGCAGCTGGATATCCTCATGTTCAAGACCCCTCGATTAGTTAACAGTTGGCATACAATGAGAGACATTCAAAACACTTTCAATTTTTGCAAGATCCAATCTGGGTCGGGGACCAGAGGTGCTGCCAAGCCCTCGCCTCTTAAGTACTCAATAAGCTGGTGGCGGCACAAGCAAACAACAGCCAAAGACTTACTAGCCAGCTATCAAAACCCCAGTCGACATCCAAAAAGCCACATACAACAGGCACCATATAAATACCACACACAGAACAGCCCAAAGAACATACACTCTGCTAGAGAGAAGTTCCCTGAGCATGGGCTCCAGCATGAGTCCGAAGGCTCAAAAGACTGACCCAGATTGGATCCTGCAGTATTATCCTTGGACACGTCTATTAGCCTTCATCTGTAATTTTCTTTCTTTTTTTTTACAGGAGCTTCATTTTTTTTTCTTTTACATTTCTTTTTCTTATTTTCCAATCTTGGGTCATGAAAAAGGGTGATCTTCAGTTAGGCTTTCTCCCCCCCACCCCCCAACTTAGAACAAACTTATGAAGTGATATCACTGTTGTTCTGACCGAGGCTTCCCAAGAGCATGAAGCAAACTCCTGGTCCCGGCAAAAACCACTTTTATTAATTTACAGTAAATTCTGCTCATTCATAGCCAGCAAAGTCTTTCAAGGGAGGATTTACAGTCACAGACCTTATCTGGTGTGGAGAGCTGCCAGGCCAATATCTGTAAAACTTGACAAGGAATTTCAGAGACTCATGAGGCAATTAATCAAACTAATTGTCTCCTGCAAACTTCACTCCCCTTTCGCTCCTCTTTTATTTCCTCCGGGAGGGGCCATCCATTGTCTGGCCTTACTCCCAAGTCAGCCCCTACTCTTTAGTTGTTCCCTTCGTCTGGCAACTCTGCGCATGCGGACACTGGGAACAAGCTCCAGCTGTTCGTCTGCCTCAGTGATGTCTGACTCTGAAGGCAGCTGATAACTGGCATACGGCTGTCCCCCTCTCTGCCTCTGACACAGAACCTTCATCAGAGTCTTCCCCAGACTCCAGGACTGGCCCATGTTCCTCCCCAACCTCCTCACTGTCCGAATCTGCTGCCAACTCTGCTGGCTGGCCACAACAGCTGTCACAAAATGCTTCATTTCCCCCCCCCCCCCAGGAAATAATTCCGTGAAGGTCATTTCTTTTTTTTAAAAAAGGAAATATGAAGACGTACCTGCAATCTGCTCGTAATCTTCGTAGTGAACAATGCCTACGTGAGGATTCAGGGTTGTGAATGGGTAAGGAGCCACAGCAGGTTTTGCTCTGGAGATTGCTCGCAAAAGGGACGATTTCCCAGCATTGGGGAATCCAATCTGGAATTAAGAGCCCAATTGGAAAAGGAGATAGATTTTACCTTCAACATTACATTTAATTCAACTGGCAAGGTAGAACACGAATTTAGCAACTTTCATATTTTTTTATTTTTTTCACTAGATTTGATTTAATGATCTAGATCAGGGGTATGAAACTCGCAGCCCACAGGCCTGATGTGTCATGCGCTGGTTGCGGCCACGCCTGGTTTAGCAAAGGGAAAAAGTCATGATACATCACGTTACAGCGGCAACGTGATGGCGCAGGTGTCGGGCCTTTTGCGTTGGGCTTTCAGGCCTGCCACAATTATTGCTGTGGGAAACTGGGAGGGGGGGGTTATATGGAGTGGAGTAGATATAACATTCCTTTCTCAGAGAGTCAAGGTCATCCTGCCCTGCACCTTAAGTGGATTGACTGGGAGTCATCTCCAGTTGGGACAGTGCTTGATTGGACCATGTGATGGACATGTGGGTGCTGGGCAGGGACTTGATCTTGGGTGGGGAAAACGTGAAAACTTTCAGATTCGGGTTTTCCCAGATGGGCCGATATGACATCTCTAATAAAATGGAACTTTGAGGAAACTCAAGCCTCAGAGTCTTCTTTCGGGGTGTGACAGCAAGTTTGACACCTAGATGGACTAGATTAAATTCAGCCAAATAATATTTAAATAAATACAAATTTAGAAGCTTCATCCCTTCAGCCATTTGTTTTACACAGGCCGAAAAACATAATACAGATAGTCCTTGACTTGCAACCGTTCATTTAGTAAGCGTTCAAAATTACAACGGCACTGGAAAAAGTGACATGACCATTTTTTCCCCACATCCCCACAGTGACGTGATCCAAATTTGGGTGCTTGGCAACTGGCATGCATTGATGAAGGTTGCAGGGTCCTGGGATCATTTGCAACTTTCCCAGTCAGCTTCCGCAAAGTCAAATGGGAGAGGCCAGATTCACTTAACCATCACACAATTTACTTTGTTGTGATTCACTTAACGATTGTGGCAAAAATATCATAAAATGGGGCTCAACGCACTTAACATCTGCTTGCTCAGCAACATAAATTTTAGTCTCAGTTGTGGTTGTAAGTTGAGGACTATCTATAATGGCAAAAGAAGCCTTCTTTTGCCTTCCTACTACCAAGTTATCTGGCTGTTGTTAGTTTGATCGCCAATTATCTCTAAGCCAAGAATTTCAAAGAAATAATCAACAAGCAGATACTATGAATTATGTGTCATCAGATTCTTGTCAATTCTTAGTGAGCACCTAAATTTTCCACATCTGTCCCTAGCTTGTTTTTCAATTTGGGGAAGGAGGCACCTAATGATTCCAGTGATGGGACTTGAATAACTTAACAATTGGCTGGAAAGTCGTGGCCAGTTGGTCATGTGACTGGGTGGGTGATGTCACTCATCACACCCAGCCCCGCCTCTCGGAGACTCAGGAGTCAGTAGGATTCAGACGATTGGGGCTAATCCCACCACTGGCTGGCCCCACCCCCGCCTGTTTTTTGACTGCTTTCAGTCCGTTTCCTGGTAAACTGCCCGGAAAACGAGCGGAGACAGGACCAGCCAGTGGTGGGAAATTGCTGGTTTGTTGAATTGCGCAGAATCTTAACTACCTGTTCGCCCAAACCAGTGCAAACCGGCAGCAGCCCACCTCTGCAAGGAGTGCATTTTTTTAAACCTGCATACATATCTCCCATCTTCCAACATTCCTGATTTAACATAAACTTTTGTTTTTTCAGAGTTAAGTATCATACTGACAAACAAACAAACACACTAACCATCCCTGCATGGCCCACAGTTTTGAGCTCCAAGTGAAGAGATCTTTCCTGACCCAGTTCTCCTGGAGTCGCAGTTGTCGGTGCTCGGTTGTCATTGGCCAGAAAGAAACGGTTGCCTTTGCCCCCGGCTCCACCATAGACTGCAACGTATTCTTCTCCGGGATGGTTGAGATCAGCTACAACCTTAGTGCCTTCCTTAATCACGGTACCAATAGGTACCTACAAGACAAAGGTAAATTTAAGTAAAATAGAGATTAAGAATTTGCAATCCTTGGCTGTTTGCTCCTATCTGTGCGCAAACAGCTGCTCAGCAATCTTTCAAATGTAGGACATTAGAGATTCAGCTTTTATAAACTCAAAATTTTGGCCATCCAACAACAAGTATCAAAAACTTACCTTAATATAAAGGGGCTTGCCACCTGCTCCATAACAGTTTTTGCTTCCTCCCTTTTCCCCACTGAAGCCTCTATAAAATGAGTAGAGGTAGGCCAAGGATTTCATTTGCCGATCCACTGTCAAAAATAAAATATTAAAATTCAACACACTGATGAATTCTTTTTTTAAAAGGAAAAAAAAACCTGTGTTGATTAATTATGAGTCAACAAACTGTTTCCTGGATAGGAGCACATTACAAATGCCAAATCTTATATTTTTATTTTATACCAAATGCTGATTATACCATCTGTTTCTTACCTTCTGATATACCAGCTGTCCTTTTCCCTAAATGACAAAAGTATTTAAATAAACTTTTGCAAATATAACTTTATGATTAGTATTTCAAAATACTAAAATTACTGTACTTAGGCAGACAAACTGCAATTCATATTTTCATTGTATTCACTAGCAATTTCAAGAACAGTATAATTAATGATCTCATTGTTTTAGCAGTTAAATTCTCAACATTCATTCTTGTTTATGTGAGAATTAAACTAAAGTACATATGATGACATATTTTGATGTGTTCTTTTATTTTACCTCATTTATTTACACATTTATTAATCTGTAGCGAGCTTATAGGCCATTCTAATCAGAACACACTGTAAGCAGTTTCATTATTTGAATTACTAAATTTTTAAAATCTGGCTTCCTTTATATTTTATCTTGCAATGTACAATTTTGTAATTGTAATGATCATGCTTTTAATTATTTGCTTAAAATACATATATACAGGCATGCGTGCAAATGGCAAGATGAACTAATTCTACTTTATTGTAAGGCTACATCAAGAGAAATGAATGGACAAATGAACAAATAAATAAAACAATTTTTACCTTGCCTTTATTATTTTTATAAGTAACCCAAGGCAGTGATCATACCTAATACTTTTTCTCTTCCTACTTTATCAACAGTAACAACCCTGAAAGGTGAGTTGAACTGAGAGAGAATATAACTGGTTCAAATTCACCCAGCCGGATGACATAGGAATGTAAATAAAGCAAAATCTTCATAAGATTCTCTACCAAACAAGAAAATTCTGGGAACTGAGTGTTGGGTTTTACTAGCTGAATTTATAGCAAGGCAGGTATTCTGAAAGAAGCTCTTGGATTAGATGCTCTCACAAAACGGGAACAAAATAGATCAAAGCACTTATGTTCTATCTAGTAAAGCATTTGTTTTGCACATTATAGCGCCTTTGGACAGTTCAATGTTTTATTACTATAAGGAAATATCTTTGATTCAATACGTTCAAAATGTATAAAATTGATGCCTGCCTGCACTCAAGATGCAGATGGGGGATTTGAAGGAGGCTGTGGGAGACAGAGGGCATGGAGAGTGCTGGTCCATAGAAGGGCTGACGGCCGGACATGATGAAAGGCTGATGACGACAATACACTTGAGAATGAGTGTTCTGAGTCCATTGACATGCATGATGCTTAATGTTCCCCAATTTATTCCTCCTGTTAAATTTTCCCCTGAACCTAGCTTCGGGGTGGTTAAACCACTCATTCATAAACTGCAAAAATATTTCCCCTTATTAATAAAACTGATAGGGCCACTAAAGGATCAAATTCTAAGATTTTGAGAAGCAACCCATTTGACTGTTGCTATTTTCTTTTCTTTTTTCTTAGTAAAACAGTGTGTATGTGTGTGTGTGGGGGGGGGGGGGAATCTGTGTAAGGAAACGTTGCCAGAATAATAACCTCTTCTCTTTGGTTAGTCAGAGTAATAGGCATATTTCTTATGACTCATCCAGCTCCGTCTCCAAAAATTATTTTGATAATCAAAAGGAGTTTGGAAAGCCTTTTCAGGGCAGTAATCTATTTATTCAGGCTAGGAAGAAAGATATTTACTCTGCTCAGTTATGTGTTTTCTTTTTTCTCTCTTCTTGGCTTTCTTTTATAAAATTTGTCCACTTCTTTTGCCTCCCATTTTTCTCAGACCTATCTAGACTACTTTTGGCTCAAGTGAGAAATCTTTCATTAAGGGTGAAGGTAAGTAAGTCTTCCTTGAAGTCATTTCTCTCCCTCAATAGCCAAAATCACACAGGAGAACAGCAGAGAGCGTCAATCTTTTTTTTCTTATTACAGAGAGAAAATCCTTTGACCCTTTAAAGTCCAGAACCTTGGATTAGACTAGAAACATGGGAGGATAATGGGACTGATGGATTGTCAAATTTGCTCATGGCAAAAAGGATGTGGCTCAGGCTGATAAAAAAAAAGTTTAAAGATTTCCCCTATCCAGTCACGATTGACAGAGTGCTTATCTCTGATTCTCAGTGAAGAGAGCCTTCGTTGTCTGAGAGATGCTTCCATCATCATGTGGCCAGCAGGAAAGTATAGACTGCAATAATCTTTCCCGCCGAAATGGTACCTATTACTCTACTCGCATTTGTATGCTTTCAAACTGCTAGGTTGGCAGGAGGTGAGGCAAGTAACAGGAGTCACCCTGTTGTGTGGTGCTCGGGTCTCAAGCTTTTCAGCTGGCAAGCACAGCATCTTTAAACATTGAGGCATTGCGCCACCCCTAGGCTGATAGAATAAGGCTGCAATCTTAAATAAACAGGTCGAATCCTTCAATAGGAAGAATTGCAAATTGTTATTATTATTAGTTTGGATTTATTAAAGGATTAAAATTATTTATTAAATGTGTTAAAATTAATCACATTTAAGGAAGAAAAAATTCAGGGATGCATAACTTGAAAGCACTGAAAATTCACTCAGTGTGGTCACTACAGTAAGATGACTAAGAGCCAACAGTTAGGACAGCTACCAGATGGACTATTGCAGTTCTGCAACACTTTAGAAGTAACACTAGATCAGGGCTGTTAAACTCCCGGCCTGGTTTAGCGAAGGGGGGGGGGGGAGTCCCGATACATCACATGATGCCGCCATGGTGCTGTGAGTTTGATATCCCTGCACTAGATCAAATGCATAGGAAGTCCTTATCTCTCCCCCCACCCCCAAGAGTCTCTCTTGCGACAAAAACATTGATCAATTCTGTCATTCAAACTGAAATTGCTAAGGGACAGTTTAGCAGAGAATTCTTAAAACCGAAAAGGTCTGTAGAAGAGATAGTAACCTTCTTACCTTTAAATATAACATGCCCCCCATCTCCTCCATCTCCACCATTGGGACCTCCAAATTCTTTCCTAGGTTCACTGAGAAAACAGGCAATACCATCTCCTCCTTTCCCTCCTATCACACGAACCTTTCGGTGATCGACAAAATATCGAGTCTGTAATGGGGCAACATATTATTCAGAGATGCTAATCATTTGTGAAGTTTAAAGTTTCAAAAGCCTTCAGTTCTAAACCTACTCATTTATGTTCAATTCTCAAGGAAACATGTAGGATGACTTGTATTGAGGATTGATCTGATGAATACTGCAATTGATAAAAAATATTTAAAGTTGGGAGAGAAACCTACTATGGTGACCTGTAATCCAGAAATAGCTTGGTCTTTTTCCTGAATTCTATCAATTACTCAGTTAAGAATACAAACTGCTATCACACTCCATTTTTCTGAATTCATGAGTACAGCTTGCTTTTGCTCCAACACAATGTCCCTAGCAACACCCCTCACAAAGGATGTGCACAGCCTCACTTGTGGTCATAAGTTGAGGACTACTTGTATATCCTTTCTCAAGTTTGCATAGCATCACCAAGTGGTGAAACTGAAAATTGCTACAATATTCACTAGTACCGTATATTATTTAGACTCACAAAACATGCCTCTTTTGCATGCTTGCTGTTGCCAAAAGGATTTATAAAATCAACAATTTGAAATCTCTCACAAAAGCCAAAATTCACTAAGAGACCTCTCTCCTGAGATTTATTCAGTAACAATTAACATAACCTTGGGACTCAGAAGAGATGGCTACAGTTATAGTCAGACAGAGCCTAATAGCATGCTGCAGCATGCCTTTTAATAACATGTTGGAAAAAGGGCTACTACAGACTAACACACCTCTCCTACGATATTCCAAATGAAACAAACCAATGATACAATCTAGCTACAAGAAAATCAGCATTAATAAAACCTAAAATGAAAGTCTGATGCTGATTTTTTTATATTTCATTTCTTTATATTTGAATTCAAAAGCTAGGATAATATAGAACACTATCAAAAGATGTTAAGTGAATGATAGATGGATGAATTTAGGTCAGTCACCATTACCCTATTTATTATCCCTTGCTGCAAAATTGAAAGGGAGAACACAATGGAACATTGTGTTCCAGAGAAAAAAACAATAGGATGCAAATTAAACAAATATATACAATAACCATTTTCATTCAAAGGAAAACCCCAAATTCAGTGGATTATATATGTGGACAATTGAAGCCTTAAGTCTGTCTATTCTATACAATTCTACACCTTAAACACAGGAGAACATTTACGTGCAAGGGATATTGAAAACATGTGTCAGGATTCTCATCTAAATGCTTAAATCTTAATTTAATTATTTTTATTTTTTTCATAAATTTGTGCTTTGTGTAAGAGAAATAAGAGACTTTAAAAGTAGCTAAGAAAAATTTACAGATTACATATATGTAATTAATCTGAATATTTGTTTACTTTACCAGCTTCTTCTCAGATAGACTTCCTTTACAAGTTTTCCGCAATTTTGAACATTGTGTGTTTGTTGTGCTAAGGCTCCTGTGCCAGTTTTTAATCTGCTTTTGCAGTAAGCAACTGTGTATTTGGGAATAAACTGGCTTCCACTGATTTTCCAAACAAGCTCTGACCATTATGTGGAGCATACTGCCTAGAAGGAAAAGAAAACAGAAAGGGGCAGACAATAAGGTGGTAACTATGCCAAAGAGCATACATATTTTGTACCACATCTGGAACAAAAATGAGCTGCTAGCAAAATGAGTTGTTTCCATTTTTGATTTTGAGTGGTTGTAAAAAGCATTAGAAAAAACTTTCCGAACAGCTTTCTCAAAAATATTAACGTTATTGTTGTGGAACTTTACACAGAAAGGTAAAACAGGCCTATTATATGTAAAATATGTATTAAAAAAAACCTTTTCCTCCAGCTCCAACAACTGTTTAGTATGAACTTTATGCCATGCATCCTTAAGTCTTGCAGAAAGTAGCAAAAGACTTGTTCCAATATTTTAACCTACATGAGGGGTCAGGCAACATACCAGTAAGCTCCAACTTAAAATATGAAGACAAATGGACAGGTTTAAAGTTTTTGTTGGTTCGAAAGTAGCAAGATTATCCCTCACTTTGTGGTGTGGTTAAGCAAACTCCTTTTCTTTTCTCTCATTAATGCATAGACTATTTCTGTTGGAAGGGCTCAAAGTTCCCCGGACAGAGATTATTTCAGGCATGTTTACATTCCTGCAAGGTACACCAGTGTTAGATCAATTCTTGAATACAGCTCGTCTGTCTGGAATCCACACTGTATATCGGACATTAACCTAATTGAGTGAGTACAGAGGTATTTCACGAGAAGAGTCCTCCACTCCTCCGCTCACAATAGAATCCCTTATGCCACCAGGCTCAAAATTTTGGGATTGGAGAACCTAGAACTACGCCGCCTATGATCTGGCCTCTAAACATTGTACACAAAATTGTCTGCTACAACGTCCTACCTGTCAATCACTACTTCAGCTTCAACTGCAATAATACACGAGCACACAACAGATACAAACTCAGGGTAAACCACTCCAAACTCAATTGCAGAAAATACGAATTCAGCAACAAAGTGGTCAATGCCTGGAATGCTCTACCTGACTCCATTGTTACATCCTCTAACCCTCACAGCTTCAACCTCAAACTGTCTACCGTGGACCTCACCCCATTCCTAAGAGGTCTGTAAGAGTGGCGTGCATAAGTGCACCAGCATGCTTTCCATCCCTGTCCTACTGTCCCCATTTATTTGTACTCATTCCCTTCATTCATGTCCATGTTTATGAATAAACATGGACATGAACATGGAATGTTTATTCTTTGTTCATATCCATGTTTGTTCTCTGTCCATGTTTATTCATTTCCTTTGTTCATGTCCATGTTTATTCTGAATATTCTCATGTACAAACTACTTATGTAATTTGTACATGAGTGACAAAGTAAATAAATAAAACAAATAAATAAATGAACCTCAGCAACTTTGAAAACGAATGGACTTCCAGCTCCCAAGAGTTGCAAGGCTGAGCTTCAGAAAGCTGGATGTAGAGGTAAGGTTACCTGGGAAGCCTCAAATCCCCTCAAAGAGGGAATAAAAGGGGGGCAGAGGGAGAAGAACACGCGTGACAGCTTCTCGCCTCCACACGTGTTGTCTCGTCTCCCATTCCCTGAGACACACACGCACCTTTGTCACCCAAAATGAAAATTGGGAGTTTGCCCTCCCTCCCGCCTCTCCTTTGGCTTACTGGAGCTCCTTTTATAGCGCCTCAGTTTCGTCCCCGCTCCATAGAACAAGGGATAAGGGACGGGGCAGGCACGAGACTTGTCGAGATAGGGAAACTTTCCCGCTTCCTTCACGCGCAGCCCTCTTCTGAGGAGCCTTCTTGTTCGGCGTCGCGCGCCGTGACGTAAAAAGTTGCGCGTCGAGGAAGGGACGGCCAAAGAAAGAAAAGCTGAGCAGCTGCCTTTCCTCCTCTCTTCCCTCCCCCCCTCCTCTCTTCCCTCCCCCCCCCTCTTCTCTGGGGAAATGGGATTGGAGGGAAAGAAGCAGGCGCGGCGTTGTGAGTGGATAAGAAAAGCACCCGGGGTGGGAGGGGCAAGAGTGGGGAGGAGCTTTGTCAAGGTGGAGGTCGGGTACTTCGTGTCAGGAAAGGAAGCTGCGCAGAGATTGGCAGAACTTGGTAGCAAAGGAAACCCTATGCTAGGGGTCTGCAACCTTGGCCACTCTACGACTTGTGGACTTCAATTCCCAGAATTCCTCAGACAGCACGTGCTGGCTGAGGAATTCTGGGAGTTGAAGTCCACAAGTCGAAAAGTGGCCAAGGGTGCAGACCCCTGCACTAAGCGTTTCTTATGAATTCTGCCAGGGTTTCCCAGCCTTCGCAACTGTAACATATATGGACTTCAACTCCCAGAATTCCCTAGTCAATATTGAATTCTGGGAGTTGAAGTCCACATAGTTTAAAGATGCTAGAGTTGAGAAACACTACATTATGTACATTTAATTATTTTTGGAGAAGGACTAGTGTTTGCCACTCCAGCTAGGTGGCAGGCCACTATGACACAGTTGCGAGAAAGCTAGCAGCTATTTGGATGGGAGACCACTAGGAAATTCTAGTGGCCTCCCATCCAAATAGCAGCTAGCAGCTGGAATATAAATAGCAGCTGGGAATCCTAGTGGTTTCCCATTCAAATCCTTCCAGGATTGGTCTCCCATCCTGGAAGAAAGTGGTGGCAAACCACTGACTTCTTCAGAATGGAATGCCTGTAGATACTTTGGACCAACTCCCCAAAAGCCCCGATTCACACACAAACCTGCCTATTAGGTGAACTTCATCAATTACCTTGATGGAGGTATGTATTTATACAAACATATTAACCTGTGGGTAAATGAGACGCACTGTATTGTAGAAACTCAGCACCCACCCCTCTCCTAGAAGAATGAAATACTAAAAAGGCAGAATATTATATTTCCCTGGGTGAGAAATGGAGAACCATGTTTTTAGGCAGGAAACAGATTCACTCTTAATAGCACCCCACCTTTGTCAATGGACCAATAAGGCCTGAGCCAATCTATTCTACATAACAAAAGATCTACCCACTTCAGGCAGAGCCATTTCACTGCCCTTCATTGCACCACCCACCAAGTTTCAACCAAACCTAGCACACAGACAAGCTACAAAGCTAGCTATAACCTCTGACAGCAACCAATCAGGATACTCTTCCTGTGTCCCAGGAAGCTCAAAGTCCAGAGGGGGCATAAGACCCAGGGATTGCCAGCATCTCTTCCCTTTTCACCCAGGAGCTCCAAGGCATGTGGTCCTGTCTACCATTAAACCATCTTTCCAAACAGCCATCATGTTTCCAGTGTCTTTTTCCTCACTTGGAACTGAACCCAGATGGGCATTTCTTCTGACGGTATTGAATTCAACCCTAATTTGTGGCGCTAATTATACTGAATTGGATTTGTATAAAGACACAGAGCAACGGATAGTCAAAGTTAGTTGGCCAGTGATTCACACAACCTAGCAAACACCATTTTCCCTTCTTGGGATTAAGAAATTGTACATACAGTGCAGTGGTGGGATTCAAATAATTTAACAATCGGTTCTCTGCCCTAATGATTTCTTCCAACAACCAGTTCACCAAACTGCTCAGTTAGTTAACAACCAGTTCTCCTGAAGTGTTGCGAACTGGCTGAATCCCACCACTGATACAGTGCTGTTTGATCAACCACTATAAAAATCCACCCATTCAACCAGCCAATTGGTCAGCCACCCCAGAAACATGTCGCTGTCACTCTAAAGATTCTGGAAATCCAAATAAACAGAGACTTCCTTTCCATGCGGCCTGCCTCCCCTTTTATTTTCAACATCTTTCTCCCACTTTGGAAACGGACCACATTTTTCTTCCAACATCATTTTTGTGGTTGTTAAAATCAGAAGTATTTTCCCCACTGGCCTGTCATGAGGAACTAATAGAGGGGAAACTGTGTGATTTATTGTTGATGTGTGGGTGGCCAGGAAGGCACTTAGCTTCCTATTCAGTGACTTCCATCAATTGTGGTGGTATCTGAAAAAGATCAATCAGCCCCACGCTGCACTGGACTAAGTTAATAGATTATTAAAAGAAACAATGGTATGTGTTGCCAGGATGCTAGTATGGAAAAGATGGTCAGTTTCTCAAGCCTATCATAATACTCATTATCGATCTGCTTCTAGGTCTCCTAGTATGAATAGATGCAATAACCAAGTGGTCTATAGAAAAAGAGAGCTATATTTAAATTTAAATTGAGAACAATTATGCACTTAACCCTGTAATTAATTAAGACCTAATTAACCCATTATAACTATGGCCTAGGACAGTAATGGCTAACCTTTTTGTTGTTGCATGCTGAAAGTGCGTGCCCACATCCATAATGCAATGTGCGCACCCCCCACGTGTCCCACCCCCACATGCATGACCCTCTAAACATACACGTGTGATCCCCCTGCACTCCCCACCCCCATGCATGCACGCACGACTCCCTCTGCATGTACTCCGCCCCCCCACCCATTTTTGGCTTCCAGGTTGGTGCAGGAGGCTTTCCAGGCCCTAAATGGGGCATGGGGGAATGGCACCCCCACACCTCGTTTTGGCTTCCAGGATACGGGGGGGGACGGACACAAACCCTCAAAATGCAATGCGAACTCCCCTACATGCATGTGCCCCACTTCCCCCATGCGTGTGTGACACAGACCCAAAGACCAGCTGGCTGGCATGCCTGCAGAGAAGGCTTTGCGTGCCATAGGTTTATCTTCAGGCCTAGGATTCCCTCTCTCAACCCTGCTTAGTTTTCTCAACCTTGCCAACTTTAAAAATGTGGGGATTTAAACTCCCAGAATTCTCCTGGGGCATTCTGTGAGTTGAAATCCACACGTCTTAAAGTCGGCAAAAGCTGAAAATCACTTCGATCATGCTACTCTTGCAAAATCATTTATGTTCTCCAAGTCTTTCCTTTGGCTGCTGCCTTAAGCCTTTTTCTGCTGGCACAATTTTTTGGTTGCTTTTGATCATTCTTCTGTGAGTCCTTTGGAAATGTTGGAAGAAATGTCCTTCTGGGTTTAGCTCCAAGTGGGGAAAAAGACACTGGAGACATGGAGGCTGCTCGGAAAGATGGTTTTAATGGTGGACAGGACCACATGGCTTGAATCCTGAACAGAAAAAGTGATCATATGCTTCAATGTTGGTGGAGAAGAGAAGGGAAAAGGAGAAAGAGAAGCTGAGTCCCTGGTTTTATGCACTCTCTGGCCTTTGATCTTGATCTTGTATTCTGATTGGTTGTCAGACTCCCATGGGGCCATGCAGGGGCAACTCTCTAGGTTGCATTTTGAATCCAGGTTTGGTTGAGTTCTCAGATGCCATGTGGTGAGTTGGGTAAAGTGCCAATATTATCATGCCTTAATCCCATTCCCCTGGAGCTGAAGTGGAGAAGTCTTTATTATGTAAAGCAGTGGTAGTCAACCTGGTCCCTACCGCCACTAGTGGGCGTTCCAGCTTTCATGGTGGGTGGTAAGGGTTTGCTGTAGCTCTGCTTTATAAATTTTATAAAGTTACTTCCCTACTTTATAAATCACCATTACTATGGAACTGGGTGGGTGGTTAGAAAATTTTACTACTAACAGAGATACAAAAGTGGGTGGTAGGTATAAAAAGGTTGACTACCCCTGATGTAAAGGGGCTAGCTTGGCCTTCTTAATGGCCCATTGACAAAGTGGGGATGGGCAGGAAGCTGCAGGCAGCTATTCTGTCTTTTAAAACATGTTTCTTCCTTTTCACATCCAGAGAAATATTCTGCCTTTTCAATATTTCCTAGGATATTTCATTTTTCTGGGAGAGGGCTGGGTGATAACCTCCTACAGAAAGTTTTTATATACTAAAAGGCAACATGTGCAAACAGATCAGTTAAATAATCCAGATAGGCGCCCTTCAGATTTAGTGTTTTTTTCAAATTTGCAACTTTTAAGATTTGCAGACCTAACCCTAACTCTAACTCTTGGAATCTCCCCTCCAGCATACAGTCTGAAGGATTTACACATCTGAAAGTTGCCAAGTTTTTTTTTTAAACTGCTTTAGACCAAGTGCAATCCCAGGTTCAGTGCAGGAATCTGGTAAAAGCATCCCAAAAACTGTCTAACCTCCATTTCAAAGAATCTTATCTTTCCCCAAGAAGAGGACCAGTAATTCTGTCACTCTGCAGAGATGTTGAAGATTCTAGGAATACAATTTTTTTCTGCTCCCGGTGACACTTCTGAAAGTTATTCTACTTAAAAGAGAAATGGTTGAAGCCTGACCTTGATCATTACAATTTTGAAAAGTGACATTGATGCTTTTTTTTCCTCATGCAATGATCTTTACTTGAAATATTTCCAAATATTATAAATAGAACGTAGTTTATGTGTCATTTTCATTAAATCTCAAATTTAAAAAACAAAAACAAAACAAAGACAAGACTTCAAATATGATTACACCAGTTCCTTTTTAAAAGTCTTTCCGTCATACGAAAAAGCGCCAAGGCTTGGCTTCACAATCCAGTCTTTTAAACCTAAAGTGTATTTTAACATTCTGTATTATTACAAAACAGAAAATATGGTACAAGTAATGAAGCTGTTAAAATGCTGGCATTGCCTCGTTTTCACATCAATACATAAAAATCACCACACGTTATCTTGTTATTAACAGTTAGAAATATTAACACTAAATATCAAGTATAAACCAGGAAATAATGTACAAACTATTTCCAAAGCGCGTTTTTCAAATACAATTTATATACAACATTCAAGAAATTCTTAATGTAAGACATTTCCAACAGATGCTATGTTGCTGTTTGTCGGTGTTTAAATGCTGCTGTGGCTTTTTCCAAAGTGGTTTTCAGCAATGCTAGGGGGAAAAAAATATACATAGAAGAAACAAATATCAAAGCTGGTTAAAAAAAAAAAAAAGCAAGGTACCTTTTTGGATATCTACAATTCCAACATAAAAGCAGTTATTTTCCTACTAATCCTCTGGTGGTATTTAAGAAGCATTATGCACAGCAGTGTTTCTCAAATGTGACTTCAAGATGTATGGACTTCAACTCCCAGAATTCCCCAGGCAGCATGGCTGACTGGGGAATTTTGGAAGTTGAAGTCATACATTTTAAAATCACATTTGAGAAACACTGGTCCACAGTTTTCGGGCCATCTTCCCTCAAGTGGTGGCACCTACTGTCAGAAGAATAATTTGGGGTTCCAACTTAAGCCAGGAGGAAAGAAGAAATATTTATTCCTAAAACCAAAGTTTTTCTTTAGGGGCAGCTGAAGAAAAATGAGGCTGTTTTATCGGGGATCTTGTCCTAGGTGTGGAAGTGTCTATGTACTGATTCTAGGGTCACCCTTAAAGGGCATCTGTGTGTACATGTGTCATCCATGTTGTTTATTCTTGTGGATATGCAGTTCCGCTGCAATAACTAATTTAATTAACTTTGTGTTTACAGACCTTAACCTTTGATATGTCGATTAGGTCTGGGTAACTTATTTGGGGTTGAGGAAGTTAGATTTCCCTCCCTCCCATTTGCTATTTTTACTTAATTAACTTAGTTTCAGCTTGACTTTCACTTATCCTAGTGGAAACACGGATTCTCAGTTCATTGTGGATTCTCTTAATATTTTAAGGGAAGGTGGAAACAGCCTAAAGAATAAATTATATTTTGATCCACGTTTCTCACACTACTCAAACCTTGGCTGAGCAGACTTGGGCTTGGGTAATACATGGATGGGAGACAATCAGGTAATCCCTTGACGGCAGTCTAGACAGGGGAGTTGATGAAACCAGACAATAAAGACTATCCAGGGGTGGGATTCAGCTGGTTTGGACTGATTCGGGCAAACCGGATGCTAATTTTACATCTGGTTCGCCGAACGGCTGATTACAAGGACTGGCTGGCCATGCCCACGCAACCCCTCCCCTCCCAGGAGTCTCCATGCAGCCTGGATGCCAGGTAAGTGCAGAGCCCGCATGGAGGCTCTGGGAGGGCAAAAAACAGGCCTCCCAGAAGTTCCGGAAACAAGCCTGTTTCCAGCCTCCGGAACCCAGGGGAAGGCTGTTTTCACCCTCCCAGAGGCTTAAAGAAAGCTCCCGGAGCCTGGGGAGGGCGAAAACGCTCCACCACCACCGTGGTGCAGGAGGCCGAGTAGGCCACGCCCACCATGGCCACACCCACCCAGCAACCAGGCAGAGAACCGGCTGCTAAAACTTTTGAATCCCACCCCTGAGACTATCCCATATAGTTGCCAAGAAAACAGCGAGGGGCTGTCCATGAATTCATCGTGGGATTTAGCTTTGTTTCGATTAAATAATGGTGCAATTTTCATTCCCTCCCTCCGCGCAAAGAGCCAAGGGAAATTGCCAGAAGTAACTGCAGGTCAGTACATTCAATTGCTCTTTTCAACAATTTTTAACCGGCATTGTCTGCAAGTAGGCCAAATATAGAGGTTGTGGTGGGAGGAACAGTACCACAAAACAGAATATATTAGAGAGTTTCAGTTGGTCCTAGTGGAAACTTTTTTTTTTAAAGGAAGAAAAGAAAATTAGGAATACGTTATTCCAGCTCTTAACATGCGGGCAGGGTGTTATAGTTTTTTAAAAATATTTGTTTTCTATTTGTAGCACTAGTTATATCGGGGTTTTTCCTTTAATTGATAACTAATCAATTGGTTATTATCCAAGCTCCTTTGGATAGAAAAGAGAAAAAAAGAATATAACACTTGACAAGAACATTATTTTGCACATCCCCTTTATTTATTTTTTATAACCACTAACTTAGTACCTATATAGTTTTGCTATGGATATTCTTATCCATAGATGAGAATCCATAAGTGCTGAGATTTTGTGGTGTGGGGATATCTCACCCGTACTTTTCAGAGATTATTATTTTTAATTAATTTTTGTCCCTGTTAATCTCAGGGGCACGGTCTAAAACTTTCAAAAATGTAAGCAAAAGCATGTTGAAAATAAGGCTTTGAATAATATTATAGGCAAGATTCTTCCATACCAATTGAGTCAATTTTGTCTGTTTTCGGTATATTGTAAACTGTGCTAGTTAATTCAAGAGACTAAGACTGCAGAAAATTGCTTGGGTCCAGGGGTGAAATTCAGCAGGTTCTGACAGGTTCTGGAGAACCGGTAGCGGAAATATTGAGTAGTTCAGAGAACCAGTAGCAGAAATTTTGAGTAGTTCGGAGAACCAGCAAATACCACCTCTGGCTGGCCCTAGAGTGGGGTGGGAATGGAGATTTTGCAGAATCCTTTTCCTGCCACACCCACCAAGCCACACCCACAAACCCGGTAGTAAAAAAATTTGAATCTCACCACTGGTTGGGTCTCTCTAGAGTTTGGGCCCTTTTTTATGACTTGTGGACTTCAACTTCCAGAATTCCTAAGGCTCGGGAATTCTGGGAGTTGAAGTCCCAAGTCATAAAGGAGCCATTGTTCCTTACCTCTGCTCTAGAGCAGGGGTGTCAAACTCGATTTCATTGAAGGCCGCATCAGGGTTGTGTTTGACCTTGGGGGGCCTGGGGAGGATAGGGGGGGCATGGTCAGGGGGCAACATGAGCGCTCTGCCAGCAAAAACGGGCTCCCAATCTCCATTTCCGGCTCCTGCAACCCTCTGCCAGCAAAATAGAGCTCCATTTTCGCTGGCAGATGCCCGCTGTTTCCAGGGCGGCCTGCTGCGGGCCTCATCTAAGCACCCCGTGGGCTGCATCCAGCCCCTGGGCCTTCAGTTTGGCATCTTTGCTCTGAAGTAACAGCCCCTATTTACTTGAAAACCTGCTGTGTTCACTTATAATGCTAAGCCAGAATTTTATATATTACATTTTTATGCCACACATCTCCCTTACATGGTGACTCTGGAATTCTTCAACCGTAGTTTGTTAAACCTGCTTTTTATTCTTCTGAGGGTACAACATAAAAATTACATTAAGCCAAATCTATACCTAACCAACTTATGACTTAGTTCACCCACTGCTAAATAAAGAATTTTGAGTTGAGCATTAAAAAAAAAAATCTGCATTTTAACCTTCCAGAGTGCAAATACATGTCGTAGTAATATTGTTGACTGGCAGAAAAAGATCAGTAGATGGGTTTTTTTTTAAGGGGGGGGGGGTGTTAACTAAGGTGAAAATACATAGGATAAATGTGTATTTTAATACACAATAATTATAATTTGCTGGGGGGGAGGACGACTCCAAAATCGCAGTATGAATATTAAGCAGTTTTTGCTAAAAATCTCAATGTACATTTGTCTATGGAGATTCTCAGTGAGCCAGGTTCAAAGTGCTTGGGAATGAAAGGAATATAAATCCTTCCATTCTCCACCATTCAGTCAGAACTGAGGAAGCTTCATGGAAGAGAAGTCTTCAAGCAAAACAAGAAAGTCCAATTGAAAGCCTTTTGAAAGAAAGCACCTTCGGGTCAACATACATTTCTTGTAACATCTGCCAATGTTTCTGCAGATAAATGTTTCCTTGGTATTCATTTGTTAGGCGCTATAAGGCCATCCTACATCCCATCTCCGGGTCTTTTCCAATGTAGATTTAAGTTCCCGCAATCAAATAATCAAATACAGGTAGCCCTTGACTTACAAGAGTTCATTTAGTGAGCATCCAAAGATGCAACAGCACTGGAAAAGCTGAGTTAAGACCGTTTTTCACACTTACGACCACTGCAGCATCCCCATGGTCACATGATCAAAATTTGGATGCTTGGAAACTGAATCATAGGTCAGTTGCAGTGTCCTGGAGTCCTGGGATCCCCTTTTGCAACTTTCCGTCAAGCAAAGTCAGTGGGGAAGCCAGATTCACTTAACAACCAAATTTCACTTAACAACTTTGGCAAAAACGTTCATAAATTGATGCAAAATTCTCTGAACAAATGTCTCGCTTAGCAACAGATGTTTTAGGCTCAATTGGGATCGTAAGTCAAGAACTACCTGTAATTTATCCAGAATGTATACAGTCTCCTGCTTGAGCAGGTGGTTGGATTAGAATACCCTCAAGGCAGGGGTGAAATGCTACCGGAACTGGTAGTAAAAAATGCTACTGGTTCCCAGAACCGATAGTAAAAAATACTAAAGAAAGTAAAAAATAAATAAAGTCCCAATGATTGCACGTCGCACAGCTGATGTTCGGAACTTTTTTGACTTTTTTTTTTACTACAGGTTCTCCGGAAACGTGGGGGTGGGGGGATGTCCATTTTTGTTCTCAGCAGGCTTCCCTGAGGCCTGCTGGGCCAAAAATGGGGGGTGGGGAGGTGCTCAGAAAGAAAGAGAGGGAGGGAGGGATGAAAAAAGGAGAGGAAGGAAGGACTGCAAACCTGGCACTAGACACAGCTTCAGAGGATAATCCAGGGCTAGAAGGGACCTGGAGGTCATCTAGTCCAACCCTGCTCCAGCAGCACATTGTTAAAGTGAGTTTCTGTCTTTTGACCCCCCAGTTACATGATTACATAGCCACGCCCACCCAGTCGCATGACCCCACCACCACCAAGCCATGCCCACCAAGCCACACCCAGAACAGGTAGCAAAGATTTTTAGATTTCACCACTGCCTCAAGGTCCTTTTCAACCGTATTATTCTATGTTCTAACAAATTGAGGATGAGTTACTCCAGGGGTATAAAACTGGATTTCTTCGAGGGCCAGATCAGCATTGTCCTAGGTGGGCCGGTCAAGTGGAATGGATAACTCCTGCACCACCCTGGTGGCCAAAACACGGCATGGAGGGGGGACTGCACAGGTGCCCCCCGTGCCCCATGGTCACTCTGGACGGCCTCCTGCAGCACCCTGCTGGCCAAAATGAGAGGTGAGGGTGCTGCAGGAGGCTATCCAGGCCGAAAATGGGGCGCTGCCTCCACATAGCCCATTTTTGCTAGCAGTGGCACTGTGGGCTGGTCCTTTGCTATTTCGAGACCAGCCCTGCGGGCCAGATCTAAGCACCCCATGGGCCGAATTCGGCCCGTGGGCCTTAAGTTTGACACCCCTCAGTTAGTCATAGACAAAATTGCTATCACGCAAACACAACATTGAGCAAATCTCAAATATATATATCCCTGCATCCCAGTAGCTGTGATTTCGCTCATAGCTCAATTAAGTACGTTTGAGAATACCTTGAGCCCGATTAGAATTTAATGAAGACCAACTCATTTCAAAGGAAGTGAACCCTGAATAGATGAAATACATCTGGGTTGAGATATTCCAATGCCCAACCAGTTGGGTGAACAAAAAACGAGAGATATATTCAGTTACGTGCTTGTCACACCACCCGCAAACATTTTCCAGCTTCTTGGTGGTCCATCAGATCAGAAGGATGCTTGGTTGTCAATGATCTTGTGGGAGGAAAAAAATAAGCAGGTCAACAAAAGCTGTGTGACCTCTTTGTTTCTCAAATGGGTTTGGTACGTCAAAAGAGGAAGTGGGAAGAAGTGACGGAAGAACCTCTCCAAGGATTATTAACGGCAGCACCAAAATGTACCAGACAGTTCAAACATCGCCTCATTGCCAGGACTGCAATGCACTGTTTCAGATCCAGCATGAAATGAATACTATTTCACATACAAACGCTTCTTTGTGCTACAGCGGTATCCAACACCTTACGATCCATCAATCATCAATCATTTAAAAAGAAGAAGAGGGGGAAAAAAAAAAGACTTGCCAAGTTCCATAAAATTGGACATAAATATTGAAACAAATTTGACACGGGTGCTTGTCATTTTATTGCTGATAGTTTCCATACTGGCCCTGTTAAACAACGGGAGAGTGAACAAGAGAGAGAGAGAGAGATTAATTGTAAACAATTTGTTTCTACACACATTGTAAAGTACACCCAGCAATGGGCTCCTATGGGTTTGCCTGTAGCTAATGTTATGGCTGGTTCAGAGAACCTCCAAATCCCACCCCTGGAATGCCCCACCCTTCCCCTCCCCTGCCAGGAGTCTCCACGCGGCCCGTTTTGGATGTGAGGTAAGTGCAGGGCCTGTGAGGATGCTTGGAGGAAGGAAGAAAAACAGACCCACTGGAAGTCCCGGAGTTTCTGGGCTTCCGGAGGACCTCCGTAGGGCGGGGGAGGCAGTTTTCACCCTCCCAGAGGCTCAAGAAAAGCCTCCGGAGGCTGGGAAGGTGAAAACGGCCCTCCCGTCATGGTGCAGGAGGCCGATTAGGCCACACCCACCATGGCCACGCCCACCCAGCAACCAGGCAGAGAACTCCTTGCTGAAATTTTTGAAGCCCATCCTTTTCCACGAGAGAATTTAAGGGCGGCGAAGAAAAACATTCCGAATATCCGTCAGATCTTCTCAAAAGCGATCAAGGAGGACAAAGGGACAATCTTCTCCAAGCTTAGAGTGATAAGATTAGGAAAAATATTTGAAGGAAGAACAGAAGAAAAACTCCGGCCAAGTACAGATGACCTTTGACTTTCAACCGTTTGTTTAGCGACGGTTCGAAGTTACAACAGAAGTGGGGAAAAAATGACATGACTGTTTTTCAAACTTGGGACTATTACAGCATCCCCACAGTCACGCGAACCGAATCCATCGGCTTGGCAACTGACTCATATTTATGACAGCTGCAGTGTCCTGGGGTCATGCCGAGAGCCGAGGTGGCGGAGTGGTTAGGGTGCAGTACTGCAGGCCACTTCAGCTGACTGTTATCTGCAGTTCAGCGGTTCTAATCTCACCGGCTCAAGGTTGACTCAGCCTTCCATTCTTCCGAAGTGGGTGAAATGAGGACCCAGACTGTGGGGACGATATGCTGACTCTGTAAACCGCTGAGAGAGGGCTGAAAGCCCTATGAAGCGGTATATAAGTCTAACTGCTATTGCTATGCGATTCCCTTTTACGACCTTCTGACAAGCAAATGTCCATGGGGAAGCCAGATGCACTTAACAACTGTGGCAAGAAAAGTCAGACAACGGGGCAAAACTCACTTAACAACTATCTCGCTTAGCAACAGAAATTTTGGGCTCAATTGTGGTCGTAAGTCGAGGACTGCCTGTACTGATCATTTCTCAAATACCAGGTCCATCTCTGAGGCCACAGGTACCAAAACGGCCTTTCTCTTTTTTTAAAGAAAAAACTTCATTAGTTCTTGGTGGTTTCTCTTTCAAGAAAACTTGCTCGCATCCATTTTCCTCTTTTTTAAGAGGTAATCCTTCCGGTTTAATTTTGGAAACTCGCAGACACCCTACTGAAATATTGTGGGCGCAATGCTCTTGCGGCCCTTGAGTGAAATGAAAGTAAATTTCACTAAATATTTCAGAGAAAACATAAAATTAGCAATAGCACTTAAGACTTATATACCGCTTTACACTCCTCCCTAAGCAGTTCATAGAGTCAGCCTATTGCCCCCAACCATTTTTGGGTCCTCATTTGACCCACCTCGGAAGGATTGAAGCCTGAGTCAACCTTGAGCCTGGTGGGATTTGAACTTGCAAGCAGCAGAAATAGCCCGCAGTACTGCACTCTAACCACTGCGCCACCACAGCTCATTACCTTAAAACAGTGGTCTCCAACCTTGGCAACTTTAAGACCTGTGGACTTCAACTCCCAGAATTCCTCAGCCAGCTTTGCTGGCTGAGGAACTCTGAGAGTTGAAGTCCACAAGTCTTAAAGTTGCCAAGGTTGGAGAGCACTGCCTTAAAACATAGTAGAAGTGTTCTCAACACAGATTCTCCGCCCTGAAAATATGTAGTTGAAACAAATCGGTCTTATTTCCCAATTATCTCTGTAAAGCTCCCACATCTGGAGCTTCCCAATACACCTTTCATCTACGATTCTCATTTTATCCAGCCTAATGTTTCTCACATCAGTTCAATCCCTTCTCAGCTTACCTGTTCATAGCCATAAGTCCTCTGTTGCTGTGCAGATGGTCCGGTTTGGGAAGCTCTGTAGCTTCCATACTGTTGGCCCTGTCCTTGTTGGTAGCTAGAATACTGTGATGAGGTTCCTTGGGCCGGTCCTGGAAAAAAACACAACAAAACAGCAGAAGCCTTGACAAAAGCTCAAAATCCCAAGTTGTGAGTTCTTTGGTTTTCCTGATTTTCTGTGGCCGGTTTTCTTTTCATAATTAACAATCAGGAGGTTTATGCAGAAACAAACGGGCAGTCTTCGGCAGCCTACAATTTCTCACCAATCTTTGAAAAAACGTCAAGTGCACGGTCAGAGAGTGGAAAGTGGAGAAAAACTAACTGTTCTGACCCAGGCTTCCCAAAAGCATGAAACGAATTCCATGTCCCGGCAAAAACCCCTTTTATTAATTTAAGTGTGAATTCTGCTCCTTCACAACCAGCAAAGTCTTTCAAAGGAGGATTTACAGTCACAGATCGTATCTGGCTTGGAGAGCTGCCAGGCTGATATCTGCAGAACTTAGCAAGAATCTCGGAGTCAATAACCAATTGGTGAACTACTTGTCTCCTGCAAACTCCACTCCCCTTTCGCTCCTCTTTTATTTCCTCTGGGAGGGGCCATTCATCATCTGGCCTTACTCCCAAGTCGACCCCTGTTCTTTAGCTGTTCCCTTCATCTGGCAACTCTGTGTATGCACACACTGGGAACAGGCTCCAGGTGTTTGTCTGCTCACTGATGTCTGACTCTGAAGGCAGCTGATAGCTGGCATACGGCTCTGGCCCCATCTCTGCCTCCGACGCAGAGCCCTCATCAGAGCCTTCCCCAGACTCCAGGACTGGCCCATGTTCCTCTCCAACCTCCTCGCTGTCTGAATCTGCTCCCAGCTCTGCTGGCAGGCCATAACAGTAACGCATTTTAGTTGAAGCTGTAAAAAGTGAAGCACTCTTCACTTCACAAAGCAGAGTCCAAGTTGGTTTACGGGTAATCCTTAAATTACAGAATACAGAATAACAGAGTTGGAAGGGAGTTTGTAGGTCATCTAGTCCAACCCCTTGTTCAAGCAGGAGACTCCCATACCATTTCTGACAGGTGGCTGTCCAGTCCTTGACATACAAACAGTTCGTTTTGTAACTGTTTAAAGTTACAATGGCACTGAAAAATGTGACTTGGTGATCGGTGGGTGGGGAGAATGCAGGTGGGACTTCCTCCCACATTCAGAACCTCCTCTACCCCTTAGGCAGGAAACCCTATAACATTTCAGGCAAGTGGTTGTCTAATCTCTTCTTAAAAACTTCCAGTGTTGGAGCAGTTACAACTTCTGAAAACAAAGGAACAACTCGCCTCCAGAAGTTGTGAATGCCCCAACACCAGAAGTTTTTAAGAAGAGATTGGAAAACCATTTGTCTAAAATGGTATAGGGTTTCCTGCTTAAGCAGGGGTTGGATTAGAAGACCTCCAAGGTCCCCACCAACTCTGTTATTCTATTCTATGAGGCACCCCATCCTCTGCTTAATGGTCACTTAAGTATGGTCTCTTAAGGACCAACTGGGGAGAGCAGTAATGAGGGTCATTTTAAGCAAAGCAAACACACAGGTGCCTTGCTTAACAACTGTCGTGACTTGCAACCATAATGGGCAGGCTCCATTACGTAAAGGTGGTCCTTGACTTACAACCACAACAGAGACCAAAATTTCTGTTGCTAAGCGAGACACTTGTTAAGTGAGTTTTGCCCCATTTTATGACGTTCCTTGCCAAAGTGTAGTGAATCAGTGCAGTTGTTAAGTTAGTACCATGGTTGTAAAGTGAATCTGGCTTCTCCATCGGTTTTGCTGTCAAAAGTTCGCAGAAGGTGATTACATGACCCCAGGACTCTGCAACCGTCATAAATATGAGTCAATTGCCAAGCATCTGAATTTTGATCGCATGACCACGGAGATGCTGCATAAAATGGTTGTAAGTCACTTTTTCAATTTCTCTCCAAGCTTTGTTGTAACGTCATACGGTCACTAACCGAACTGTTGTAAGTCGAGGACTACTTGTTCTCAAAGCCAGTGTCAACACTGAAGCTGACCTGACTGCAGCCATTTTGAGGCTTCAGTTTTGCCACACTGGAGCTGAGGGAGAGGAAGGGGCGGGAATAGAGATAGCTGTTTTTTTTTAGCCAAGATTAAATACTTTCCCCTGGGAACCAAGGACATTTTAGCACTTGGCCAGAGAGAGGAGGAGCAATGTTACAAGGCAACCGGACGGCACCTTGATTGGACCATGTGACTATTTGGGGACGGGGGGAAAAACGTTTACTTTTAGTTAGGTGAAAACCGTGGGAATCTTCAGAGTCCGTTTTCACCAGAACTGTGCCAATATTTTATATCCAATAAAATTATTCTTTGAAGAATCTACTTGCCTCAGAGGTTTGCTACGGGTGTATTATTTGGAATCCTGACAGACAGAACTCTTACTCCTTAGGAACATCTCCTGGACCTCGATCTTTGTTGGAAACCGCTCTTCTGCTCCTTAACCTGCCTTTCTTCAGCTCCTAGTTCCCCTTGCGATGTCACCCCAGGCTTTTGCTGGCCTGGAATTCAGCTCTGGAATAAAGGACTTCCTTCTAAGCTCTTCAACCTATCTATCTTTGAGGCTCTTTCCATAGACTTGACATGCTTTTTATTCCAGTTAGAACCCCCTGAAGGTTTCGCTTTGTGCGAAAGGCTTGATCTGAGTTGCAACCATTAGCTTGTGTGTTAACGCTCTTTATCTACCGAACTCCTTTACAGCCAAGCTAATTGCAGCAGTTAGAATCGATGTGCTAATTCACTGAGGTTATTGTTCAGCCTTGAGCTAAAAATTGGAGTGTTCAGTTTAGAGGGAGTCTCCTCTCGGGTATCAATCTTACTGGGTAAGCTGCCTTCCGGTTGTGATGGGATGGGGAATGGGACAACTTGCCACAGTCAACTTGCTGCGGCCAACTCACCGCAGGACACTCAGCACGGGACAATTTAACAATTCAATAGAATTATTTCAATTTCTGTCATTCACATTTCATTCTGTCCTTCCTTTGGCATCCTTTCTTTAATGATTCTACCCCACTATTTCTTTGATATTACTGTAACTCTGGTCCAGCAGTGAGTTGGCCATGGCAAATGGGCCGTGGCGAGTTACCCATGGTGAGTTAGCCATGGTGAGTTGGCCATGACGAGTTGGCCATGGCAAGTTACCCATGGTGAGTTGGCCATGGCGAGTTGGCCGTGGCGAGTTACCCATGGTGAGTTAGCCATGGTGAGTTGGCCATGACGAATTGGCCATGGCAAGTTACCCATGGTGAGTTGGCCATGGCAAATGGGCCGTGGCGAGTTACCCATGGTGAGTTAGCCATGGTGAGTTGGCCATGACGAGTTGGCCATGGCAAGTTACCCATGGTGAGTTGGCCATGACGAGTTGGCCATGGCGAGTTGCCCATGGTGAGTTGGCCATGACAAGTTGGCCATGGCAAGTTACCCATGGTGAGTTGGCCATGGCAAATGGGCCGTGGCGAGTTACCCATGGTGAGTTAGCCATGGTGTGTAGGCGGTGGGGAGTTGGCCGTGGCCAATTGTCATAGACCCTATGGGAGGTAATCCTCACATTAAAACCACAATTGAGCCAAACATTTCCATTGCTAAGCAAGACAGACTCATTTTTCAATCTTTTTTGCCATGGTTGTTAAGATAATCTCTGCAGTTGTTAAATGAGCCATGTAGTTGTTAAATAAATCTGGCTTCTCCGCTGACTTTTGCAGGTCACAAATGGTGATCACACGATCCCAAGACAGTGCAACACCATAAATACATGCCAGTTGCCAGGTGCCTGGATTTTGATCATGTGACCATGAGGATGCAACAGACATAAGTGTGAGTTTTCAGGGCCATTATAACACTGAAGGGTCATTCAACGAATGCTTATAAGTTGAGTACTACTGTATTGAATACATCAATGGATACCAATACACCAAACCACCAAGAAACTTTGTGGGGCTGCCCCAAAGAAGAGGGAGTCAAGCTATTCTCCAAAGCCCCTGAGGGTAGAACAAGAAGCAATGGGTGGAAACTCATCAAGGAGAGGAGCAACTTAGAACTAAGGAGAAACTTCCTGACAGAACAATTAACCCATGGAACAGCTTGCCTCCAGAAGTTGGAGGTGCTCCATCACTAGAGGTTTATAAGAAGAGGTTGGATAACCATTTGTCTGAAGTGGTGTAGGGTTTCCTGCCTAGGCAAGGGCGTTGGACTAGAAGACCTCCAAGGTCCCCTCAACTCTGTTATTCTGTATTCTAAACCCACATCTGAATCTGGTCAGTCTTCCTCAGCACAATCTGGTGTGAAGAAACAAAGGTTCTCAGGATAGACCCCTGTTAAGAATTTCTCCCAGTCTTCCTGAGAAACTGAAGTCAGAATTGACATTCTCTGGCCAACAAAATGCACAATTAGGGATGTTCTCACCATATCCTTGCTGTTGTCCTGGATAACTTTGTTGATTTGAATATTGCTGTTGGGAATATGTTTGCTGCTGGGCAGCTCCTTGCTGGTATCCGGCTTGTTGCTGGCTGTATTGGGAATTCCCTAAAGACAACAGAGCAGCGCAATGGATTGGCAGGATTATAATATACACAAGGAAGGTCAGCATATAAATTACGTTTCTCTACCGCAGTGTTTCTCAACCTTGGTGACTTTAAGTCCCGTGGACTTCAACTCCCAGAATTCCCCCAGCCAGCTCTGCTGGCTGGGGGAATTCTGGGAGTTGAAGTCCACGGGACTTAAAGTCACCAAGGTTGAGAAACACTGCTCTACCGTAACACAGGAACACAGCAGCATCCACACGGAATCAGAGTATAGCACACAAGCCAACTAAAACCTTTCAAATCTCAGGGATTGCCACAAAGAAGAGGGAGCCAAGCTATTCTCCAAAGCACCTGAGGGCAGGACAAGAAGCAATGGGTGGAAACTAATCAAGAGAAGCAACTTAGAACCAAGGAGACATTTCCTGACAGTTAGAACAATTAATCAGTGGAACAACTTGCCTCCAGAAGTTGTGAATGCTCCAACGCTGAAAGTCTTTAAGAAGAAGTTGGATAGCCATTTGTCTGAAACGGTGTAGGGTTTCCTGCCTAGGCAGGGGGTTGGATTAGAAGACCCCCAAGGTCCCTTCCAATTATGTTATTCTATTGCATTCTAAAACATCCTAAGCAAACCAAAAGACCCAGCAACCTCAAAATTGAAAACAATCTTCTGCAATATACAATTGTAAGAATTGCAACAACCATTATGTAGGACAAATGGGCAGAAGACTGGCAGAATGCATCCACGAA
Organism: Thamnophis elegans; assembly: GCF_009769535.1. NCBI lineage: Eukaryota > Metazoa > Chordata > Lepidosauria > Squamata > Natricidae > Thamnophis > Thamnophis elegans. Next base: position 89,909,220 of record NC_045545.1, on the reverse strand, counting down.
CCCCGACTGGCAGTTGGAAGGCATAATGAAATTAATTTCACAACAATATAAAGAACAGATTTAACCACAGTTTCAATTGGGAAAAAGTGACAATCCTAGACCAGATGAAGTCCCAAAAGGCCAGGGGATTTCTAGAATCCTGCTGGCACTCTGATGAATCAGCCATCAACGGACACATAAGATATTAACAGCATCTCTAGATTAGGCAAAAGAGACAATCAACTAGCCAAAAAGGGAACAAGAAGACCTAAGTATCTCTCCACCAGCAACCAGCAACCAAATCAGCGTATATTTACAAGGTTAAAATCAGACCAATAATCAAGCAAAATAGCCCAATTAAGAAACTGACAAACAGCCAACAGCAAATAGCCTAAAGAATCTCTAAGACACGGGTGTCAAACTCAAGGCCCGCGGGGTGCTTAAGATCTGGTGCACAGAGTGGGCCTGGAAACAGCAAAGGACCGGCCAGCGGTGTCTCTGTTTTTGCTGGCAGAGGTTTGCAGGAGGCCGTTGCTGTCAAAAATGGGGTGCAGGGGATGGTGGGGCGCACGCAGCCCCCCGAGCTCAGTTTTCACTGACAAAAGGGCTGCAGGAGGCCATCGTGGCCGAAAACGGGCCGAAAACGTCGCTGGCAGACGGCTAGCAAAACAAACTAGAAACAAAAGGACAAGACCAATGTTTCCCCTTTTGCATTTGAGCATGCAAGAAGGGACAGGGAAGGAGAAAGGGAAAGAGGAAAAGATGGGAAGATGGAAAGAGAGCAAGGAAGGAAAAACAAGGAAAGAGGGGAAGGAGGAATGAAGGAGAATGAAGAGGGAAGGAAAAAGAAGAAAAAGAAAGAAGGAAGGGAGGGAGGGATTATAATGAGAGTGAGGGAGGGTCTCGGAGAACTCCTGCCTTTGCATTTGGCACCATATGTGCCCCCGACACGAGTGATGTCGAGCTGGCCATACCAGCTGGCCTATGGTGGGTTCCAGATCCCGGTGCAATTGGTATGGTGCAACGGGGCCCAGCGTCCACCACATGAACATGCATGCAGCCCGTGCACACACATGCGCAGCACGCGCATGCATGCATACCGCCTGCGATGCTCCACGACGCCTCCGCGAAGCTCCAGTTGCTTGACGGAGCGTCATGCAGGCGTCGTACACTCCGTGCACATAATCCCTGAAGAGCTCAAATACCGGTAAGGAGCGCAGGTGGGCGGGTGGGCCCTCCGGAGCACCATACCAGAACAGTATGCGGTGCTCCCAGCAGGCACCGGTACACTCATACCGGGGCGTACCGGTCATAAGCCACCACTTCAGCTGGCCTACCCCTGCAAACTTCAGAAACCATACTTGATTACGGCAATTTAAAGGCATTTGAATTTTGGAGAATTGATTGGATTTGCAAGATCGCTGATCCCCCTACCTCCTTCGTAGTAGTGCTGTGTGGAATCCTCAAATGATCGATCATAGCTCTGCTCAGAATAAGACGACTGCTGATACGCGTAATCGCCGTGGCCTATTTTCAGATAACAAAAAAAAAATTAGACAGTTATGTTAGAAACAGAGTTTAAAGAAAAAGATTTCTGCGCATTAGAAAGGGAAGAAGCATACAACATGGGGTAAAAGGGAGAAGGGACCCTTTATGCTACATTTTTATCTTGATTTTTTTTTTTGCATCAAGCTATTTATAGCTTGCCCGAAAGCATTTTAGGCGTTGGGAGTTTACTGCTAGAGAATCTTAAGAGAATCTTTGAACTCTTTTACAAACTGCCCTTTTTCATAGAAAAAGGAGAAGCGAATACATTTATCCAGTTCTGCAGGATCAAATTACCGAAGGATCGTCAGGGGGAAAAAAAACACTTTGATCGATGAGGAAAAAGACAGCAGACGTTAGAAGCAGATTTCTGAAAGAAGAAGTGGTTTTAACCGCCTGAATTTTAGAACAGTGAAATTCACATCCAATGAGAAGTATATCTTATGAAATTTTCCAGAAGCAGAGAATACAGTAGTGTTTCTCTTTCTAGGTTTCTGCCCCCTTTTAGTCATCCACACAAGTCACGTCCCACTGCCTCCAGGGCTATTTTCCCCACATTTATTTTCACCAACTCGGAGCTGTGATGCACAGAAAAAGGGCGGGGCTTCAATCACACGTAACTGGCTGCCATGTTGACTTCTTTGCCCCTTTGCCTGAAAGCACCCCTGGCACCAATTTCTGCTTGCATCGTGACAGATCACACCGTATTGCACGGGGTATAACTACTCGGAGGAGGTGCTACGGTACTTCCCAGGAAGGTCACACAATTTGCACATCAGGTGTTTATGTCCCTAACCTGATGCTTTCTAGATCTGCTATGACAATTTCAGTGATGTCTGTAGCAAGCTAGAATTTTGTGGAAATCGTTAAATATATGTTGTGATGACTCTGTCCTTCACATTGTTTGCATGTAGAAAAGATGTGGAGACACTAGAAAGAGTGCAGAGAAGAGCAACAAAAAAGAGGGAGTCAAGCTATTTTCTCCAAAGCACCTGAGGGCAGGACAAGAAGCCATGAATGGAAACTAATCAAGGACAGAAGCAAACTAGAACTAAGGAGAAATTTCCTGACAGTTAGAACAATTGACCAGTGGAACAGTTTGCCTCCACAAGTTGTGAATTCTCCAACACTGGAAGTTTTTAAGAAGAGATTGGATAACCCTTTGTCTGAAGTGGTGTAGGGTTTCCTGTTTAAGCAGAGGGTTGGACTAGAAGACCTCCAAGGTCCCTTCCAACTCTGTTTATTCTATTCTACTCATTATTTTCAAGTCACAGCCTCTAGTTTATTGTTTTCAAGAATCAAGATCACGTGAAGTGTAACTGCATTCAGTTTTGGTTGCCACAATGCAAAAAAGATGTGGAGACTCTAGAAAGAATTGCAGAGAAGAGCAACAAAGATGATTAGGAAATTGGAGACTAAAACATACGAAGAACAGTTGCAGGAACTAGGTACAGTATGTCTAATTTAATGAAAAGAAGAACTAGGGGAGACATGATAGCAGTGTTCCAATATCTCAGGGGCTGCCACAAAGAAGAGGGAATTCTCCAAAGCCCCTGAGGGCAGAACAAGAAGCAATGGGTGGAAACTAATTAAGGAAAGAAGCAACTTAGAACTGAGGAGAAATTTCCTGACAGTTAGAACAATTAATCAGTGGAACAGCTTGCCTCCAGAAGTTGTGAGTGCCCCAACAGTGGAAGTCTTTAAGAAGATGTTGGATAGCCATTTGTCTGAAATGGTATAGGGTTTCCTGCCTAGGCAGGGGGTTGGACTAGAAGACCTCCAAGGTCCCTTCCAACTCTGCTATTGTATTGTATTGTTTTATTTCATGTTCTAAGACTGTTGTAATTCAGTGACATGTGGGCAGATGTCTCTCCCTGTTCAGCCTCATTACCGTCAGGATAATATTGCTGGTTCATGGGTTCTGAAGATCCTTGTCCATGACTGTATTGCTCACTGTAGTATTCCTCCTGACCCATGTACTGCTGAGAAGAGCCTGAAAGACACAGAAAAAATTAACAGCCTCTGCGGCATTGAAAATTCCTAGATTGGGATTAGAGTTGAAAAGAGGTTATTACGACTCTAACAGCCTATTTTTATAGGCAACTGAAGAATAACGTCAGATCATGGAACTCGGTGAGAAATTTGCAGTAAAGTGTTGTAACCAGGGGTGGGCTGCAGAAGTGGGTTCCTACCAGTTTGCACCTATTCGGTAGAACCAGTTCGTCAAATCTACCGAACCGGTTAGAAGAGGTTCCACCAGCGGACCCAGAAAGCAGGCCACACCTACAGAAGAGCTTCCAAAGAATATTGAAACCCACCACTGCTACACACACACACACACACACAGACTGAGAGAGAGAGAGAGAGAGAGAGAGAGAGAGAGAGAGAGAGAGAGAGAGAGAGAGAGAGAGAGAGAGAGAGAGAAAGGAAGAAATAAATAAATAAAGAAAGAAAAAAGAAAGAGTGAGAGAGAGATAAAAAAAAAAGAAAAAAGGGACAGAGAGACAAAAGGAAGGAGAGAGAGAGAGAGAGAGAGAGAGAGAGAGAGAGAAAGAAAACACATGGCCAGCAAGCCACTCCCACCAGGTCACATGGCTGGCAAACCACTCCCACAAAGGAGGCCACACTCACAGAGTAGGTTCCAAAAAATTTTGAAACCCAACACTGGTGGGCTGCTACGTTATGGCCGGTTCAGGGAACCTCCAAATCCTATCCCTGGCTGGCCCGGTGGACTGGAGGGAGTGTGGTTTTGCACGCTGCCTGCATCCCATGGCCACGCCTACCCTGGCCCCCGAGGTCAAACACATACCTGATGCGGCCCTTGATGAAATCAAGTTTGGTGCCCCTGCATTAGAGTGTCTGTTATTTTGAGGGGGTCCTTGGTGCTCTCTGAGCTTGTTTGTTTTCTTGCAGACGTTTCATTACCCTAACGAGGTAACATCATCAGTGCTGGACCGTCTGTTATTTTTATTTCCAACAGCTTTCTTTGGGGTGCCATAAAGTAGAGAACCTTACAAGTATTGAGAAGTTTGCAGCTGTTGTGGGCTGCTGGCAGCAGAGTTGGACAATGAGGAGGTCGGGGAGGAACATGGGCCACTCCTGAAGGCTGGGGAAGGGTCCGGCGAGGGCTCTGCATCAGAGGCAGAGGTGGGGCTGAGGCTGTCTTGCAGTTCTCAGCTGCCTTTATAGTTAGACAGCAGTGAGGCAGAGGAACAGCTGGAGTCTATTCCCAGTGTGCACATGCACAGACCAGAAGAACAGCTGAGAAATCAGGGTCCACTTAAGAGTAAAGCCACAGGTGGGCGGTGAATGGCCACTCCCATAGGAAATAGAAGAGGAGCGAAAGGGGAGTGGGATTTTGCAGGAAACAATTCGTTCGTTCATTCATTCGTTTCAGGAGTGTGAAGATCTGTCCGTGAATCTCAGAGACTCTGTGCCAAGTCTTTCCTTGCACAGCACTGCGTTTGGAAAATATTTACATGGCAGCTTTCCAAGTTAGATAAGGTCTGTGGTCATAACTTCACCTTTGAAAGACTGTTTGCCAAAGCCTTTGCTGAATGTGAATGAGAGGAATTCACATTCGTTTAATAAAAGGGGTTTTGTCAGGAACAGGAATCTGCTTCGCACTTTTTGGGGAAGCCTAGGTCAGAACAGCTGCTTGCTTTTTGCACAACAGTCTCTGGGAAACTTTATCAATCTGGAAAGCTCCTTTTTACACTCACCTTGCTGTGAAGCTCTATAAGAGCCCATTGGCCGCTGCCCCATGAGGCTGTTCCCTTGATTACTCTGGCTCATCATGGCAATGGAAGACTGCCCTTGGTAATGCTGGCTTCCCGCTTGCGGAGAGTTGTAATGTGATGTTGCTGCTTGCTGGTGAATCATGGAAACTGCAACGTAAAAAAATGCAAGCTGGGTTCCCACAACATGCTTAACTTGGCTGCTGAATTAACCCAGTTTCTGAGTTTGCACAAAGTCCTAAACCAGTGTTTCTCAACCTTGGCGACTTTAAGTCCTGTGCTGGCTGGGGAATTTTGGGAATTGAAGTCCACAGGACTTAAAGTCGCCAAGGTTGAGAAACACTGTCCTAAACCATTAACACCCTTAATTAACTAAGACTGCTTGGGTTGACCGGATATGCTAAGTTCCAGAGAAAGGAACCAATAGTATTAACATTAACACCTAGATCCCTCTCATAGTTACTACTGCTGATCCAGGTACTCAGAATAACAGAGTTGGAAGGGACCTTATCATCTAGTCCAACCCCGCACCCAAGCAGGAGACCCTACACGAGGGGTGTCAAACTCAAGGCCGCATCCGGCGTGCAGGGTGTTTAAATCTGGCCGACGGGGCCAGCCTGGAAATAGCAAAGGACCACCCTGCGGTACCTTCTGCAGCCAAAATAGGGGGGGGGGACCTGCGTGCGCCCTTCCCCATGTCCTATTTTTGGCCTGGATGTCCTCCTGCAGCACCCTGCCAGCCAAAATGGTGGCATGGGGAGGCCGCCCCCCCCCCAGCGCCCTGTTTTGGCTGGCAGGGTGCTGCAGGAGGTGTCCGTCCTATCTCCGATCCGCCCCCCGCCCCAGCCTGCAGAGAATTACAATGCTGATCCAGCCCTCAAAGAAATCCAGTTTGACTCTCCTGCCCTACACCATTTTTGACAGATGGCAGCCCAGTCTCTTCTTGAAAGCCTCCAGTGATGAAGCTCCCACAACTTCTGAAGGCAACTTCTGTTCCATTGGTTGATGGGTCTCACTGTCAGGAAATTTCTCTTTATTTCCAGGTTGAATTTCTCCTTGGTCAGTTTCCATCCATTATTCCTTGTCTGGCCTTCGGTGCCTTGGAAAATAGGTTGACCTCCCCTATTTGGAAAATCGATTGATACCCCCCCTCCAAAATACTTCTATTCTACACTTCTACATTTGCTCCCCCCCCCCCCCAAATGCAAGATTTTTATTTTTCTCACCGCTGCACTGCATCTCATTGGGAGGGTTAATTAATGAATTAATGCCATGGACCAGAGGTGGGTTCCTACCAGTTCGCACCTATTCGGTAGAACCGGTTCGTCAAATCTACCGAACCGGTTAGAAGAGGTTCCACCAGTGGACCCGGAAAGCAGGCCACACCTACAGAAGAGGTTCCAACATTTTTTGAAACCCACCACTAGTCTTTGGATATGATTATTCTACACTATCATGCTCATATTTATAAAACTGTGCCTCTGTGAAAGGTAAGGATGACTACTGCGTTTGTGGTGCAATCAGAACATTGCGTGTGTTGAAGTTGTTTTAACGCAAACCAAAGATGCCTTTTAAAAAACAAGTTTATGTCATATTCTTATGCATGCCAGTGCTGTGTGTGAGGTAATTTAAGGTGGTTCTGACAAGTGTCGTCGGCATCTTCCTATCCGGTCACATGGGCGGCAAGCCACTCCCATCCGGTCACATGGGTGGCAAGCCACTCCCACAAAGGAGGCCACACCCACAGAGTAGGTTCGAACAATTTTTGAAACCCACCACTGCCATGGACTGATTATAATTATTGAAAGCCAAAGTGGGCCCTTGAAGACCACTTGAAGAGGCTGCATTGGTCCAAGCAGGGCAAAGGGCCAAGGTTAAGTCCACCCTACCTGGGTTGGACTGCATACTGAGATTCGCTCGCGAGACGTAGTTGCCGATCGATCCCTGGCCTTGCATGGCAACGCTCTGAGATGCAGGCACCGTGTGGCTATAACTGGGCCCAGTTCCATGGCTACTGAGAGTCATGCTCAGGGAAGTGGTGGGCATGGTACTTTGGCCCGACTGCTGCATAGACACGTGGTTGGGACCTAGGGAGAATGCAAACAGAAAGGCAGGAGAGAGACATTCCAGTCAGCAAAGCGTACTTTTCGATCAATCACAGTGTCTGCAAAAAAAGGGCACCCCCCCCCCCAAAATAAAACAGAAACAAAAATCTCGTATTGCTTTCTCTGGGTCTGCTCCAACTCCTTGCAACATAATCCTTTTTGAGTTGCGGGGCCTGACCTCTTGACTCCCTTTTTAAGTCTTCAAAGGTGCTTCCCTTAGATAGGTTTTTAATTACTGCTCATCTAAATTCATTCTTAATGTTTTAGTTGCATGATTTCCATCTTTTTTATGGTAAATGACAAGTCACAAGTGTAGACGTACATGCAAAATGCATGCTGTCTTCTTCTTCGTTTTATTGCTTTTTAGCTTTGGGATGTTAAGATGCCCAGAATTATTTGGGAATTCAAGAGGCCTCTAAATTAGACAGACAGACAGACGACAGACAGACAGACAGACAGACAGACGAAACAGACAGAGACAGACAGAGAGAGATAGATGATAGAGACAGACAAACAGACATGTATACAGATAGATATAATAAAGATAGATGAGAGAGAGGGACAGATATAGACATAATAATAGATGAGAGATAGACAGATATCGAGAGACAGACAGACGTAATAAAGTTAGATTTTATACATATGTATGTATGTATGTATGTATGTATGTATGTATGTAGTATTTGTGCTGATAAATAAATAAAGGGAGACTAGTATAGATCTATTTCAAGCTATTTAGCTCTCATCAGCTAGCCATACCCTTACTGGGAATCGAACATACATATATATATATATATATATATATATATATATATATATATATGTATGTATGTATGTAGGTAGGTAGGTAGGTAGGTAGGTAGGTAGGTAGGTAGGTATAGGTATAGGTATAGGTATAGGTATAGGTATAGGTATAGGTTTAGGTTTAGGTTTAGGTATAGGTTTAGCTTTAGGTTTAGGTTTAGGTTTAAGTTTTATTCAACTTAGATGCTGCCCTATTCCCGAGGGACTCAGGGCGGCTAACAAAACCGAAGGGAAGGGGAACAATACAAAAGGAAAGGAAACAAAAACAAACAACAATACAAAACCAATTTAAAAGGTCTCAAAAAGCACACCAATTCGAGTGGGGATGGGACTCAGCAACCCCAGGCCTGCTGGAACAGCCAGGTCTTAACGGCTTTACAGAAAGCCTGAAGGGTAGTGAGGGTCCGAATCTCCACGGGGAGCTCGTTCCAGAGGGCCGGAGCAGCCACAGAGAAGGCCCTCCTCCGGGTAATTGACAGCCGGCATTGGCCGGCAGATGGAATTCAGAATATACATACATACATACATATATATTAGAGATAGATGAGAGACAGATACATACAGGGAGGGAGGGGGAGAGAGACAGAGGGAGGGAGAGGGAGGGAGGGAGAGGGAGGGAGGGAGGGAGGGAGGGAGGGAGAGAGAGAGAGAGAGAGAGACAGAGACAGACAGACAGACAGACAGACAGACAGACAGACTGACTCTGTGATAGGCAGGCAGGCAGATACAGAAGCAACAAAACAGCAACAATAACATTCTACAACTGTGATCCCTGAAAGGTTATGCAGTATTTGGAATATCCTTGCAATGCAAATGAAAGGAGAAACAGCTCAACACTGATTTGAGACTGGATCAACATTTTCACACTTAACTTCCCCCATTCTGGGCATCCTGCAACTGTGGGAAAAGTGGTGGTTGCAGAGTCCTAGCCACTGCTATATAAACTGAAACCCCACAAATGTTTTTCCCCCATGGTTTTAGAAATGCATTAGACCAGTGTTACTCAACCGTGGCCGCTTTAACATACCCGGACTTCAATTCCCAGAATACGCCAGCCAGCTCTAAATATTCAACCTTGATTAGTTGTAAAACCCCGGCACAAGCATTTGTGATGCAGTTGCCAGGCAACCGTGGACCACTTACCATTGCTAATCTGACTCTGCATGAGAGACGATGTTGGAAGCCCCGTGCTGATTGCATCACTGAGGTTGCTCTGTGAATGGAGAGACTGATTGGAGGCACTCTGGCTCATTCCAGCTGGGCCGAGATTCATGTTTTGTGTTGGTGGCTGTGAGATTGGAACAAAAAGACATTTCTTAAAGCAGCTGGGTTTCCCCCCCCTCTCTTTCTCTCTCCCTCCCTCCCTCTACCTACCTACCCACTCTCCCTCCCTCCCTCCTGAATTTCTCTCTCTCTCTCTCCCTCTACCTACCTACCCCCACACACTCTCTCCCCCTACCTATTGTATTTCTCTCTCTCTCCCTCCCTCCCTCCCTCTACCTACCTACCCACTCTCCCTCCCTCCCTCCCTCCCTCCTGAATTTATCTCTCTCTTTCTCTCTCTATATATCCCTCTACCTACGCACACACACTCTCTCTCCCCCTACCTATTGTATTTTTTCCCTCTCTCCCTTTATCTACCTACCCACTCTCCCTCCCTCCCTCCTGAATTTATCTCTCTCTTTCTCTCTCTCTCTTTCTCTACCTACCTACCCACACACTCTCCCTCCCCCTACCTATTGTATTTCTCTCTCTCTCCCTCCCTCTCTCTCCCTCCCTCCCTACTGAATTTATCTCTCTCTTTCTCTCTCTCTCTATCCCTCTACCTACCTACCCATTCTCCCTCCTTCCCGAATTTATTATTTAGAGAGGGTTGTTGAGTACTATGAAGCAGTATATAAGTTTAAGTGCTATTGCCATCATCATCAACATCATCATCATCATCATCATCTATTTTTTAGGTTGGGGTTGAAAGAAAGAAACAGTGTGATCACATCTAGATTTAATGCTTTACGGAAGGCCAATAAGAGATGCTGTTTCAGGGGCAACAACAGAGGAGACATAACTCCTAGGTGCCACTAGATGGCACTGTCTAATAGATGGAAACCAGAAGACATCAATTTTGACAGGTCTGGTACAGCAAGTAGGGATGGAGACAGATGGCCCTGCATATAACCTGGTTCCAGGCTATGTAGGGCTTTATAGGTTATCACCAGCACTTTGAATTGCTATTTCCTAGTAATTAGGGTGCCTCACAGAGGTGTTACACGGTCATGTTGTGAGGTGTGTGTGTTCTTGGAGCTCCCTGTGCTTGGTTGTTTTCTTGCAAATATTTCACTATCTAACAAGGTAACGTCATTAGTGTGGGCACTGATGATGTTACCTACCATATTTTTGGAGTATAAGATGCACCGGAGTATAAGACGCACCAAGATTTTGAAGAGATAAATTGGGAAAAAAAAGTTTTTTGCACTCTTCAGACATCCTAAACTCTCTGCATGCCTCATTTTTGGTGAAAAACGGGGGCATGCAAAGAGTTTGAGAGGCCTGCAAAGTGCTCCTGGGGGCAAAAATGAGCAAAAAATTGCCTGTTTTTTGCAAAAACGGGCCCATATTTTGCCCAAAGAAAGGCATTCATAGTCTTTAGGAGGCTTGTAGCATGCTCTTGGAGTCTGGGGGGGGGGACACAAACGAGCAAAAAATGCCCCATTTTTAGCTAGTTTTTGCCCTCCTCAGGAGCGCTTTACTGGCCTCCTACGTCCATTTTTCCTGGGAGAGCACACATTCCGACTTTCACCAGAATTGGTGTGTTTCAGAAAATCTTTGGCCTGATTATGAGTTTACCTGAGAAAATATTTTCTAATATAAATACCATAACGAGTCATTTGGAAGCCATTCCACTCAAACATGCAAAATTTAGAACAGCTGTGAGAAATTTGTTATCAAAGAAAACTCAACAAAGCCTCCATGAGGAAAGAGACAATCTTTCAGCCTACGTGCCTCAGCTGACCTCAGGAAGCTATGAAAAGCCTTTGAGGGGGAGGAATGAACCAGTAAAGACTTAGAAAAGCAGCTACAATAGTTCAGAGATTGTTTCTTGACCTCGTCTATCTCAAGGAGCTGACAAGTCCCCTTGACAAATATTAAACTTTATATCTAGTATTGTTTTCTGGCTATTTAACACTGAGAACAGCATGAAGCAGTTGTGAAGGAAATAGAAGCACGGCGAAGTCATGTGTCCTGCTAAGGACACATGAAGCTTCTGTTTTGGAAGAAAAATAAAGCATGCAGATACATGAGTTCCTGTAGTTCTTCAACTGCAGAATTCAGTTAACTGAATATATAACTCTTTCCTTTTGATCTATGATTAGGTTCGTCTCCTCTTTCCCATCAAATATTCCATTACTGCACGTCCATTTTTTTGAAGGGGTGGGGTTTCGGTAGGCCAAAAATGCCGTATTCAGTGTATAAGACGCACCCAGATTTTCACCCTCTTTTTGGGCGGGGGGGAGATGTGTCTTATACTCTGAAAAACACAGTAGTTTAAGTAATAAAACATCTGCAAGAAAACCACCAAGCTCAGAAGGACCCCTCATTTCAACCCAGAGCTACAAATATTCTTCTTTATCAGATCGATTGTGTCTTCTCAGTCGCTCCAATGCACAGGTATAAATCACAGCCCACATCTCTTAGTCCACAATATGAAAAATTAATTCCACTGCAACCCACATGCCGGGTGTGTTTCTGGTTGTTCCCCCACCTCCCATAAAGCACAGTGGTGAAATCTTTTTTTTGCCCACCGGTTCTGTAGGTATGGCTTGGTGTTTCTGGGTAGGCATGGCCAACTTTTTTTTCACTTTTTAAAGCATTAATTTCCTGCCGGAAACAATAGGCAGGAAAAAATGCTTTAAAAAATGGGGGGGGGGGCCCTTCTAAATATCACGTGGCTCATAGCTGAGCCATGCGATCCTCGGAAGCTTTTTTTTTTTACCACCGGTTCGCAGAAGCAGGGGCAATCATCCCTACTGGTTTAGCCAAATTGAACTGAACCAGGAAGATTTCATCCCTGAACCAAAGGATTCTGCTCAAACTGAGACTTCCTTTGACTTGGCTCATTCAGCAATAAACCTGGTTTGATTTGAATGAAGATACTTACAGCAGGCAGCAAGGACTGCATATTCTGATTGGAGTCTGCTATGGTGGCCAAGTAAACCAGATTTCTGTGTAAGATTTGTTGGTATCTATAGACATAAGAAAACAGCACATATCTGAGAAGAAGAAACTGTATTGGAAACATTTTACACACCACTTTATAAGGCCTTGGTAAGGCCACACTTGGAATATTGCACCTAGTTTTTGTCGCCACGATGTAAAAAAGATGTTGAGACACAAGAAAAGAGCACAGAGAAGAGCAATAAAGATGATTAGGGGACTGGAGGCCAAAACATATGGAGAACGGTTGCAGGAACTGGGTATGACTAGTTTAATGAAAAGAAGGATTACGAGAGATATGATAGCAGTGTTCCAATATCTCTGGGGCTGCCACAAAGAAGAGGGAGTCAAGCTATTCTCCAAAGCACCTGAGGGCAGAAGCAATGGGTTGGAATTAATCTAAGGGAGAAGCAACCTAGAACTAAGGAGAAATGTCCTGACAATTACAATTAATCAGTGGAACAGCTTGCCTCCAGAAGTTGTGAATGTTCCAACACTGGAAGTTGGAAGAAATCATTAGGGCAGAGAACCGGTTGTTAAAATTATTTGAATCCCACCACAGCCCCCATCCCTCTCAAAATCCACTGTGTTTTGGAAAAGTACCTCTGCACTGGATGCATTGATGCTACAACCAGTTCACCAAACTGTTCAGAAAGTTAACAATCGGTTCTCCTAAAGTGGTGCAAACTGGCTGAATCTCACACTGGGTGGGGGGCTTAAAATGGATGCTAAATATTCCTGGATTAATCCAGTGCCCTGGAATGAAATCACCTGAAATGAGAGGGGGGAGGGGTGCAAGAGGGAAGGGAAAAGCACCAGAAATTTCTGCAGTTTGAGAGAGGCGGGCTGGTTAGATGCAGCCTGCCAGAATGGGATGAAACAATTTCAGTGTGCATTTCATTGCACGGGGCTTCGTCGTCTGCTGAACCCAAGTGGAAGTTACACAAACACTGCTCCTTACTACCACTGATCATGTTACCTAGTTTGGGTAAGGAATCTTCTGCAAGAAAACAAACACACTCAGAGAGCACCAAGGACCTCACAACCTCTTACACGAAGCTAAACTGGGTTCGATTGACAGTGGTGGGATTCCAAATATCTTCCTACTGGTTCTATGAGAGTGTGCTTTGCGCACGAATCAGCTGAACTAAAAAACAAGGCAATATAGGACAGGGAACGACAAGGGCAGAAGGGCGGGCCCAACCAGAGGTGGTATTTGCCAGTTTTCTAACCTACTCAAAATTTTCGCTACTGGTTTGCTTGAACCGGTCCGAACCGGCTGAATATCACCTCTGGTTCAGCAATTTGGGGTTCGGCTTCGGTTGAGAGACCAGCCGTTGTTATTTAATCTGTTGGGTGACCAAAAACTCTATGATAAAGGTAGAATTTCATTCATAGGTGTAGCACCAATGTAAAACAAATGTCAGACTAAATAAAATAAATAAGGCATGGTTGAAAACAGTCGCCTCTAGAACGAATGCTTTAATTTAATTTCTCTAATGTAATTTAATTTCTTTAATTTCTCCAGATGTGAGCAATTTAAGACTTGTGGACTTCCACTCCCAGAATTCCTCAGCCAGCAGGCTAGCTCAGGAATTTCCCAGAATTCCCATAGCTGTCTTAGGAATTCTGGGAGTTAAAGTCCAATTTGTTAAGTTTGGAGACTTCTTCATTAGAGACAGGGGGGGTCTATGGAGGAGAGTAAAAGAAATCAAGATAACTGCCATACCGTGTTCCCCGAAAATAAGACAAGGTCTTATTTTGTTTTGATCCCCGAAATAAGTGCTTCGCCCTCTTTTCAGGGAGGTCTTATGATTTTTGAGGTGCAGGAGGCAGCGAGCGTGGTCACCTCATGGCTGCTGCTGTGTTGCAGTATTTTCGGGGAGGGCTTATTTTCAGAGGAGGGGTAATTTTAGCACATGCGCTCAAAAGCCTAATTGGGCTTATTATCCGGGTTGGTCTTATTTTCAGGGAAACAGCGTAGTATATGCAAGAAACAGGGCATGGGAAACGTGATTGGAGCAATCTTGCCTTTTTTGACCTCTTGACTCCCACTATAAAGAACAATGTTAAGATCCTGGCTAAAGAAAAAGGAATTGTAGATGTTTTCCACATTGGCAATAACAAAATTATTATTTTCATCCGCTGACAGTTGTCCAGGAAATGACAAACTCATCGCATTATTTTAGCATCAACCTTATAAATCGATACTCACTGAGTACATTCTGCTGTTTTGCCCTTGCTCTGATAGTCCATGATGCACTGTATCAGATGGTGATTTTCATCCAACATCTGGATTTAAAAGCAACAAAAGAGACCCGGCCCATTACTGATTGAAACATAGCTAAGAAACCTCACTTGATCCTGCTAAAACTTTTGATACTCCTTCCACCATATTTAGGCATTAAGTACTATGACATCTAAACAAGCAATTAGCAAAAGCAGGGGAATAATATTTGAATTCACGGAAATCAAATGTTTCAACCATCATCTAAATTCATTTTAATTTTTAAATTTAGCTTGCCTGTATTTTTTTGGAGGCAGTTTACATGGCAAACATCCCCACCGGTTTTCACCAGCACAACTACCCGGCGAGATGGGTTGAGCTAGGAGGAGGAATTGGAAAAAGACTTGGGCGAAAAATTTGGAAACTTGATGTTATATAGCAGTGATGGCTAACCTTTCTGTCATTGTGTGCGATAGCACGCACTGCACCCATAATGCAATGTGTACACGACACCCACGTGCCCCTCACCCCTGCAAATGAGCGTGTAACCTCCACAAATGCACCCGTGAACAGCTCCCCGCTCCCCCCCCCCCGCGCATGTGCCTCGTTCCCTCGCCCATTTTTGGCTTCCAGGTTGGTGCAGGAGGCTTTCCAGGGCCAAATTGGGGCACAGGGGGGGCTTGTGTGGGCCCCCACGCTCCATTTTGGCTTCCGGGTTGGTGCAGGAGGCTTTCCAGGCCCAAAACGCATCGCGGAGGGGCTCTGCATGCCACCTGTGGCACGTGTGCCATAGATTCGCTATCACGGTTATATAGGCTGACAACAGCAAGAACACTCTGTGCACAAAAAATGGAAGGACACTTGAACCCCCACAATGGACAAATGGCTGCAACAGTTGATGAAGTTACCATAGCAGAAATAGTTAAATTGTTTGCTTTGATAAAAGAAAAGAAAAAGACAGTTAATTTTGTTTCTACTTGGAAACCACTTCTGGACTTTGTGCTTGAGGTGGAGGGAAAAAAAACCTTTGATTTTGGGTTTTACTGATTAGATTGGTTTGTTGTTATAGAAATGGCTAGTTTATACTATTATGGAAAAGTAAAAACTTGAGTTGAGAGCCAGTGCTTGTCCGAAGATGTCTCCGTGGTCAGGTGGCCGGCATGACTAAATGCCAAAGGTGCCCGAAACACAGTTACCTTCCCACCAAAGGTGGTCCCTATTTTTCTACTTGGCTTTTATAGGTGCTTTCGAACTGCTAGGTTGGCAGAAGCTGGGACAAGTAACGGGAGCTCACTCCCTTACATGGCGCACTAGGGATTGGAACCGCTGAACTGCCGACCGTTCCGATCGACAAGCTCAGCGTCTTAACCACTGAGCCATCAAGCCCCCTTCCATTCTCCTAGCCCAGCTTTATAAATGGCTGTATTCACAGGACACACTGAATAACAAGCTAAAGGATTAGATTTCAGCATTTTAGGTTAGCACGTTAAGCTCCAGCTGTGGTGGGGAGGTCAGGGAGACCAAGAAAAAAATGTGTGAATTCCATGAATCACAGCTGAGTTAATCAAACAGACTAGAGAGTGTGTGCAAACATGGCTTTTTATGTATAAACCCAAACAAGGCATGGTAGTAAGTGGGCAATTTGCCACTTTGATGTCATCCTGAAGAACCACACTTCCTTTTCTTTAGCAGTCAACGGAGTTGTCCCAAAGATGCTTTCCCCTCCCCCCTTGAAGATCTTTTGCTTCTCATCCAAGAAGCTTCTTCAGTTCGGTCAAAACTGTCAGAACTGAAGAAGCTTCTTGGGTGAGAAGCGAAAAACGTTTTGAAAGAAAAACAAAGTCCAATTGCCTTTTGAAAAAAGCACCTTTGATTTTTTTGAGCAAACTGTGACCTGGTTGATGGAAAATCTCCATAGATGTCCATGGGGTTATTTGTTACAGGATCCAATCTGGGTCAATGACCAGGACTAGAAGCTTAGTCTTCTGAGCTTTCGGAATCAGGAGCTTCCCAAAGCATACACTCTGCTAGAGAGATGTTTCCTGAGGATGGGCTCCAGCAGGAATCCCGAAGCTCAGAAGACTAAACCAGAGGTGTTATTCTGCCAGTTCGCCCCAGTTTGGGTGAACTGGTAGTGGTGATGGTAGGAGGCTCTGCTCACCTGCCGAGACATCATCACGGACGCTCTGCGCATGTGCTCCTGGTTCCGAACCGGTAGCGAAGGTAAGAGGATTTTATGCCTGGACTAAACCTGTTCTGACCGAGGCTTCCCAAGAGCATGAAGCAAACTCCTTGTTCCGACAAAAAACCCTTTTATTAATTTACTGTGAATTCTGCTCATTCACACCCAGCAAAGTCTTTCGAGGGAAGATTTACAGTCACAGACCTTCTCTGGCTTGGAGAGCTGCCAGTCTGCAAAACTTGGAAAGGATCTTGGAGAGTCCCGAACCAATTAAGCGAACTAATTGTCTCCTGCAAACTCCACTCCCCTTTCGCTCCTCTTTTATTTCCTCTGGGAGGGGCCATTTATCGTCCACCTGTGGCCTTACTTTTAAGTCGACCCCTGTTCTTTAGCTGATCCCTTCATCTGGCAACTCTGTGCATGCGCACACTGGGAACAGGCTCCAGGTGTTCGTCTGTCTCACTGATGTCTGACTCCGAAGGCAGCTGATAACTGGCATAGGCTCTGGCCCCCTCTTTGCCTCTGACACAGAGCCCTCTTATCAGAGCCTTCCCCAGACTGCAGGACTGGCCCATGTTCCTCCCCAACCTCCTCACTGGCTGACTCTCCTGCCAGCTCCACTGGTTGCTGGCGGGCCACAACAAAACCTCTGGTCCCAGTGACCGACCCAAATTGGATCCTCCATCATTATCCTGGCAAACGTATATTTGCCTTCATTTGGGAATTATTTCAGAAAATAAATAAATAAAAGCATTCCCTTGATGATTTCAATGAGATTGCCATAACTTATCCTCCGTGACCTTACTGAAAAAGTGACTTATGACCAGTTTTCACACTTACGACCGTTACAACATCTCCATGGTCATGTGATCAAAATTCAAGCGCTTGGCCACTGGGATACATTTATGACAGATACACCATCCCAGGGCCATGCGATTACCACTTGTCACCTTCCCAACCAGCTTTCAACAAGCAAAATCAATGGAGGAAGACGAATTCGCTTAACAACCGCATGATTCACTTAACAACTGCTGTGATAAAAGGTTGGAAAACGGGGAACGATGCACTTAACAACTGCCCTGTTTGACAATGGAAAGTTTGGGCTTCCCTGCAGCCATAAATTGAGCCTCTTGACGTGGGTGAAGAAGGAGAGGGAAAAAGTTGGCTTGAAATTCAACATTAAGAAAACTAAAATCATGGCATCCAGCCCTCTCAACTCCTGACAAATAGATGGGGAAGAAATGGACAGTGACAGATTTTACTTTCCTGGGCTCCAAGATCACCGCAGATGGGGACTGCAGCCAAGAAATCAAAAGACGCTTGCTCCTGGGGAAGAAAGCGATGGCAGCATACTAAAAAGCAGAAACATCACCCTGCCAACAAATGTGTGTATAGTCAAGGCTGTGGTTTACCCAGTTGCAATGGATGGCTGTGAAAGCTGGACCATAAGGAAGGCTGAGAGCCAAAGAATGGAGGCCTTTGAACTTTGGTGCTGAAGAAGACTCCTGCATTGAGTCCCTTGGACTGCAAGGCGATCAAACCGGTCAGTCCTGGAGGAGGTCAACCCTGACTGCTCTTTAGAAGGCCAGATCCTGAAGAGGAAACTCAAAGACTTTGACCACCTAATGAGAAGGAAGGACTCACTGGAGAAGAGCCCCAAGCTGGGAACAATTGAGGGCAAAAGAAGAAGGGGACGACAGAGAATGAGGTGGCTGGATGGAGTCATTAAAGCAGTTGGTGTGAGCTTAAATGGATGGTAGAGGACAGGAAGGCCTGGAGGAACATTGTCCATGGGGTCGCAATGGGTCAGACACGACTTCACAAGTAACAACAAAAACAACAGGTCACTAGAACAAAGATATGCATGCAGTTTTTGACTTACAGCTATTCATTTAGTGACTGTTCAAAGTGACAATGGCACTGAAAAAAATGACTTATGGCCATTTCTCACACTTACGACCATTACAGCATCCCTATGTAATCAAAATTCGGAGGCTTAGGGACTGGTTCATATTTATGACGGTACAGTGGGTCATGGGATCACTTTTTGAGACCTTCTGACAAGCAGAGTCAATGGGGAAGTCAGATTCACTTAACAATCGTGTTACTAACTTAACAACTGCCATGATTCACTTAATGACTGTGGCAAGAAAGATTGTAACATGGGTCAAAACTCAGTTAACAACTGTCTCACTTAGCAAGTGGTCGTAAGTCAAGGACTACCTTTAAATAAGAATGCTACTGAGGTGTAACATTTGGAGTAATGAATTAGGACACTCCTAATCCAACCAGAGACACAGAGTGTTCTGACCTAGGCTTCCCCAAAAAGCATGAGGCAGAGTCCTGGTCCCAACAAAACCCCTTTTATTAAACGAATGTGAATTCCTCTCATTCACCTTCAGCAAGGCCCGGCAAACAGTCTTTCAAAGGAATATTTATGACTACAGACCTTATCTATCTTGGAAAGCTGCCATGTAAATAGTTTCCAAATGAGGTGCTGTGCAAGGAAAGACTGGGCACAGAGTCTCTGAGATTCACGGACAGATCTTCACACTCCTGAAACAAATCTAATGACCGAACAAACAAATTGTTTCCTGCAAAAGCCCACTCCCCTTTCGTTCCTCTTTTATTTCTTACGGGAGGGGCCAATCACCTGTGACTTTACTCTGATTTCTGAGTTGTTCTTTTCTTCTGGCATCTCTGCGCATGCGCACACTGGGAACAGGCTCCAGCTGTTCCTCTGCCTCACTGCTGTCTAGCACCGTAGGCACCTGTTCACTGCCAGATGGCTTCGGCCTCCTCTCTGCTTCCAACGCAGAGCCCTTGTCCGAGCCTTCCTCAGCTTCCAGGACTGGGCCATGCTCTTCCCCAACCTCCTCACTGTCCAACGACTTCATCCTGAACAAGACTGATTCCAGCCAATAATAGTAAGATTCATGTCTCAGATGATTTTTTTTCTTTTAAATACTGTCAGCTGCCACCTCACACGTGCTAGAGCTTCATTAATCATTACCGTGTGTTGACAGTCTTCCATGGACTCAGGGGATGGTGGATGGGAGGGAAAAATGCTTTAGGAGGGAAAGCGAAAGTTTTAACTGCATCTTCCTGAGACACTGCTTCAAGGTCACCCGCTGGGAGATAAAAGCAGCTGCATACACTTGAAATGAACTTCTTAAGACATCTTGCTTCAACCTGATTTGACGGTGGGGAGGTGTCAGCGCGGGGGCGGTAATTTAGGGAGGAAAAAGTTGAACAGGGATTTCAGTGCGTGATTCTCAGTTCTGGCTATGCATTACTGCAATACCCTTGATTTCTAATAAATAAAACTGTACCTTTCTCAAGAAATGGAGCCAAGGATCATTTCTGTTTAGGAGTACAAACTGTGGTATGTCTGACAAGTATATGAGACTCTAGAAAGAGTGCAGAGAAGAGCAACCATGGGTACTGGAGGCTAAAACATATGATGAACGGTTGCAGGAACTGGGCATGGCTAATCTAGTGAAGAGAAGGACCAGGGGAGACAGGATAGGAGTATTCCAATATTTGAGGGGCTGCCATAGAGAGGAGGGAGTCAAGCTGTTTTCCAAGGCACCAGAAGGACAGACAAGGAACAGTGGATGGAAACTGATCAAGGAGAAATTCAACCTGCTAATAAGGAAATTTTCTGACAGTGAGAACAATCAACCAATGGAACAGAAGTTCCATTCAGAAGTTCCAGTCATTACTGGAAGCTTTTAAGAAGAGACTAGACTGCTATCTTTCAGAAATGGTAGGGTCTCCTGCTTGGGCGGGTGTTTGGCTAGATGATTTACAAGATCTCTTCCAACTCTGTTAATCTGTTAAAACATTTTGCAACAGAGCAGTGAACATCCACTTCCTAGATGCTCCATTTGTGGTCCATCAGTGAAAAACTTTCAAGAAAAGGTTGGACAGGCATTTATCCACCAAGGCACGAGGTTTGGACTAGAAAACTTTCAAGATCCCTTCCAACCTGATGCTCCATCCTCTTCCTCACATCCCTCCACCTGATGTTCCATCCTCTTTCTCATCTTCCTCCACCTCGTGGTCAAACACAACAGATACAAACGTCAAAGCTTTTCTTTCAAGATTCTGAAAACACCTTCATGGCTGAGGCTCCTGGGTGATGTAGTCTCAGCACATCCAAAGAGAGCCCAGTGGACCACCCTTGCTCCTGGGAAGGTGGGTGGCAGGCTTGCTGGAGGGGGCGAGCATTGAAAATCCCAGGTATTGTTTAAGCCTCAAGCAGATCCAGCCTGGCCAGTAGTAAGGACTAGCTCCTTTCTTGGGAAACAGGGGCAGGGGCGGTGGGGATAACATCTGGAGGGACCTTTTTATGCTGTCCCAAACTCCCCAGGGGAAATTTTCCTTACTCCAGATCAGGAAGGGATTCAATTCCCATCCAGAAGAGCGCACAGAACAGAACAGAATAGAATCTGGAAGGGATGTCTTCTAGTCCAGTGTTTCCCAACCTTGGCAACTTGAAGATGTCCGGACTTCAACTCCCAGAATTCCCCAGCCAGCATTCGCTGGCTGGGGAATTCTGGGAGTTGAAGTCCGGACATCTTCAAGTTGCCAAGGTTGGGAAACACTGTATCTAGTCCAGCCCCCTGCTCAAATAGAAGAACCTATACAGTATCTCATAATCACCCCTATCCCAGTCGATTCTTCCTTCCCGATCAGCTTTTAGGGATTTCCTCCGGAATGAATGAATGAATGAATGAATGAATGGAAAGAAAGAAAGAGATCAGCCTTACAGAGAACTACAGACGATCCCCCAAAAGGCAACCCCGAAAGGGAATACCGTCAACTCCCCCCCCCCCCGGCGAGGAGCTGGCCACCGCTGCACGCGTTTCCACCCGCAAACAATAATAAAGCCCCCGCCTCCCCTCCGATCCCCATTCCGGGCGCGCACGGCCGCACTTCGCGTGAAATACACACGCACACAGACAAAATCACACAAAACCCGTTGATCCCCGATTCCCGGCACCTCCAAGAAAGAAGATGCGTCGGGCAGAGAAGGGAAGGGGGGGGGGGCTGCTTCTCAACCCTCCTCGCCCTTTTTCCTCCTTTCCCCCCCTCCCTCCACCCCCCCGCCCGGCAAAGGCTGGAGCGCTGTCAAAAGCGACGCCCCGGCATCTCGGCCGAGCCCCGGCTCTGCAATGCGCCCGCCAGCGAGCGAAACCTCGCAGGACGTCGCTCTCCGGAACCGGCCAGTCAAGGGAAGGAGGGGGGGGGTTGTAATCAAGCCGGGCTGACCCCCCCCCCAAAATAAAGAGGTGTAGGGGTGTGTGTGTGTTTCGAGAGGTTCGGGAGGGTTTTGCACGAGCTCGGCTTTGTTCTCTGCCTCTTTTTTTTTTTTTTTTGCCCCCGTCTTTGCAGCTGCAGCTGCAGCCACAGGCCACAGCAGCTTCCTTTTTTGCAAACGCCCGTGGGAGCCGGAGCCTCGAAGGAGGAGGAGGAAAAAGAAGAAGCGGTGCATCTCCAGCTGCTGAGCGGGTTCGGGGAAGCTGGATGCACGCCTCCCTCCCTGGGATACCCACGGCTGGTGGTCCCTATTAAAGCACCCACCCCTCTCCCTTCCTCCTCTCCCTTCCCGTTTTCTGTCTGTCTATCTATCTATCTCTATACATACATGCATACATACATGCATGCATACATACATACATATATACGATGGCTCCCCCCCCCCCCCGTTACCTTCTGGATAGTTTGCTGGGTGACCTCTCCTTTGCCCCTCGGGCGTGCAGAAGCAAAGGCGACCGACATGGTGGGGTGGGTGGAGGGGCGGCGTCCGCTTGCCTTTTCCGACCCAGACGGGTCAGGCATGCAGGAGGGCTTTTGCCGGAGCTGCCCTAATCTTGTTATGATCTCCTGGCCGCTATTTCTGCCGTGCAAAAAAAATTAAAAAAAAAAAGAAGAAGAGGCGAGGGAGGGGGGGGGGCCGAGCCTGCGCCGCAGTGCAAGATAGAGGGGGAGCCGGAGGAAATGGTACAATCTGAGCCTGGAACAACAAGCCTGCGGCATTGCACCAAGAGTTCTTCCGCGCAACACCCCCCCTTTCCCCCCCCTTTTTTCCTTTTTGGTTTTACCTGGCCGCTTCTGCACGCCAAGGCAAAAGGCGGCGAGGCAGCGGCTGAGCTGGGGCTAAGGGAGAGAGAGAGCGGCCGAGCCACCTGAGCGGCTTCGCCTCCACCTCCTCCTCCTCCTTCTCTGCCCCCCTCCTCTTTCTCCAAATCCACCTTCCTCTCCTCCCCCCTCCGCCCTGCACATGGTGCATCCCTGTTGTCGGCTTTCCTGTCGCGAGCGAATCGCATCTCTTCCCTGATTTTTGCCAATAAGAGCATCTCGCTGCGCCAAGTGCGTAGCAAGGGCGGGGGAAGAAGGGCAGCGCTACGCCAAGTGCGTGGGAGCGGCAGGTGGAAGGAGCAGACACGCGCGTACGTCATCTGCGTAGCGTCAGCCAAGCTTTCCCGGCGGCTGCCTTCTTCACCCGTTAACCTCGCCTAAGCTATTAGAGTACCAGGAAGCCCGGTACGCTTCCTTATGTATTGGACTGACAGGTTGGGTTACGCCTCAGCCAGCTAAGCCAATCCCGTTCGAGCGTTGCGTCCGGCCAAGAGCGTCGGCGACGAGGATAGGTCGAGCCGCTTACGGCTGCCAAGTACGTGCTTGACGTAAGGCATCAGTCTTTTTTCCTCCCCCTCCCCCCCCTTCTCCCATATGCTTATAAACGCCTGGGATAAAAGCGGAGGAGCCGGCGTATGAGCGCTGCGTGAATAGCGTGCTACGCGCGGCATCCGGCGCATGCGCGCTGAGGGAAGGTGACGGTGCTGTTTTTTGAGGAGGGAATATCTCGCGCGGCTGCTGCTTCCTTTCATTCTCGGCTCCGGTCGGCGCTTTTTTTGTCGTCTCGCCGCTGTCATGAGTTACGACCGGGCCATCACCGTTTTCTCCCCGGACGGGCACCTGTTTCAGGTCGAATATGCCCAGGAGGCCGTGAAGAAAGGCTCCACAGCGGTAAAGAAAAGGCGCGCCTGAGGGAATTTGAGGGGTGGGGGTGGGGGTTTGGAAAGGGCCTCGGTCTCGCGGAGCAGGGGACGCGTTTGTACTCCAACTCCTATCACTCCCAGCCGGCAGGGCTCCCCCCCCCCCCGCCCTACTGGCAGAACCGGCCCAATGTTCTTCGGCTTCAGCCCCGGGCCTCGGTCTTGTCCCGCGTGGACCAGGCCCGTCCCGTCCGAGCGCTGGCCTGAACTTTCCCATCGATTTGCTGAGGAAAGGCTATAATTTAGAAGGCCTGACTCTGATTGGAAGGGACCTTGGAGGTCTTCTAGTCCACCCCCACCCCTGCTCTGAACTGGAGACAGCCCCGGCCTGTACCACTCCGGACAAATGGCTGTCCGATTGCTTCTTCAGCCCAATTCTAGAAGATCTTTGCAATGGGCAGTGCATTTTTATTTCCCTGAACTGCAAATATAATAATAATAATAATAGTAATAATAATAATAATAACAACAACAACCAGTCAACGGTATTTATGACACATTTTTAAATGTTGAGTTGACTGAGTTTCATGTTTAATGAATAAAAGTAGTTATTGTTATTATTCATTCATTCATAATAATGTGGTTTATAAATAAAATGCCAAAAGCTTTTGGTGAAAAGACGCACTTCGAGCCGGTTCTAATAACGAGAGGGGCCTCTTTCCAATAAAGGCCCCTTTTCGGGCTGGGCAGGATGGGCCTCCTTTTCAGGCACTTTGGGATTGGATTTTCCAGAATTATCATCAAGGAGGGCCTTGACTTTTGGCTGTACACATCTGGCGAGGGGGGGGGGGAGGTGATTTTGTTAGTGTTAAACCCATAAGATATATATGTGGGTAAAAAAAGATAAAAGTTCCCCTCGTACATCTATGCTAGTCGTTCCGACTCTAGTGGAGGTCTCTGATCAAATGGCCGGCATGACTAAAGGGCGAAAGGACAGGGAACGCTGTTATGTTCCCACCAAAGGTAGTCCCTATTTTTCCACTTGCATTTTTACATGCTTTTGAACTGCTAGGTTGGCAGAAGCTGGGACAAGTAATGGGAGCTCACTCCATTATGAGGTGCTAGGGATTTGAAGCTCAGCATCTTAGCCCACTGAGCCACCACATCCCTTTTATATGTGGGTATAGGTGTACATGTATAGCACAGGCATACATGTGTTTCCCCACAGTATACAATGCCATAATAGGAGTTTTGGTTTGTAAGCTTTGTTGTCCGTGTCTAAAGAATTTGTCTGAATTTTGGTTTAATGTTGTAGGAAGCCTGGGGTAACTACACAAACTGTGATACAGAACGTTGGTTTGGTGTGATGTTAGCAGGGGGTCAGAGAAAAGGAGTGGAGTGGAGTGGGGGCTATATGTGAGAAACTCTTTTGTTTCTTTGGGTTCATCCTCTGACAATATTGTTTTATATTGAAGGGGTTAGATAAAGTTAGGTTTGTTGTTGACACATTTTCTATCCTGCAGAGAAACTAAGGATTATTCTCCAAAGCTAAGTAATTTAAAGGGAAACAGAAAGTGAAACACAGACTCTTGGTGAAGCTTATCTCTCTGGCAAGAACTTTTTCATTTTTCCAGTACTGTACTTAAAAAAAAACCTGTTTGCTTATGTTTTAAGCTTTAAAGTATAACATTTTATTTTATTTAGTTATAAACATTCCTGAAATGGAAAGGGGTAGGTTCCTAATCAAATAAAGTAATGTCAGGTCCAGAAATGAGCACAACATAAGAAAATCCTAAGACAATCCATAGAAAGGATTGATAGAAAAAAGTGTCTTGACTGAACGAGATCAGAAAAGAGGCTATAGTTACAAAACTAAGAAATAGGAATTTCAGATTGCGGAGGCAGGCTTTTTCAAGGAGTTAAAGATATTAGAGACATTCTATCAATCACTGAACTAAATGTGAGCAATGTACAACAGTTCTGGTTAAAAGTTGGAAGAATTAAAACCTAGTTATAGAAAGAGGGGCTTTGTTAACCTTGTTTAATAAGTAAAACAATATAAAAAAGTAAACGTGGCTGAGTGAAATAAAATATTTGTGCCTAGAGTAAGCAATTGAATTGCTGGATGTGAGCAAACAGGTATAGCCAGTGTGTATATGCAATCCTACATTGCTTTATTGTAGCCTGTATTTTTAAGATTAAAAAATAATTGAGGCAAGTTGCCTCAATATGATGGGCCTGAATGTACTTATAGGAAGATGGAATTTTGAAAGACATTTTAGATTAAATCAGTATATTTTTCCTTGTGTAGTTGTTTTCTTTATTTGAGAAGTTGTACTGGACTCAGTTTTAAAATTAAAGAGAACTTCAGAATGCTTATTGTTTTTCTCAATCTCGCTTGAGGAAAATGCTGGAAGATAAATATCAAGCTCAAGTAATAAAACTGCTAGGGGAAAATTACTAACGTTTTGGAGTGGGAAACAAGGTTAAATTGAAGTTCAGGAGAAAGGAGATGCTTCTCCTTAATAAGAAAATAAACTAGGATTAACAGTCAGCATCTCTTGAGTGGGAGAGCCCTCAGGTTTCACTGTATTTGCTTGGGAGATCTGAATATTGAGTATGTCTGCCATTAAAGGTAGTATACTAGCTGTAACCCTTCTTGAATAAATCAGATTTGGCAAATTGTGCTCAGGTTATTCTCCTGACAGCTGCAACAGGTTTGATGAGTGATAACCCTTGAAAGGTGTCTAAAAGTTGCAATTGGTGAAAAATGGGGCAAGTAAGCTGCTAACCAATGGGTGATACGGGGTCAAAGAATGATCTTGTGTACCAGATGCTTACTGCTTACCAAACACAATTTAAAGATTCAGTGTAAATCTTTGAAGTCCTAAACAGTTTAATATCTAATTACTAAAGGAGTCTCATGATATAACCTCTCCTGTGAGGTTAGAATGAAAGGAGAGGACTCTTTGAAAATGTTCTCATTATCAGAGAGAGATTTCTTGATGGCCTTTTTTGATATTGTTTCCAGACATTAGAATACACTTCTTTAAGAGATGCCTTGGGATCCAATTTTTTCATCATTTAAAAAATCTGTAAAGGCATCTGTCCTTTGAAGAGAGATGCCTTCAACTTATATTTTTGTTTTTCCCCCCAGTTTTCATGTTTTTTAAAAAATTGTCCTGACTATTCACTAGAGTAAAAAGGTATGATATAGAGCAAGTAAATAAAGTTGGTATCGGTGGCTGCTACAATTTTTTTTATTGGTTGTGCTGATTGGGGTTGATCAGAATTGAATTCCATACTATAGGAGGCACCATGAGAGGGGGAACATATAAGGTTGCTTGTTCCAGATGGTGCTGTTGCACGGATGGTTTTGTTTGTATATATTTGTGTTACCTGTTAAAACCACTGAGAAACGTCATACATGTTAAAGTGCAAATTTTCATATCAGATAAAGTTATTTTGATTCAAGTTTTGTTTAGGATAAATTAAAGTTCTAGGTTAAATCTAAGAAGCCAAACCACTACAGTATAATAGGGAATGATTCTAGTCTGAAATTATAAAAAGGCATTTGTTTTGCTATTGACATTTTTTTAAAAAAAAATTACTAATATATGGGAAGGGTGCTTGATATGGCACTTACTCCTTCATTTCATATTACAGGTTGGAGTACGAGGAAAAGATATTGTAGTTCTTGGCGTGGAGAAAAAATCTGTAGCGAAACTGCAAGATGAGAGAACTGTCCGAAAGATCTGTGCCCTTGATGACAATGTCTGCATGGCTTTTGCAGGTACTCTAAGGATGGATTTTCAGCCTTTTCCCAATTTCACTTTTATTTAGATTTGTGTGAGACTATACATCTAAGAATTCTTAGCCAGTGCATTGCTTGCTATAAATGCTAGGAATTACCTTCCAGTGGATCCTTTTGTTGTTATTATTTGCAAAGAATCTCAACAAATTAAAACTATTGGGGCTAGGGAAAAAAATCTGGGGATTCCTTCTCTTCTATTGTCCTGAAAACATCCTAATTAAGGACTGTTTTCTTTATCTTTCAGGTCTATTTTAAACCTCTCCTTTAAAAAAAAAGTACTTTAAAATTGATTATGATTTGTTTTTGAAATCCAAATCTTTATAAGCAAATGGTATTCAGAAATGTCATCTTTCTATTAATGGAAATTTAATTATTTTGACTTGAATATCATAGTGTCATTCTTCTGTCAGATATTTCAGTAGCAGAGTTTTCCTGTTTTACTCCGCCCACCATTTCTCCCACCTGGTGGGGGTGGATTTAATAGGATTAAAACTGCTGTCAGTCCACTAGTCCACTAGATTATTGCAATTAAGTTTTCCTGATTTTACCAATCAGGTTAGCCAGCCCTTAAAGGCAGAGTTCTGTAGCACTGATTCGTCTTTTTACTTAACAGTCAGATTTAGGTACAACACTCCTTTTTTATTTCTTTTTCTAAACTAAACAATCTTAACAATATGAGCGGAGGAATGGCAGTCACAAACTGTCAGGTTAATCTTTCCTCTGTTCTTTTTCATTCCAAATCATAGGAACTCATAAGATATCATAATGAAAGTGTGCTGGGAGTACACGTAACATATATCCAGATCAAAATATTTTTTTTCCTGGAACATAGGATCAACATGGGCACAAAATAAATAATTCATTTAACCATCTTACTAAAATAGAAATATTTTTATCTGTCTTATTTTGCTAAAAGCAAATTTTAATATTTTGAACTATTGTTTACAGGTCTTACCGCAGATGCCCGGATAGTTATAAATAGGGCCCGAGTGGAATGTCAAAGCCATAGACTCACAGTGGAAGATCCAGTCACTGTTGAATATATTACCCGTTATATCGCTAGCCTGAAGCAGGTATGTACATTTTTTTAAAGGCCATATTCATTCCTTGGTTTTGTTGCAAACTTTGGGCAAAAATGGAATATAATATAGCTGCTTTTATTGGGCAAAAATAAAGTCTAATCCCCCCCCAAAGGTAATGAAAGATAGTAGGAAATAATGTTTCCTATTCCAGTTATTAGATACTATGTTTGATCTTTTTTGCAGCTTTAATACAGGTAGTCCTCTACCTGTAATTGTTCATTTAGTGGCTTCAAAATTACAACATCACTGAAAAAAGTGACATGACCATTTTTCACACTTATAACTGTTGTAGCGTCTTCATGATCATGTGATCAAAATTCAGACACTTGGCAATTGACTCATATTTATGACCTTTGCAATGTGCTGGGATCGTGTGATCTCTTTTTACAATCTTCTGACAAGCAAAGTCAATGGGGAAGCAGATTCATTTAACAACCGTGCTACTAACCTGTCTGCAGTGATTCACTTAGCAACTGTGACAAGAAAGATTCTAAAATGAAGCAAAGCTCACTTAGTAATAGCAATAGTACTTAGACTAATATACTGTTTTGCAGGGCTTCACAGCCCTCTCTAAGTGGTTATAGAGTGAGCATATTGCCCCCAACAAGTTGGGTCTTCATTTTACCCACCTCAGAAGGATAGAAGGCTGAATCAACCTTGAGCTTGGTGAGATTCGAACTGCCAAATTGCAGGCAGGCAGCAGTCAGTAGAAGTAGCCTGCAGTACTGCACTCTAACTATTGCGCCATGGATCACTGTAGCACTTAACAAATGTTTCACTTAGCAACATAAATTTTGGGCTCAATTGTGTTCGTAAATCAAGAACTACCTGTACTTGCTTCTGTCTTTGACAACTTAGTGATGTTCTTTTAATTAAAGGGTATGATAAGGATACCTTTCAGTTCCTAAATATGCATTTGAAAAACATCCAAATTCCAGACTATTTTAATAGATTAATGAGCAAACAGATTTAAAATATTGATTCTTCAACATCGTTTTGATTACTAGTAAATGTTTTCCAAAAACTATAGAGTACTGTTTTGCAATTTTCAAAAAGCATGGATTTGAAAATGATATTCTGAGTTTGAAACATCTGTTCTGTACTTGCTGGAAGTATTTCAGTGCTGTTTGATCATTCAGATGTTTTGCTTCTTTAATGTGGAGCTAAGGTTCAAATTCACTCTGTTTTGAACTCTGAACTGCTGTCTGAAATAGGGACTTTTGCACTTAAAATCTTTTGAGCTCTTCTTCAGAACATAATCTGATTACTTAGTTGTCAAGTATTTGTTCATGAATTTTTACATCACTTGGCATACAGTTATCATAGTCATAACACCATTTCCCCCCTGTTCTTCTTCAGCGATACACCCAGAGTAATGGCCGCAGACCTTTTGGTATTTCTGCCCTTATTGTAGGGTTTGATTTTGATGGAACTCCAAGGCTATATCAGACTGACCCTTCTGGCACATACCATGCTTGGAAGGTGAGTTGACCCATTAGATTTTGTGAAGATGAAAATGAAGGAGCACTTAAATCCTATAAGTAAATACTTCCATCAGATTAATTCACACTCTCATAATCTATGAAAGATCAGAAAGTATTACACAGTTTAACCGGAATATCTCATTCCTTCGTCTCCAATTCTGGATTAGATATCATACCCTTTTTAAAAACTGTTTAACCATACTGTGATTCAAAATAGTACATTCCCTCTTATTCACAATCTGTGTATTTTCCTGCATTTATTTATATGAGAAACCAGAGTTAGACTAGGTTCGTGTATCATACTAACCACAATGTGACTGGTTTGGTTTAACAAGATATGTGAACCCTGCAAAATGGAACATGGTTAAGCAAATTTAGTTCTTTGCTTAGGATTTAATGGGCTACTAGAAAAGTAGACCCAAGGCAAGATAGGTGGCAAAATAATTAATTAATTAAATAAATAAATAAAATAAGTACATTTTAAAATGAAAACTAATCAATGTGGAAACAGCCAAAAATGGCACAAAATAATTTATAGCAACTATTTAGTTAAAGTTCTATTGTCATTTGCGTTCTCTTATTTATAGGAGTGTCTTCTTTTTGATATTGATAGCATTGTAGAACTTCCCAGTCAACAATTGGAATTGCCTCATTGTTAAAAATATTTGTTTAGATATAGAAAATGCACATGGTTACCCATCTTACATATAAACTCCAGGTAGTCAGCAATAATGAAGAAGAGCAATATAGTAACTTTTAAAGCTCAACCCTTGACCAAATAATTAAAAGGAATCGTAGTACAATAGCAAAGGCACAATATAACAAACTGAACCACACAAACCACACTTGCAGTGGGTCTCCCTAAAAGCCAGTTGTTCAAGAAGGAGAGGAGATGGGGTCTTAAGGGAGCCTGCTACATAGGACAGGCATCATAATATTGTGGGCCTGTCTTGCTGCAAAATACTTTGGTCTGATTTCCCTAGACCCTGGAGTAGTAGATTAATTTCAGGGTGAGGTATGCAGTAATTGGACCTGGAATATAGCCATCAATTGGCTTTGTCACTGTGGAAAAAAGAACTTATCTCTTTCATTAAGAATATTGCATGTTAGGGGACTGTTGATGTTAATTGGGGTCATAGTATCTGATAATTGTTATTAGCTGAAGGCATCGTAAGCTCTCACATGAAACATTTAAATATGTAAATATTTCATTGACATTTTTCATCATTTTGCCAAGCTTTGCCAAGTATATTTCTTATCCTAGGCTAATGCAATTGGCAGAGGAGCAAAATCCGTGCGGGAATTTCTGGAGAAAAACTATACTGATGAAGCCATTGAAACTGATGATCTGACAATTAAACTTGTTATCAAAGCCCTTCTTGAAGTAAGTGACAACATTTGAATTGTTCCTAACTTGATAATTTTGATAAACAACAAGCCTAATAATTTAATATACTTTAATTTCATTCAGTAAAATTAAGGTCCAGAGTTCTTTGCCTGGTTCTAAGATTTATTTGGAAGAGAGACATTTTTTCTGGGTGTTCTAAATTTATTAGATTGAAGCACTCTTAGATTTGACATGCAGTTCAAATGAGATGTCATCTTTCATTGCAAAAAAATCCTCAATTGTAACACATTTGTAAGGAAATTGTTTTTCTAAATTTCCACATTTTAAGGTTGTACAGTCTGGTGGAAAAAATATTGAGCTGGCTGTTATGAGAAGAAACCAACCTCTCAAGGTAAGCTGACTTAAATAATACTATTTTTTTGTTTTGAGGATGGGTTGTATATCATAGTTGCTTGCAAAAGAGCCCTGCACTTGAAAGGGGGTGGCTTCATAATAAATAATAGATAATTGACTTCTATACATACTTGAAGCCTAAATAAAGGAATAATTCATTGCAAATTGTTCTGTTTCACTCAATTTTTTCCCTAAATTCATATATACATGAAAGCAGAGGTTTTTCAAACTGGATAACTTAAAGATGTGGGGATTTCAACTCCCAGAGTTCCTCAGCCCCAGAATAATGGTCCTACTTTTGGGCTCCAGGGATTGGTTCTATGGAGGGCAATTTTTCCACGGCCGTAGAGGGCATGGTTTTATGTGCTGTCTGGATCCTGTGCATGTGTAAACGGGGATTTGCTTGCTCGCATGACCCAGTTCCTGGCAGGCCTTGGACCAGTGGCGGTCCACAGCCCAGGGTTTGGGGACCCCTATTATAGAACATTATAAATGCAATTTGAAATTTTGTCTCAAATGAAAAAAAATATTGCACAGCGGTTTTTCATTTAGTTAACAGCAGCGTCCTTGACCTAACAGGACTAGAAAAGATGGGGATGAATAAAATAGGCAATTGATTTATCTGTATTTCCCTTACCTGGCTTGCTTAACTGTACTGTTACTCTGCTTATTACCATTGGATCAAGGAGAATCCTTCAGAGGATGAGATTTGTCAGGGAACAGTCCACAATGAAAACTCTGGTTACATAATATTTGAAACTGACCTATTGATTGTATTTTCATCACTTCCCTTTAGATATTGAGCCCTGATGAAATTGAAAAATATGTTTCTGAGATTGAAAAAGAGAAAGAAGAGAATGAGAAGAAGAAACAAAAGAAAACTACAACATGATGAATGAGTTTCTTTAGTTTTGGTTTTTAAATCAATCATGAGTCTGTATAGATATGTAAGCATTCTATTTCCTTGTTCTCTGCCCCTTTTAAGAGGTCTACAATAAACCACCTGTTTTTTTAAGCTTGTTACTAGAAGAGGCTCCATTCTTATATGTATATGTATATATATAAGCCAGACTGCAATAATACCAGTTTTTCTAAACAAAAATCAAAAATGTTTTCATAACTTGTTCAGGAACCCACAATTTGACATAGAAGATACCTTTTATTACTAATTGTTCTATTACTGTTTATCACCACTGCTGCATTGCTAATGTTTGTTCCAGTTTATTAAAATACATCAGGGAAATGACAAAGCCTAAAATTGCTGAAACCTCACTCCAGCATGATGTGGAAATGGTTCATACTGAAGTTTTGCACTTAAAATATGAAAGATAACATGTAAACTTCTGATCTCGGTTGAACGTTTGACAGTAGATCTGTGTGTGAATTGATTTCTAACTGCATGGCAGTAAATTTCAATAAAATCATTTTGGCAGGTAATCGTAGAAATTCTCATACAGATTCAGGATGGGACCATGGTTGTAATGTCACCCTGAAATTATGAAAATGTTACCGTCGTCTTGCTTCTTTGAAAAATACATTGGTGTTGAGCCCTTTTCTTCCAAGCTAATCTGGTTTTGTTCCTTTGTCAGTTCCAGGCAATCATCAAAGTCACGGGAGTTACAATCCAAAACTTCAAAGAATTGGCAAACATACATATCAAGTATATTTTGTGGGGAAAGGATGCAGTATGATGAAAAGTATTTGCATATAGAACAGTTGGAAAATAGGGACTATTAAGTTGAATCATTGGAAAAAGGGGATTTTCTGTAACAGAGCAAATAAGCATTTCAACAAATAATGGGTTCCTGTTCCTTGAATAATGGGTCCTTTGTGATTTTGCAGCCCAGATAGAATAATGTAAGGTAGAAAACCAAGATTCACAGGTCTGAACCACGCCCTATGGCAGTGTACATGTACTGGAAAATACTTGTAAGCCTTTGAAAAGTAGTGTCAAGATCCTGACTAACGAACCCAAGAATATCAGAACTCGGATGCTGAGGTCTTCTTCAAAGAACTTTATTGGATACATCATATCAGCATGATCAAACGTAAAACCAACTCCAAATGCTTCCCCGGTTTCAGTACAATTAAAATAGGAAATAATTCCCTCCCCAGAAGTCACGGCCCATTAGGTTAATTGGTGGCCTGTCCAGGCACTCCTTCCCATCTCTATCCACCATCTGTAGAGATTACCTTGATTCCCATGAGAAAGTTGTTTTTTGCCTAATGTATTTCATCCTCCTTTTCCCTCCCCCCATGTGGAACTAAGGAATAGCAAAATGGCTTCTGCCAGGTTCAATTAGAAGTTGATAAGTAGTGCACAAGTGCAAAATTCACAAAGATTCAAGAGACTAGGATATAGTAATTGTAATGAATGGAAAAGTACGGTAATTTTCAACTTCAGTATAGGTGTTTCACATGATTTAAAAACAAGAAACTTGGCTTCTGAAGTGATGGCAGGATGCTTCCATTACCAGTGATGCTTTCAGAGCAAGTAGTTTTAAAAGGATATATTTCTAATGGGTTTTCATTCATCAGTATTAATGCTTAACTGCCAATTACCAAATTCAAGGAAATGTGCTCATCCCAGAGTTGCTTTATCTGGGCAGCCTATTAATCTCGAGCACTCAAATGGCATGTCAGCAATATTGTGCAAGCAAGAGGCTTTGCTGTTACAAACAACACAGATTCCCCTTGGAAGTATCACATGTATAGCCAGGACTAGAAAGTTGGTATATTGTAGAACCAGTGTCAATAAGAATAGTCTACATGGGGCAAATGTTGACTTCTTTGCAAGGTGAATTGCTATCTTCACAGAACATCTAGGGATGTGTAAATCATCCAACCTTGAATTTAAATTTGGCAAAAAAACCTGAGCTGAATAATCAAATTTAGCTGTTTTAAATATTTAATAAGTGGCAGAAATCAATGAAAAAATAGAACTGTTCAGACTCGATCTTGTCATTTTTGCTCAATTACATGCAGGGGGGTGTGCTTTGCAAGGATATTTTTCCCTCTTAAGCAATCATTTTGCTCTTCCTTCAGAGTGTCCCTACAGACTGCAGCAATGTATAGCATGAGGTTATGTTTTGTAAGACATAAATGTTAAGTATTTAAAAATACTAAACTGGTGGCTTCAGATTGGTTTCTCTAAAAGGAAACCCAATCCATTTTTCATCATTGCTAAAATTTTATTTTCCAAACCTTTCAGCATCTCTTATCCAGGCTAAAGTATTTACATTTCAAAATAGAAATTTAAGGAGCAAGTCACTAGGCTCGCAGGAGAAAATGTTGAAACTTCAGCAACAAAGAACAAACTAAATGATATGCAGTTAACATATTGTATGAAAGTGCTTTTGAAGTAAGGAGACAATGTGTGCATGTGTGTTTTTTCTTAACTCAAGAAATCATGTATCTAATTCTGGGCATCCTAATTACAGCATCTTCCTGGTTTGCAAGCATTAAGTCTTTTCATTGAAAACTTAAAAAAAAAAAAAACCAAAATCAGAACAGTTAAACATTTACATGTTTATTTATAATTACAATTTACATGACTCCATAATGCGACCTCACCACAACGTGTCACTCTTTGCGATGAAGGCCTACAAAAGAAACTAAAGCTTTACACCAACTTAATGCAAGACCTAGGGGGGAGCCATGGAAATGGGGGTGGCGGGATGCGGCCTCCACTAGGGAAGCTTTTCAACAGAATATTTCTACAAGGTAACAAAAGTGGCACAAACCTATTACTAAAGGCTTTTTACCCATTTCCATGCAAGTGTATAATCCCTGTGTGCTCATATCCTCCACAACTATTTTAAAAACACAAAAAAATGAACTATTTATAAAGTTGGGGGACGTGAAGAGCAACTGAATTTTACTGAATGAGCCCAAGCTTCATTTAGAAGTTGCATCTCGCATTTTTGAGAGAATGTGAAACTTGGGACTTTTTCCCCTTTAAATCCGAGAGAGAAAAAGGATCCCTCAAGATTTGCTGAAAGGGCATGATGTGTTTTAAGTTTTAAGCCTTCTCCGCCTACAGAAAATCCGCAGGGGCATAGAATGGCTCATCATTAGAAAATAGACAACGGCATTCATCCCGGATCAGTTTCGAGATACTAATTCTTCTGAGGGGTGACCAGCACTCCAAGCAACTCTGCAGTGTGTAAAACTCCAGAGGAAAGATTTCTCAAGCGGCAAGTCAGAATTACAGATAACATGGTCAGCGACAAATCCCATCACTACATCACACGCACAACATGTTTGCACTAGAATTGGTTTCTAGACATCAATCTGCTCCAAAGGGGGGAAGGGAAGGAAGGTGGAGAGAAAAGCATACAAGTCAGAAGAAAAAGGATACCAGCAGACTTATCTCTTCTCCAAATTTTAAGTTGCTGGTTTCATTTTTTTGGAAGAGTTCAGAATTGCATTGCTTTCTTTAGGAATAGAACAAGCACTCCTCCCTGTTCAACTACAACAGTGGCTAGAACTTAAGAAGCAGCACAGGTTCCTTGCACTACTTGCAAAAGACCCTCACCCGCAAAAAGAGAAAAAATGGGAGGAAAAAAAACAAAACACCTTGAACCGGTGATTCCCGAGCACACTCCTGTTGAAGCAATCCCAGTGCTCCCATCTGCTGTGACAGACTAGCAATAATCCCATCGGAATTTAGGCTTGTGAAGGTAAAAGTTTCATTCATCCATCCTTTTTTTTTTAAGTGCAGCAAGTTTGTATTGTTCCCTCCTTCCTATGTACACAACTTCATAGCGATGTGTCTGAAAGCTCTAAAATAAAACAGGCATGGTTGGTTGGTTTTTTCAAATATACAATAAATTAATTTATTTACTGCTCATCTTATTGCAAGTTGACTCTTTTTATTTATTTACCTTACTCTCCTGGATGCTTGTTTACTTCAAATGAATAATAAAGGGGTGGTGGAGGCATACGGGACAAGTAAAAACAGGAGAATTGGAGGGTATTGGGTGTTTACAATTCCCAGACTTGTCTGAAATGGTATACAGTCTCTTGCTTGAGCAGGGGGTTGGACTTGAAGACCTCCAAGGTCCCTTCCAACTCTGTTTTGATTGCTTGAAATCACTTTAAAAGTACACTGAAAGTATTTTAAGTTCTAAAGGCTAACTAGGTGCAGGTAGTCCTCCACTTATGACTGGTCACTTAAGTCAGTGGTCCCCAACCTTTTTATCGCCGCGGACCAGTCAGCCTTTGATAATTTTACCGTGGCCCGCTGAGCGCGCGCAGGGGTGGGGGGGCGTTGTTCGCGACGACACATTGATTGTTTATATATCAGATTGTATGAGGTCAGGGAAATGTTTGATACTGATCTGGCTGGGTAACTTTAGCCCATTCACTCTATCTAAGCCCCCCCCACCTCACAAGGTTGTCGTGGGGAAAATAGGGGGTGGGAGTATTAGGTATCTTCACTACCATATATAAAAGGAGATACTATCTTAAATAACAAAGTGGGCCCCCACCTCCAAAATATACTAAAAGAAAAAAGATTCCATGTGCTCAACTAATTTTTTTTTAAATCATCACTATATTATGGACTACAGACATATATATATATATATATATATATATATATATATATATATATATATATATATATATATATATATATATATATATATATTACACACACACACACATACATACATGCATATATACATACCGTACGTATGTACGTACGTATATATATATATAATGTCCAAATAACAGGAAAAGCGCTTCAAGGACGAAAGTATATTCCTTTTTTGCAGCCTTAAGAGAACTCTCGTTTTTTGAGGCTCAGAACCAGGCATTCTCGTGGGCTGCAAAAAGGAAACGCGACCCGGGAGCGCAGCCTCCAAGAGTCCATATCGCCAATAACTACGCGTGGGGGGAAAGGAAATGTGTTTTGTGAGGAAGAGAAAGAGCGCGCTTCACCGATGCCCGTTGGCGAAATTTTGGAAGAGAGGCAAGAGACTTCAGGCACCGAGCCCCCACCCCTGGCTGCGGCAACTGGAGCGGGCGGGAGGCAGGGAAGGGGTGGGCAAGACCGCCGCTTTTCCACCATGCGCTGCAATAGCGGCAGCGGCGGCTTGAATCTGGCGACTGCCCCTCACCACCTCAGGCGGCGCTCATACCCTCCCCTTTCCTGCACTACCGTTAGACTCCTCTCAGTCCACCACCCACGCCCGCGGAGGGCGCACGCGCGCCAAAATCGCGCACCCCCCATCTCCCCTCAAAAGACCCCCCCGCCCTCGGCTGCCCGACGTTCTCTCTCTCTCTCTCTCTCTACCTCTCCCGCCGTTCCTTCTCACAAGCCAAGGCCGGGCGGGGAAGCGCCGTCTCCGTCCCGGGCGCGCCGCCCCTCCCTGGGCAACTCGGAGATGACTGATCATGGCCCCCGGCCGCTGCGCGGCCCGGTGCCAGGTACTCCACGGCCCGGCACCGGTCCGCGGACCGGGGGTTGGGGACCACTGACTTAAGTGACTGACTGAAGCTACAGCAGATGTCCCAAAAGTTACAAGTAAGTTCTGGTTTTGAAGAGCCGATGGCCACCCTCCCTCCCAGTCATG
Organism: Thamnophis elegans; assembly: GCF_009769535.1. Taxonomy (NCBI): domain Eukaryota; kingdom Metazoa; phylum Chordata; class Lepidosauria; order Squamata; family Natricidae; genus Thamnophis; species Thamnophis elegans. Next base: position 89,870,720 of record NC_045545.1, on the reverse strand, counting down.
TGATTGCATTTTGGGTGCCTGGTAATTGGCCTACATTTCTGACCATTTGCAGCATCCCCTGGTCATGCAACTATGATATATGATTTCCACCAAAACCTGCCATTTTCTTTTGGCATAAAATGTCCTGTAGTAAGCAGTGGTTCGCTTAATGACTGTGGCATTTGCTTAACAACCATGTATTCACTTAACCATCACCCCCCAAAAAAGGTCATAAAATCAGGCAATCCACTTTATGACCATCAAAAACTTATAACCATAAGGTTCCATTACGTTCATAAATTGAGGATTACAAAAACCTTGAAAAGTTCTGCCCATGAGAAAAGCTTGCAACACCATAAAAGCAAATATTTCACTACTTTAAATACCCCTGAAGAGTCTAATCAGTTTTGAGGAACAGACTCATTATAAGCAAACCATTTAATTTTCTTTCTTTATACCAGCTGCTCTAAGAAAGATGAACCTAAAATACTTAAATTTTGTAACTTGCCTGCAGAATTCAAACTCTTCCAGTGCCAACTCTGGGAGTAGCCTGACTTCGCCGCACAGCTCCAGACCCCCTTCCACCACGAAATCCCCCACGAAAACTGCGGCCACGGAGAAATCGCCCAGAAACACCAAAGGTCTCTGTGTTCAGCTTCCGTTCTTCAGCCCATGTTGTACGCCGTGAACTAAAGAACAAAAGTAACCAGTTTTCCTGTTACAGTCCAGTTTTCTTGAACTTCCTGCTGTCTCAAGCAAAGACTAAGACTAAAGTCTTAGCATCATTTCCCACACAAAAGACTGTCACAAAATATCCTATAAAATGTGCTTTATGATTGTAAATTATTCCAAATCATATTGCTGCGGCTGAGATTTCCAAAACACGTAGATCAAGTAATTCAGAAGGATGGATTAGGCATAAAGGATTCAGTAACCAAACAACAGTATTTATGAGAAGTTTCTGCCAAGAATATGTTATATACATTTGACTTTTTTCTGCTTCCCTCTATTATTAAAATCTTAACTGAAGACAGAACTTGGTAAAAGTTAAGAAACAAGGATATCAAGAGCCCCAAAGAGTAGAGTTTCTAAACATTTTGGACTCCCATCACACAAAAATGAGATTAAGGCTCAAATCCAAGGATTTCTAAAAAGTTTTTGGTTGATCAAGTTCTTTTGGTCTCAGATTTCTTCCTCATCCCCATCAATGACTGCTTACCAAATTTTAAATCTTTAGTACTGCAGAGTACTTTAGAGACATAAAAAAATGCTTTTACGACTTTTCAAGCATGGTTTCAAATAATTTGGGAAGGGCTGTGGGAAAATCTACACTATAGGACAAAACTGAGAAACATATTCATTTGCAACTGGAAAAGAACCAGGGACTGTAGAATTGAGAACATTGCTGAAAAGCCTATTTCTGCTCAATATACCAGGATATCAGGCAAAAACAATATTAAACTGACATAATTAGTGTCAAGAGATAAAATAAAGCTGCTAGAGTTCTGTTACCTAGACTTCAGTTCTGAGGAGATGTTATCAAAGAAAGATTTTGTTTTGTCATAATAACAGTTGGGTCCCAGTAGGTCTTCATCTGGGTTGTCATCCCAGTTTTCAGCAGCCACAGTAGGCTCTCCCTTCTCTTCTCCGGTGTCAACTTTATCATCTGATGGAGGATGGGGGAGAGAGAAGGAATCATTATTTTAAATGTGCGTATATAAAAACAAGTTATACTATTACTAGATCAGGGGTCTCCAAACTTGGCAATTTTAAGACTTGTGGACTTTAGTTCCCAGAATCCCTCAGACAAACATGGCTGGCTGATGAATTCTGAAAGTGTACAAGTGCTGGCTGAGGAATCCTGGGAGTTAGCCCACAAGTCTTAAAAGTTGCCAAGTTTGGAGACCCCTGTACTAGATATTGTTTTTCATTCACACCAAGGAGTGTGTGTGTGTGTGTGTGTGTGTGTGTGTGTGTGTGTGTGTGTGGTGTGTGTGTCTGGAATACAAGAAACAGCCAAAATACTAACCCTTGAAATTAAGTTTCTTCTTGAATTCTTTATCCAATTCCTCTCGGTTGAACTGTGCATTGGCACTTTCAAAATCAAAGTCACCTTCAAACTTGATTGTATTCTCTTTCACGGCAGCTGGTCGATTCTGTCCTCTGGAGCGATTCCTAGTTCTTCTATTTCCTAAACAAAAGATGTTACAATCTTCTAGTGAGAATTCATTTTAATTTTAGACAAAGCAAGGCTTGACCTCACATGCTCCCTGCTCAAGGCAATGCATGATGCTGTGTTGTTCAATCACATTTGAATTCCACAGAAGTGATGCCAGCAAGCTGGCTGATCTGGTACTTCTCATACTATTAATGCCTGACTGGCATGAATACCTAGAATTTGACGGAGATCACCTTACACTCAGCAGAAGACTTCCATCAAATCAGAAACTTCAGGAAATGTTGCTTCTGAATCTTGTTTATACAGATAGTCCTCAACTTACAACCATACTCTCTTAGTGATTGTTCAAAATTACAAAGCCCTGAAAAAAGTGACTTATGACCATTTTTCACACATATGACTATTGCAGCATCCCCGTGGTCATACAATCAAAATTTGGATGCTTGGCAACTGGCATGTATTTATGAAGCTTGCAGTGTCCTGGGGTCATGTGATCCACCTTTTGTGCTCTTAAGACAAGGAAAGTCAATGGGGAAGCCAGATCCACTTAACAACTGTGTTACTAACTTAGCAATTACACTGATTCACTTAATGACTGTGGTAAGAAAGGTTGTAAAATGAGGCAAAACTCACTTAACAACTGTCTTGCTTAACAATGGAAATTTTGTGCTCAATTCTGGTCATAAGTTGAGAGCTACCTGTATTGAAACATAGTGAAAAATAATTCTATTTAATGAATATTTTGCTTAACTTCTATTCTATGGAACTTTACAGAAATAAGTTCTTGCATTCTCATTCATTTTAATTTTTTACTTAGATTTGAAATATTTCTCCTAGACCAGCACAGCTTCCTCGGCTAATGCTGCTAAAGTCATATCACTCCATAAGACTTCAGATCCTTGTAGACTATTATACCAATGTCCTTTCACTGTAATTCTTTTAGTTTTTCATGCATAGAGCTGTTGAACTCTTTTAGCCTTCAACTGAAGTAGAAGTATAATGAATTAATTAGGAGCAATTAATCTTGATTCTTCTATGAAAGGTTGCATTACAGCAGTAATGCAAAAGAGGCAATTCAGTTGCTTTAAAGAATTAAATTCAATTACTTTGGACAATTTACAATCAGGTAACATACCTGATCTCCTCCTCTGGGGCCGCCTATTCTCATCATTCACCTGCCCTTGCGTTTGCACAGGTGGTGGGTCAACTATATCTAAGACAAAATAGGAAAACCTGTTCACTCCATAGAGCCAAGATGCTGAAAGGCAACAGCAGATGGTAGTTCCAATTACTATTAATTTAAAACACTGGCATATTGTCTGAAGGAAAAGATTTCAGTACCATTTGTCTTGTGATTCTGCTGAATCTGACGTGTGTTGCGTTGAATTGCTGGAGGAGCTTTGACTGCCTTTTTGGGATTCAAGTTGTTATCCAGCGGGCCAGTTTGAACAGCCTGCTCCACCATTGGACTTTTGCGCACTGAATGAACAGATGGAAAAGCAGCACCTGAGAGAAACCAAGCAATGTCAGTAACCCCTGCATTTGTTCGGACCAAACTTGCTTTGTGCTCAGAGACCTCGGCTCCCCTCAATCCTGTCAAAAGGTTTTCAAAAAAAGAATCTCCTCCTGAAAGAGGCTTAACTCTAGGAAGTGTTAGCCACTGATCAAAAACACTGCACCGATGGAGATGCTACAAGGCACAAATTCAATTTCCCTAGTTCCCGAATAAGCAAATTTCAACAGGTTACTTGAAATAAATTTCACTGTGCGTATTTCACACCAAGGCAGATGGGTTCTCAGATTTAGATGAAAATCACACCCTCTGAATCTTTGGGAAGAAAATCTGAAAGCTAAGCTCTCTCTTTCACACAGAAATTGCGAGTACTGACATAATTGGAAGATCTGGTTGACACACCACAACGAAGTTGAAGTGTGTTCTTTTGACTAAGTTACAATTGACTGTAAGTCCACATGCTAAGCCGAAACCAAACAAGTAACAATGCTCAAAATGACACATGAATGTACCCACATTTACAAAGGCTAGCTGCTCAATTGTCAGGTGATTATGATCATGGATTCCTCTCCATATTGACCCAGGCAGCTAGTAGCAAAACTGAAAGATACCAATATTAAAGCATACCAACAGACTTGTGGGATTTGCTAGCAGATTGGACCTGTCCATCCAGCAGCAAATCTACAAGTTAAAAGCAGCCAATCTAAACATTCCATAATAATTTGGGTTCAATGGAAAACATAGTTTTTCCTGGGAGAACACACATTCCAACTTTCACCAGAATTGGTGTGTTTCAGAAAATCTTTGGCCTGATTATCAGTTTACCTGAGAAAATATTTTCTAATATAAATACCATAACGAGTCATTTGGAAGCCATTCCACTCAAACATGCAAAATTTAGAACAGCTGTGAGAAATTTGTTATCAAAGAAAATTCAACAAAGCCTCCATGAGGAAAGAGACAATCTTTCAGCCTATGTGCCTCAGCTGACCTCAGGAAGGTATGAAAAGCCTTTGAGGGGGAGGAATGAACCAGTAAAGACTTAGAAAAGCAGCTACAATAGTTCAGATTGTTTCTTGACCTCGTCTATCTCAAGGAGCTGACAAGTCCCCTTGACAAATATTAAACTTTATATCTAGTATTGTTTTCTGGCTATTTAACACTGAGAACAGCATGAAGCAGTTGTGAAGGAAATAGAAGCACGGCAAAGTCAAAGGTCCTGCTAAGGACACATGAAGCTTCTGTTTTGGAAGAAAAATAAAACATGCAGATACATGAGTTCCTGTAGTTCTTCAACTGCAGAATTCAGTTAACTGAATATATAACTCTTTACTTTTGATCTATGATTAGGTTCGTCTCCTCTTTCCCATCAAATATTCCATTACTGTGATGCTGATTGAAACATAAAATACGAGAAAACATATTATATAAAAAATAGAATCATCCATAAACCTTGTCTGGGTCCCATATATCTTTAAAAAAAAACCACCACACCGTAATTGTATTTGAAACTAACTCACACAATAGGCAATCATACAGAGATACACATTTCCACAGTAAGATGAAGTCCGACCACTTTGTAACTAAATAATTGAAAATTAGATCTGAACCATGAATTCCTATTTGTGTAGGTATATGCTTACAGGCACACATATTTCATTACTGCTTGAAACAGTAAAATATATATTTATGCAATGCTTGTGTTAAGTCAAAACCTCTTGAAGTATTTTTTAAGTGGCCCTGAAGTTGAAAAAAAATTCTAGAGCTGCAAATTAACTTCTAAGATGGCAAGCTGACAAAATAGCATTACCCTTTCTGAATATCCAAGAGATTCAGAATACTTCTATTACTCCTTAAAAGCCACTCACACAGCTTCCCACAAATCCTCAGATATGATTCTGAGGAGATTTGCAACTTCAAATAGTTATTCCTCCATCTCTGCTTTAGATAATCCGAAATTCAAAAGGAAGTGTGAAGGAAATGCCACCCCCACCAAGAGTTAACTACACTCAAGGCTATTCAAGAAAATGCACAAAAATGCATTCAGAAAGCATTGAAGAAATAATACAATCACTTGAGGAAAACAAGAAGCGCAACGCCCTGAAGAAAATTTTACTATAGAGACGTTCAAAATACGAAACTGCTCCATATCCTTCCCAACTTTTGCCTACTGTTGCTGAACCCTGGCCTTACACGTTTGCCACAGAATTCAAGCAAGAGCAAACTGCCAGACCATCAACTAGTCAGGATGCAGAATCCAACAGACCAGAATTTATCTAGGGAAACTGTTTTACCAAATGTAAAACATGCCCAGGTAAAATGGATTGCTTTGTGGTTGTCCTATTATTTGCCATATACTAAATGTTATAAGAATAATTTTCTCCCAGCTTTAATTTGTATCCCCCCCACACACACACCTCTCTTACTTGCACAGGTAGGACTTTTTGCAAAGTGGAAGGCTTCCAAATCTGCAACAGCTCATTCTCTTGTGTTTATGCTCTTAAATTTTTCTGGCTCCACCCTGCCCTATCCCTTCAGTCTTAAGTTTTCACCTCAGAATGTTAAATGAGTGGCTAAGAAGCAGGTTCCTGTTCATCTACCCATCTGATACCTGGAGCAGGGGCACCAAGTCTCTCAAAAACAAACTACTGTGGTAATTCTTGCATAAGTTACTCTATTTGGGGAGAAGAAAGGGGGGTTTAAAAAAAACCAAAGCTTTTGCAAACACCATGCAATTCTTCTAATACTTGGAATCCTCAAGCTGCTGTTACCCTTAGAAGACAGCAGATGTGGCTCTGATGACAAGTCAGGCTCTGAAACTGGCTGAGGAGATGAAGAAGTGCTAGGACTGGAAGCAGCTGCTGATGCTGGAGGGCTTACCAGCTTCTCTAGAAAGACAGACAAGGGAGGAGAAGAAAAAGCAGAGGAGGAGACTAGTGAGACACACGGCAGTACTGACATCCAGATGACTGAGGAGAGAAGGTTTAAGCAGCTAACACAGCGACGTCACATTCGATTTCGTTGAGGGCCGCATCAGGGTTGTGTCTGACCTTGGGAGAGGCAAGTGGGCATATTTGGGGTGGGTGTGGCCAGCTTGATGTCCTGCAGCCCTCTGCCAGCAAAAACGGAGCCAGGGAGGGCCATGAACGGCTGGCAGAGGGCTGCAAGAGGCTGTCACAGCCGAAAACAGAGCATGCACACGGCCTTCCCACAATCCGTTTTCCCTGGCAGAGGCACCATGTGCTGGTCCTTCGCCATTTCCAGGGCAGCCCCGTGACCCACAGGCCTTGATTTTGACACCCCTGAGCTAACATATTCTTAAAAGTTCTGAAACTTGGAAGAATTTGACCAGGGAGCAAGACAGATCCTGTTAAGTTGCTCACCATCAGATGTACATTACACATCATATGCTAACTTTATGCAGAAATGCTTTAATAAGTGACAGAAATGAAGAAATGGAGAAAAAAATGAATATGTAATTTAACACTGAATAATTTATTTTTTTCTGAACAAATATATGAGTAACCCTTAATTTTCTCATTGCTGAGAATTCTACCCTATGTTTCCAAAAATAGTGTTCATGTAGAAAATAGAGTCCAACACTCATACACCTCTACAAAAAACCCCAAAGAGTAACTGCTCCGATGCCCTGAAAAGAGGAAGGAATCCTAATAAGTATTCAACTGATATTAATTACTTTGTACATTTTACTCACGTATATCACCTAGTGAGTAGCCTGTCTAAAAGTGGGGTTAGTTGAACAAACTTCACTTAAGAACCTTGTTTAAAACCAGTAAAGTTAAAGTTTAACACTGGTTTTTGCAAAGCTATGCTTTCAACTTAGAAAAGGTCCAAATTCAACCTATCTTTAAGTCTAATTCTCACTCTATCAGTCGGTGCCAAGGTGGGATGTCTTCAGATTAGAGAGTTATATAATGAAATGTTTTCCCGCAATACTTTGATACAAATTATTTTTTAAAAAGGCTTTCCTTATTCAACAATATATACTTCTCCCTCAGAAAAATATTCTCTGCGGACATGTAGCACAGCCCAGAGACTGATCATCTCGGCAACAGAAAGGTCTTTGTTACTCACCTAAGCCAAGAGATGCTGCATATTGTTGGCCAATTAAAGAATTGGCGGCAAGCTGACTGTAGGATGACATCCCTCTGAAAGGACTATAAGGCACATGAGGTTGAAAAGAAGATGCAGACGCAGAGCTCAAAGATGACTGAAAAAAGTGAATGTGGGACAATTAGCAAAATGAAGAAAACAATATGGATGACAGTCCAAAAATTTCTTACATGCTTTAAGAAATGCAAAGATTAGCACATATTAGGCATTGTTGATTTAATCATGGTTTCTGAAGAAGCTAAAGTGGTGTGGCTGCTAAATATGTTTAATATCATGCGGGCAGGCAGCATAACATCTGGTCGATAACTTTAAATCTGATATGTTGTGAAATGAACAGTATCATGAGGAAAAAAGGAAAATCTTTGTAACCATCAATTTAACAAATCAAATGAGGAAAGATTCATTCAGCTGTATAATACGCCCAAATTTTTCACATGAAGCTGAAGATGAAAATCAGACAACCTTAACTCAAATTATGTATTATCATCTTAATAAAGAGAGCCACAGTTGGGGTAGTGGTAAGAAACTGGGAGAATTCTAGTTCTACTTTAAGATAGGAAGTCATCTGGAAGGTTCTACGCCAGTTCTTCACACTCAACCTTAGGAAGATAGCAATAGCAAACTACTTCCCAAAACCAAGAAAACTACAGGGACTCATCCAGGCAGCTACCAGGAGTCAAGACTGATTTGAAGGCACCCTGAATGTCTTAGTGAAAGCCAGCTGCTATAGTCTTCACAAATCATAGTCATGAGAATAGATCTTCCTGCCTCACCATATCCTTCAACACCTAGTGCTATATAATGCTAATAATGTTTTTTTTTAAGAGGAACACTTTTTGCCCATTGATAGATTTACAAGATTTTAGTTCCTAATGTGTCTATTACTATTTATCTCTTAAATCACCAATCCTCAATGTGTTTCATTTTTGGGTTCTAGGTTCTAATTTTTGAACAGGAGTGCACTGGCAAAGCATTCAGAGATAGTGGTCAAACTTCTGTATAAAACTATGTGGTTCCATCACACTAGCCAGGCAGCAAATCAGAAAAGGCCCACATGCTGTTAATTATTAATTTAATAATTTTCTCATTGTTGGAGGGAGAGAGATAGTCTTAAGATTTGAAATAACAAACTCAATTGAATACAAATGCATTTCATCCAAATATGTCTAGGATCAGTACTGCCATTATGTTTAGAACAGGATTAGATGGATTTTACCTTAAACTCTCATTTCAATATCAATGTTTGGAAATGAGTAAATCCTAAATCATGGCTAACAATAGTTAAACTAAAAGTGAAACACTTCATGTTGACTGCGTTCATAAAGCGTACTTAATGTTGGCACCAACTTTACCCATTTTCTGGTTTATTACACTAAACCATAAATTAATCAAATGGATTAGGTATCACAACAGATTAAACCACAAAAAAAGAATCCAAGAGGAACACTAACTAAGGGTAACATTCTTATGGAAATGCAGTTTGGTAGGTTTTAAGCTGACCTCAGTAAGCACTGTACATAAAGTGTCATTATATTTTAGATTTAAACGGCCATCGCAGTTTATTAATTATGGCTAATTTATCATGGAGTGTAAACCAAGTAGCATCTGAAATTATTAATGTACTGGAAAGAATAGCAACTGAGTCAAATAGTAGACAAAACATTTGAAAAACCTTAAAACTCAGGAGGTTATTTGTTTCCTGTTTTCATTTATATGCTCCTAAAACAAGGGAACTCCAACATACTGTACATCTGTACTCAATCCTGAATGTTCAGATTTTTTTAAATGGCTAGTACTGTTTTTGTTTAAATAAGACTAGGGGGGGGGGGGGTCTAACCTCTAACCAAACCAATTTGCAGAAAATGGCTGTGTTGAAATATGCCCTAGGTACATCAGGTTTTCCAAGTAAAATCTTTACCAGGGGCTATTTTTCAAATGAGTTCAGACAGAACTCTGGCCAAAGACTGACATTAGCCAAGGATAGGGAACACCCAGTTTCCATGTTACAAATGACTAACTAACCTGCTCTAGTCAAGCTATTGAAAATATTTCCCCATTAGGTTCTGTCCGAGTTGTAAATTCATTGGGAGAGGACCCCATTCATACCATCACAACTGGGGACATCCTTGGTGGAAATGGGTGAGATAATCAGCCTTCCATTCTTCTGAGGTCGATAAAATGAGGACCCAGATTGTTGGAGGCAATATGCTGACTCTGTAAACCGCTATAAAGCACTGTGGAGTAGTATATAAGTCTAGGCGCTATTGCTACAATCTTCCGAATCACACTCTAGTGTTTTGGAATAGCAAGAAGTTTCTTGTTATTCCATTTTTGTTTCCATTTCTGCTATCATTGTGCTAGAGCGAATAAACAGGTCTTAATAAGATTATTAATATACTACTGTGGTTAAGCTGTTTGTGTTCGTTTTTCATTCCCTACTTCACTTACACTTCTATTGTCCTTGTCCTTGAGCACCATATTTAACAGAAAGCTATGATACTAATTTAATCTTAGAAAACATAACAAGCAACAATAGAGTCATTCTTACTGAATTAGAACTTATCAACAGGCCCAGCTGAATTTATATATGCCTACTAGTGCCTAGTAAGGGTGGTTTTTACTGTTCGACATTCCCAAAGAAATACTAGGTGAAACGCTTATCTGTTCCAAATGGAATTACTTACTTGGACAATAGCAGGATCTTGGGGCAGATTATGCTGTGCTTTTGGAGGCTCACATACAGTGATATCTTTAATGTCACTCCCTCGGAAGATGATATATTCATAAACTTCTTCCCTCGGAGGAGCAGGGCGGTCTGTGGGACGATCTTCTGTTCCAAATGAGCGCACTTTGAAGAAAGACTTAAACGTTACTACTTGAACTCGATACCTGTTTCACACCATTTTTATATACATATTATCTTTTTGGCTATGTGCTTTGAGCTGTGCTATCAATTCTCAAAATAGGAGTTAGTATTCATAGAAGAAAGTATTTGTAGCTCAAGGTTGAACTGTGAGGTCCTTGGCGCTCTCTGAGCTTGGTGGTTTTTTTGCAGACATTTCATTACCAAAGTAGGTAACATCAACAGCACAAGTTAGTATTTTTTAAGAACTTATACTGACTGACCTGGCTACTGAGTGGTCCAAGTTATTAGCACTTGTTGACCAATATTAAAGACTGCCTCTTTGTTTCCCTTTCCATTACACTATATTGTTGCTTTGGATCTCAGATAACTCATGAGAAGGAAAATATATTAACTGATAATTTCTCAAGTTATCCTAATCCAAAGAGTAATGGAAGAAATTTATTTTTCTTCCCTGTATCCTCTCCCATCCATGAGGTGGGACAAATTGTGGCCGAGTGACAAGACATCTTGGGTGTCCTGTTTAATGTTCTCTCCAAGAAGCTTATCCAGCACATGCTGATAGAATGTGATCTTTTTTTAAGCCGTATTTTGAGAGTATACATTAAATGACTGAAGATAGTCTTTGACTTACAGTCACAATTGAGTCCACCATCTTTGTTGCTAAGTGAGACATTTGTTAAAGTGAATTTTGCCTCCTTTTATGACCTTTCTTGCTACACTTATTAAGTGAATCACTGCAGTTAAGTTAATAATACAGTTGTTAAGTGAATCTAGCTTCCCCATTGTCGTTGCTTGTCAGAAGGTGACAGGAGGTGATCGTATGATCCCAGGACACTGCAAGCATCATAAATATGACCCAATTGCCAAGCATCCAGATTTTGATCACGTGACCATGGGGATGCTACAATGGTTGTGTGAAAAATGGTCATGTCACTTTTTTCAGTGCCACTGTAACTTCGAATGGTCACTGAATCAACTATTGTACATCAAGGATTATCTGTATGTACAATTATGGTCTTACACTAAGCATTCTAAAGGCAGGATCTATCCAATATGTTTTCAGGATTAGGCAGAGACATTTCATTTTCCAAAGGCTTTACATTATTTTTTTGTTCCTAAACAATAAATATTTTGCTTATAATGTCATATTTAAAAAATTGAACTGGCTGGAAATATTTATTAAAAAATACTACATAAATGTATTAAATGAGGATAGAACAACACTGTTTTAATACAAGCAGCAATGCCGTTTTGTTTGAGTGGTCCAAAAATTTAAACATATTAAGTTTCTCTCTCGTTTCAAATAAATAGATTACTCAAAATTATACTTGAATGTTTGTTTTCACTAACATTGCTCACTTGCAGGAATGAAACCATATAATTTGGGGCTGAAGAAAGAAGTAAACCAAATATTGAAGTAATTCATCCCTCAGTTTTCTTTAAATCATGCCTATCCACCCCTGCAGAATGGAGCAATTAACAAGGAAGTTTGATACTGAGAGAAATGGAAAATGTTTATTCAACAGAAAGCAAAAAAAAAAGCTGGAATGTTTTAAGACAGTAATTCTCAATCCAAAGACTTGTGTTGTTTTCAATGGGAGAAGGAGGAGAAACATGGCATTTGGACAGGAAGATCAAGGAGTTGTTCCACATAGAAAAAAAAGTATAGCCTAATAATAGGATTCGCTTTTGGGAGGACAAAAATTACATGTGTATTAGGTTGAACTGAATCAAATTAGCAGAACTACATTCTCATGGCAGGAGATTCCTTTGTTTTCACTACAACAACTGACAAGCTTCCTCATTCATCCACATTTGTTGCTGCCAAATTAAAACTAGAGGTCTAGTTTTATGTTCAAAATATGCCTCAGTATCAGTTAACAACTGTACAACTCTTCAGATGCAGCCAATTTTTTTTAAAGCAGTACTTCTTGTATTTCCTTCCTAAGCATAATCAGAGCACAGGAATTCTCAACTTAAGATAATTAAGCCTAGAATTTTAGTCATAAATCATTGTGATCATTAACTGAGACATTCATGTGACAGCCTCACAAGATTACATCCCCAATTCTCCCCATTGTGGTTGTTAAGCAACTGCGCAGGAGTGCCTCAGTGTGGAGAATCTTGGAAGGCCTGGCAGTTTGAGAGGCCTCAGCCACTGGTACATGGACCTCCTACTCCTCCCCACCAACTCCCTAGAGCTGTGGGTTTTCTCCTTGCCCCATCATGCCTGGGTCCCTGGTGCTGCTGACAGATGTGCTCAGTTGATGTGAGGCTCAGATAGAAAGCTAGCAAAGGCAATCTTCCTCAGAGGCAAATCTTTCTCAAGGCTGACCAGGAATAGGAAGTTGGCCAGTAAAATGATGGGCATAGGGTAAAGGCCCAGGCCTCTTGAGACTAGAAGGTAGAAGAAATAGACTTGCATACCAATGGCTCTAGATCAGAGTTTCCCAACCCTCCGGTCTATGGACCAGCACCGCTCCATGGCATGCCAGAAACAGGGCCTTGCAAACAAGCAAAGCCCCATCTGCAGGATGCATGCAGCACATGAAACTATCCCCCCGAAAAACTTCTCTCCACAGAACCAGTCTCTGGCACCCCAAAAGTTGGGGGCTACTGCCCTAGATGACTGGTGCCTTCCAGCCCACAATGGAGAGGAGTTGTCAAACTCCCAAAGTTGCAAGAGCATGCATGTTGCCCAACACCCTCATTTTAATGATGTGACTAGGGACAGTGCGACATTTGGAATTTTGGACAGGGGCCATGAGTCTCTTTGCTCAGCTCATCTTAAGTTACAAATAGTCATCGAATGAACAATTTTAATTCTAAGTCAAGGCCACTTTAGTGCTCTCATAGTATTGCCTCTTCTGTTAGGAAGACTGATATCATAGGTATTCCATCTTTACTTGTTGAAGGCAGGTAAAAACATATTGATCACATCCAGGACAGACCAAGAAAAACATTAGCAACAGAATCTCCTCAACAGATCCCATCAGAGGAAAGTTACGATACTTTCCCAAAGTGACGCTAGAAGACTGGGAAATAATTTTTTATATTAGAGCAATAAATAAAGTAATTAAAAAGATTTAACTTCAAAGATGCTCTAAATTTATTAAGGTTACTTTATAATCAAACATCATTTTTATCTAGTTAGATCTAGATATTAAAAGGCAAAAGATTACCAACTGGCAATTTTTAATCGCCCTGTGCACAACTCAGTAGTGATATAGTGTTTCACCACTACTCATTAAATCAGTCCAATGATTTCCCCTGAAAAGTAGTTTTCCTGTTTTAAAGGATTTACCATTAAAGTTAATGAAATCCTGAAAAAGAAATAACTTTCTTTTCAGGATTCCGCAGAAGCTTGAAAATGACAATCTGTTTTAATAAATTGGTCTGTAGCATTCATTCGCAAGATTTATATGGCTGCTCATATGAAATACATGACATGCAGCTGATACTAAAAACACATTCATATACAAAAGTCCACATAAAATTCATAGCAGCCAAAAGAAAATTACAAAAACATCAGGTGCCACAACAGGAAATGGACACCATTGCACATTCAGAACCCCAGGCTACTGCACAGAACCAAGCCTCCAAGGTCTTGCAAATCTGGAGCCAATGTAATCTGTGGAGGGATGATATTCCAGAGGGCAGGCACCGCTGCAAAAAGGACTCTCGTCTTGAGTTCCAGCTGACACTACTTAGGAGATAGGATCCTAAGGGACAGGATGCCCCTACTACTAGACAGGATCGGACAGAAAGAAAAAACAGGGAGAGATGGTCTTGTAAATAATCCAGCCCTAATAGCAATAGTACTTAAGACTTATACATTGCTTCATAGTGCTTTACAGCCCACTCTAAGTGGTCTACAGTCAGCATATTACCCTCCCAACAATCTGGGTCCTCATTTAATGACCTTGGAAAGATAGAAGACTGAGTCAACCTCGAGCCGGTCAGAATTGAACTGCTGGCAGTTGGCAGAGTTAGCCTGCAATTATGCATTCTAACCACTGCGCCACCAGAGCTCTTAAAGCTCAAGCCATGAAAGGCTTTAAAGGTGACTACCCTCATTTTGAATTGCACCCAGAAGCACACCAGTAACCAATGCAGCTTTGCAGAGCAGTGATGTTGCATGTGCCAAATAATAAAAGCACTTTTGATTTTGGTGCATATTCTGTGTCAGATGAAGCCCTATACAGAATGTATTATAAACCTCCAATTGGGAGGTCGTTAGGACATGACTGACTGAGCAGCCTTCCTGGTCTAGGAAGGGGTGCAACCTACAACACAACCCAAAGCTGCCTCTTGCTCCTCACTCAGGAGCTGTGTGTCCAAGGGGCTCACCAGGTTACACACTGGTTCTGAGACAGTGCAACAACCATTCAGAACCCAAATGGAAAGCCCAGGGTCCAAAGGGCTCCAAAACAAAAAGTCACTCTGTCTTATTTTTGTAGATCTAAATTGCAATATTCTTTATTAAAAAGTGTATAACGTTTTTTTAGCTTTGATGAAAATACAGAATCAGCCCCTCCTCTAGAAATAATGATTAATTTCAAGAGCTGAAGAAGCTTCTTGGGTGATAAGCAAAACTTCTTCAAAGAAAAACAAGAAAGTCTGTTTGCCTCTTGAAAAAAGCACGTTTGGGGCAACCTTGACCTGGATGACTGAGACTCCATAGACGATTCATTTCAAACTTAGTTTAAGAACACAACATCTAGATGGACAAATCCTGCTGCTGCAGGTACTACTTTTAAAGTTCCTTCAGGATCAAAAAGTACATTGTTAAAGCAAATAAAGTTAAATGAGGATTTGCAAACAGATTTCAGCATTCTTCAGCTACTATACAGTATTTTATTTTTTGCACACTCCTTGCCTTGGGGAGGAAGAGTTACAAATCAATTTCTTAGGTCCTATTAGGAATGGAGGCTCCCAGTAGCACCCAGTGGAATATAAATCGAATAAACCTCAACCTCAACCAACACTATTTGGCCAGTAGAGGACTGCAGCATTCAGCACCAAATCCACTTCTATTTTCAAAACAAAAAACAAGTAGATTTACAGTCCTACAGCATTCTTGTTTAGCAAAGATGTGATTCTGGAATCTCTGAAGTGGTGCCAGTCTAGCACACGCAGAAGATATAATGGCTCAATTTCTAAAGACAATTGAGGAACCTGTTACTGCCATTTCAAAAGGACTTTATGCCCTCTTCTGTTACCACATTGTGTTTCTCAGTGCATGTAGTCCTCGACCTACAACCATTCATTTAGTCACTGTTCAGAGTTATGAAGGCACCGAAAAAAGTAATGTGCAAGCATTGCAGCATCCCCACAGTAATCCAAATTAGGGCACTTGGCAACAAGCATGTATGATGGTTGCAGCAGCCTGGGTCATGACACTGTCATATGAAACCTAGCCAGTTTCTGACAAGCAAATTTAATGGGGAAAGGCAGGTCAGCTTAACGACAGTATGATTCACCTAACAAGTGTGTCCAAAAAAAAGGTAAATTCAATTGTAACTCACTTAACAACCACCTTGCTTAGCAACAGAAATTCTGGTCCCAACTGTGGTTGTAAGTTGAGGGTTATCCTCCATCTGGATTTGCTTTCTTCTTTACATATCTATGTTTTGCTTCTCACACATTATAAATCTTTAGAAAAGATTAATGGAAGGGGACTAACTGCCTTTTCTTCTCCATTTGTGTTTTGAGTCTCAAGAACTTTTCTTAATTAAACAGAAGAAACATTCGTTCTTTGGTTGTTGTTTTTTATTTTCACCATTTTGTAACAGAATCAACAACAGCTTCATTGGGAGAAGCTTATTTAACAGTATACAAAATGCCTCCCTACCCGGAATGGATTCTAAGGCACAGATTTTTTTTCCTCATTTTTAATTTGCTTTTATAACAATTCATTTTGGAGTTATTTAGTGTTCAAATCTTATTAGACTGCATTAAGGATCCCTAACATCCTCTGTAGTTCAAAAAGTGCCTTTTTCCCATTTCAAGATCTACAGGAAGCTGGGAATAATTAGCAAATTTCAGCCACTTCCTAAAGGGATTTGGCTTTCTGCATTACTGGAAGCCAATGCCTCCGACAGAAACAATGCTTGTAAAGCTTTGCCTAGCAAAATTTCAGTTAAAAAGAGCTTTGCTCCAAACTGACCTAAGCCCTCTCCAGGGGCTGGTAATTCCTTCCATGTAAAAGCCCAGCAGTGATCATAACAGGGTTTTTCAACCTTGGCAACTTTAAGATGCGTGGAGTTCAATTCCCAGAATTTACCAGCCAGAAATCCACATGTCTTACAAGTTTGCCAAGGTTGAGAAACACTGGATCTACACAGATTCCTTTTCTGAAAAGACAAGACCCCTGCTTATATTCTTGCAGGAATGAAAGGCACAGGATTGATAATACTGATTCATTCTGCTGTGATATGGATGGCTGAGTTCTGGCATAAGTTACCATCGACATTGGTTTCAAAGGATGGCTGACTTCTTCATGGTTCCTGTCTCTATTTTAATCCAATTGCAATTTATCTGAATATGGGGTAAGCCCCTCTTTGTTAATCAATTTAGGGTAGTAAACCAGCTGCCAGCAATTGCTGGACATAGGCAAACATGCAATCAGTCCCCCCCAGTCCCAAAGATATTTATGTTTTATTTAAAAGCTTTGGCACTCCAAGTGACCATTCAATTCACCTCTATGGACAGGTAGCTTCTGGGCACAATCATAGTCTAAATGATTTCACTATTCTGAAATCACAAGTGCCAATCAAAACTGCTAACAACTGTTTCCTGCAAGGCTTCTGGAATTTAGGCATGGAAATCTGTATAAAATAAGCATTACAATTAAGGATTAAAATTTAAACAATAATTTCATCAATTCTTTTCTGCTGGTATTTTAAATAGTGCCATCTCACAGACATTAATAACTCCAGGAATCTGGGTCAAATCAATGCTGTCAGCCATTATATAAATTTGCCACAACTGTTGAGAGCTAAGAAAATTATGAGAGCCTTTCACAATTTAGGGCAGGGTTACAGACTGGTACCGGACCGTGACTTGTTATGAAACCCTGCACAAGCAGCAGGTGAGCAAATGAAGCTTCCTCTGTGCATGTACAGGATTTAGGTTGCATGCAAACCCATCCCCTCCTCCCAGTCCATGGAAAATTTGTCTTCCACAAAACTGTGAAACTTTGCGCACCGCTGATTTAGGGGACTCGTTTCTTCTGCAATAGCTTGTGGTTGATTAGGTAACCAGCTAAAAATTTCTAAACTTTCTCCCCATTACGTAATATTATTAGCATTATGTTCTATTACCCTGTCCATGACTAGAGCAACCATTTAGCTAAGCTAGGCTGCATTTTGGTGTAGTAGTTAAGGTGCTGGTTTAGAAACCAGGAGACTATGAGTTCTAGTCCCGCCTTCGCATGAAAACCAGTTGGGCTTTGGGCTAGTCACTCTCTCAGCCCAACCCCCTCACAGGATTGTTGTTGTGAGGAAAATAGAAGAAATGAGTATTATGTTGCCATCCTGTATTACATTAAGAAACAATGTTCTGGCAACACAGCATCTCCAAAGACAATCCTTGCTCCAATCCCTGAAGAAAAAGCTAATTCAAAATCCTTGCTGCTCTTAAGCATTCAGGCTATGCTTTCTTCAACTTAGTCCTTGTAGTGTCTAAGTCTGTTTCTGCCTTTCCTGCAATCATCCTGCATTTCTCTCCCTTTATTTTGGAAATGTTTTAAAAGTGCATTTTAAATCTGTCTGTTGTGTTGCTTTCCTCCCCCCCTCCAATCTCCTTCAACTTTTTATACTTACTATTCATTCATCATCCATTTATTTTTACCACAAAGGCCATACACCTTGAACAGGATTTTATTGCTTATGTGGTCTTATTTTAATGCAATATCTGAAAACGCTTTCTTTATTGGAGGCTACGGTGGTTTTAGTTCTTAATTTCTTATATATACTTTTTCAAAGCCCCCTTTTCCATTTTAATTCCCCCCCCCTCTAACATAAATGATGCAGGAATGACTTTATGGTTTCTTCTGAACCAAGTCAAGTCACCTCAGCCTTTCCTCACCGGAACAAAAGAAAACCAGTATTACTACACAAAAATGCTTCACAACTTCCCAACTCTAGGTAACTCCACCCAAACAGCAAAGCTACCAACTGTAAGGCTTCCCAACTCTGGTTATTTTTTTCAGTGGCAAAACGACAAACATTCTAGAATGCTATAAATATTTCCACCCTGTACATCACAGTTCAAAAACGTTTCTCCACCTCTCTTCCAATTTACACCCTCTAACTAATTGTTAAAGCCAGAGCTGCTAAAAATCAAACACTCAGAGGTAAAAGAAACTCTATTTTGGGTATAATCTGAACTTTTCCAAAACAGCTTTTGTCTTAACCAATCAAAAGGAGAAATGGAGCACTGTTCCTTAGGCATCATATAATTTTCTTCCAGAATATGGCACTAAGAGCAGCAAATTGGGGACAGAGAATAAAGTTGAGGAAAGACACACGTTACTCAAAACAGTCTCAATACTGATCAAGCAAATAATCCATACCTTTGCCATGATGAATGCTACTCAGTAAAGTTTAAAACTGATTTGAAAACAATCAAAGGACGGGAAAGAAGACACCCATTCTCTGGAGGATCTTAACTAAAGAATACTCTCAAAAGTTCTGACTGACTTTTCACATAGACTTTATAGCTAAAAAACATTGTAGTAAACTTAGCATTATAATTCTAGCAATCCACACTATTAACAACAAAGCAATTCCCATTTTTTTCCAAAATGACATGTATCAGCACATCAAAAACAGAACAAGTTGATCCAGTATTTTCAACATGACTACTCACTCTGCTCACATGTACACAGTATGCATTAATTTGTACTTGAGTTTGCATATATTCTCCACAAAACTTTACTAAATATACTCAGGAGCAGAGTTTAAATTTTAAGTCACCTTCTTATTCTAAGCCACAAAAACTGAATCAAAATGGAAAGTCAACACTACAAAGTGCTGGATCTCCTGCCTCTACTTCCATGGGACTTCAGTGCTATATTGTGCCTTTGTACTGCAATCTTAGAGAATGACCATTGGCTTACCTGAAGCGTCCTTTTCTGTGCACCGTAGGAGAGTCCAAGCGACGGATTAAATCAGTCTGGTTGCCCTGGGACTGAGGAATCTTTTTCCTTGGCCACGCCTCCTGGTGTTACTTGTCGCCAGAATTTTGAGATGGTCTGGAACCGTGAAGGCTGGAAGCGTGATGAATCAGGTAAAGAAAGTCCAAGTTGACACGATGGTCACAATCCCTGGACTGAGAAGCTAGGGGGGAGGGGGTTGGACTCTCCCGCGGTGCACAGAAAAGGACCATTCAGGTAAGCCAATGGTCATTTTCCTGTGCACCGCTTGGAGAGTCCAAGCGACAGGACATACCCAAGTTATATGTCACTAGGACGGGCAGAAGAACAGTCTCGGTATTCAGTCGTGGAAACAACCGCCTGTAAAACCCACCTGCCAAAAGATGCCTTGGCCGAGGCATACATGTCTAATTTATAGTTCCTGACAAAGAGCGATGGTGAGGACCAAGTAGCCGCTCTGCAGATGTCTTCAATGGTAGCCTGGATGGCCCAGGCTGCGGTGGTGGCAGCTCTAATAGTGGAGTGGGTGGTAACATGGCGGGGTACCGCCCTGGACTGGTGTCCGTATGCAGCTGCAATGCATGCTTTTACCACCTAACGACCGTGGAAGATGTCACCTTCTTACCCAAGGAACCAGGCTGGAATGAAACAAAGAGGGCCTCTGACCTGCAGAAGTCCACAGAACGTCTGATGTATATCTGCAAGGCCTGTCTGACGTCCAACTTGTGCCAACCACCTTCCCTCGGGTGGTTGGGGTGCGGGCAGAAGTTAGGCAGGATTACTTCCCGTGTCCTGTGGAACCAGGTGTTGATCTTTGGGATGAAAGCAGGGTCCAGACGCAATACGACCCTGTCCAGGTGGACAACACATAGATCCTCCCAGACCAATAAATCTGTCAGTTCAGAGATGCGTCTCGCAGATGTTATTGCAACAAGAAAGGCAGTCTTTAAGGTGAGGTGACAAAGAGATGTCAAACGTAGAGGCTCAAAGGGCGGAGAGGTAAGAGCCTGTAAGACCACCGATAGCTGCCAGGTGGGATAGGGGTGAACCGCCGGAGGACATAAGTTGGAGGTGGCCTTAAGGAAACAGCGAAACTTCAAGATCTTGCTGAGGGGCTGGTCCGGGTCGCCGGACCAGACGGTGGATAGGGCCACCACCTGACGACGAAGTGTATTGGGGATGAGACCTTTGTCTAGGCCCCCTTGTAGAAAGTCCAGTACATGGGAAACAGGCGCAGTGACTGGATCGAGACGGTAGTTGTCACACCACTTGGCGAAAGTGGACCAGGTGGAATCATATATTCTGGGCGTTGATGATTGTCTGGATGCCTGGATGGTACGCACAACTCCTCCGACAGGTCTTCGCTCCTCAGGAGATCCCCCTCAAGTGCCAGCTGGAGCCACTGGGAGTCCGGGTGTACTATGGCTCCCGGCTGAGGGAGACCTGGTCTCGAGGAATTCCCCATAGGGATGACACCGACAGGCTGACAAGGTCGGCATACCATGACCTGCAAGGCCAATGGGGAACTACGAGCAGGACCTCCGCCCTTTCCGCGATGATCTTGCACATTACCTGTGTAGAAGCGGAAGCAGTGGGAAGGCATACAGAAGACCCTGAGGCCATCTGCATCGAAGAGCATCCGTCCCCATCGCCACTGGCGAGTGGTAGCGGGAGAAGAAGCATTGGAGTTGTGTGTTCTCTCGGGTGGCGAACAGGTCGATCACTGGGGTGCCGAATCTGTGAGACAATTGGTTGAACAGGGCTGGATCCAGACGCCACTCTGCACTGTCTATGGTGATCCTGCTCAACCAGTCCGCTTGCATGTTCTCCACTCCCGAGATGTGGTTGGAGCGAATGGATGCAATGTGACACTCCGCCCACCTGCCCAGGGCCTCCACCATGAGCTTCCTGGACCTGGTGCCGCCCTAGCGATTTATATGGGCCTTGGTGGCCACATTGTCTGTCATCAGGAGGACGTGTTGATGAAAATGATGAAAATGTCGCAGGGCGAGTTTGGCCACTCACAGCACTAAGAAGTTGATGTTGCAGGCTGCTTTGGCTGGAGACCACTTGCCTTGAGTTACGCGATGTCCCATGTACACCCCCCAACCAGCAAGGCTGGCATCTGTCGTGATGACTACTCTCGTGAACTCCTTGAACAGGTGTCCCTTCAGTAGAGCCGACGATTGCCACCACTTGAGAGACCTTTTCATGGTCAGAGGAATCCGCATCTTCATGGATGAGTTGTTCAAGTACAAGGCCCTTCCATTTGGCCTGACGACAGGCCGAATGGAAGGGCCTTGTACTGGCAGTGTTGGCTCTTTGATGGGGCAGGAGAAGCCACTGCAACTCTCTGGAGTGAAGTCGTGCCCAGGGAACGACCAAGATGCAGATAATCTTCCCCAACAGTTGTGATAGGAGTAGCACGGAGACCTGCCTCAACCCCAGAAGTTTGCGAGTCAGGGAAACTAAGCTGTCTATCCTGTCCTGGGAATGGAACACCCTGCAAGCTGAGGTGTCTATCACCGCCCCCAGATGGATGAGTCTGGTAGTTGGGATGAGATGACTGTTTTCCAGGTTCAGGGAGAACCCATGATTCCTGAGGGACCTCATTGTAATGTGGATGTTCCGTAAGGCCTGATTGGATGAGAATGTCATCCAGGTAACATTGAAGCCTTATGGGCCTGCGTCTGAGTTGCGCTGCAACCACTGACAGAACTTTTGTGAAGGTCCTGGGTGCCGACGACAGGCTGAATGGAAGGGCCTTGTACTGGCAGTTTTGGCTGGCATAGAAAAACCACAGGAACCTTCAGTGTTGTGGCCGAATGAGAATGTGTAGATAAGCCTCCTTCAAGTTGATGGACGTGAGGAGGTCCCCCTGGCAAATCCTCACTAGGATATTTTTATTTATTTATTTTTATTAATAAAATTTATAGGCCACCCAATCCGGAAGGACTCCGGATAGTTTGCAGATAGATTGCATCTTGAATCTCCTTGTATGCGATGGTTGAGGTTCTTGAGATCCAATATGGCTCTCCAACCCCGAGTTCTTGGGCACCAGGAAGAGAATGGAATAAAATCTCCTCTCTTCCTGGTTGGGGGGAACTTGTTCCACAGCATTGATCTCCAGGAGATGATGAATTTCCTGGGTCATGAGTTCCCTCTCGAGAGGGCAAGACAGCAGATGAAGTTCTGAGGGGGTTGGGAGAGAAACTCTAAGGAAAGCCCCTCCCTGACAGTCTGGAGGACCCAGGCATCCTCTGTGGTCAGTGCCCATTGGGGAGCGAACAGCTGGAGTCGGCCCCCCAATGGGAGGGGAGCGTTGATGGTCACTTGGACTTGGGGAAAAGCTGTTGGAGGCCCCACCGCGGTTGGACCTGCTGTCTACCCCTGTCCCGAAAGGACTGCCTGTCCTGGGACCTATCTCCCGACTGATCTGTTTGAGGGAGTGGAAGAGGATCCTGCGGACTCACTGGAACGAAAGGACTGCCTCTTGAAATAGGGAGATGATTTATGATCTTGTTTCTTGTTCAGGGTGGGCAGAACTTTCAGTTTATTTTTGGATTCAATCAAGAAGGGGTCTAAGACCTCCCCAAATAATTTGGACCCCTTAAATGAGGCAAACGCCAATTTCCACTTGTTCTTCTGGTCCACCTGCCAGTGACGGAGCCAGATGAGGCGGCGGGAGGTCACG
This sequence comes from Thamnophis elegans, assembly GCF_009769535.1. Lineage (NCBI taxonomy): Eukaryota > Metazoa > Chordata > Lepidosauria > Squamata > Natricidae > Thamnophis > Thamnophis elegans. The sequence continues at coordinate 89,847,195 of NC_045545.1, read as the reverse complement.
TTTAATGCTAATGCCCTAGAGGCGAATTTGGCCGCATTAAGGGAGGCATCAGCCGAATACTGGGATGCTGCAATAATTTTTGTTATGTCCTGGTGAAAACGAGTGTCTCCTGCCGGTAGTTTAGCCTGAAGCTCACGCAGCCAAATGACAGGGGCTCTGTTAAAGAAGGACGCGGATGACAAAGCCTTAATGGCCCAGGCCGCTGCCTGATGAGTCTTGTGGCAGGCCTCCTACGCTTTTGTGTCCTCTGCCTTGAGGCCTTCCAACAAGACAGCTGGAAGGACTGAATTAGAAGTGAGAGTCACTATAGGGGGGTCTACAGATGGTAGGACCAGGATGTTTTCCAGCGCGGGGGTCAAGTGAGTACAGCTTTTTGTCCCTGCCACTGGACGCGGACAGGGAGCCAGGCTGAGCCCATTGCCGTTGAATGACATCCATAAAGAGATCTGGGACTGGCACCAGCTCTTGCTGAGGTGCCTGAATGTTAAACATGCTAGCATTGGGGTTAACTGGAGCGGAATCCGTGGATCCCTGCACGGTCTTAGGTTTGGTACCCACCTGGGTGGTGTTCTTAGCCTTGTGCAAGATGGACTTAAATAGGCTAGGCTTAAAGAGCCCCGAGAAGGCAGGAAAATCCGGAGGAAGGTCCTCATCCTCCGAGAGCTCCTGCTCCTCCTGATCCGGGTCCTCCAAAATGGAAGACTCGCTTAGCGTCAAGGACTCCAGAGATGGGTGACGGACCCGCCTGGGGGTGGAGGGAGCCTCCTGCCTGGGCTGAGAGGATCTGGGAGTGATGGGTGCTTGGTCACGTCTCTGCATCCCCTGGGCAATTCCCTGAGAGATGGCACGGGCGACCACCACCCGCATGTGAGCAGATAACTCAGGTTCCTGAGCTATGGCAGAGTCCAAAGCAACGGGGTCCTTGGAAGGAGGAAGAACATCCCGGGCAAGGATGGGATCGAGCCCCCGGAGGTTAGGGTCCTCAGGGGGGGGGCTTTGACTGAGGAACACATGAAAAAGCAGGAGAGCCCAGTTCAGCCAGAGACCTATCCGGGGAGAGGTCCTGGGAGTCCACTTCCTCATCATGGACAGACGATCCCCCCTTGGAAGTGGTGGAATGACTGCCCCAACAGGAGGGTTAGGCCGAGGGCATGCCCTCACAGCTTGGCGTTGGGCCTTCTTGAATTGTTTGTCGAGGGCCCGCTGCCGCTTCTCTGCATCCCTAGTCACCACTGCGGAAGGTGCCTTATAGGGATGGCTATCCTGACTGGCCACCCTGCCCTTCCTTACCCCCTTGCCCGTGCCTGCAGAAATTCCCTTGCTAGGGGCTTGAGAGGGACCTGGTCTACTGTCAGGGGAGTCAGATGGGCCAGGATGCTCCATTGCCTGATGGCACAAAGATGAAGGAGACTCTGGTGGCTGGTGCTGGATCAGAAGACACGCAGATATTGTGGAAGCAGGAAGAGTTTGTGGAAAAAAATCCAGAGGAGTAAAACTGGGACTCTGCAATGAGTCCAAGGAATCCAGCCACTCGACGGGAGGTGAGAAGGTGGAAAAGCAGCTAAGGCTGCAAGACCAGGCAGATAGATCAGGGAGAATCAGTGGACAGAAGGCAAAAAATTTACACAAAAATCCTCCCTGTGCCGGTGTATGACCACCAGGTGGCCAAGATGCCAGCGCCACTTGGGGAAACGCTGTGGGTGGAAGTGACCCAGCCGGAGACCTGATCAAGGCCAGTCACCCTGCGGCTATCTGCAGAAGCGTGGCTTAGTGGGAACACTAATGGGAGAAAAGGCGAGAATTCAGGCCCTACCAATTGGCCGCCGCTCCAGTGCGAGGGAGGAGGAGGTGAAGATGGCGGCTGCGTGATTTAGATTGGCCGCGCACCCCTCTGTGGCAGGCTACACCCTCCGAAGGGCAAGAAAATCGCAAAAAAAACAAACAAACAATTCCAACTAAAAAGGGAAACGCCAGCAGCCGCCAGAAGCCTCACCGCTCCTCCTGCGCTTTAAAGCAAAAGCGGCAACTCTCTGCTGCCGTCCAAAGGTGGAGCGGCAAGCGGACCACCCACCACCACGCCTACCTCCGAATCTCTAGGAGAAATCAAACGACATGAAGCAAAAAGGGGAGACAAATGAACTGTTAATTATAGGAAAAACAAATTAAGGAAAAAGAAAGGAAATACTAGGAGGAGAGTCCAAGCCTAAATAAATTACGCTGGAGCTCACAAATATAAGTCCTGAACGGGCAGACTGAGAAAAAATTCTGGCACCCAGTAACACCAGGAGGGGTGGCCAAGGAAAAAGATTCCTCGGTCCCAGGCCAACCAGACTGATTTAATCTGTCGCTTAGACTCTTCAAGCGGTACACAGGAAAAGTGTCATTTCAACTCTAGCTTTGCATATTTCACTGGGCAATAATAATATGGAAAAACTGAATTTTAATTTATAGATTTATTACATCATTGTTCAAAGCTTTTTCACAGTTATCTTGATTTTCTCTCAAGTGGGAGGGGAGAGAGCTGTATAAAACAGAATATTCATTGCTCTTTAGCTAACTTCATGAGTTCCATAAACAAAGCAAATAAATAAATGGTCAATTACTACTTTGGGGAGAGTGCAGTTATGCTATTAACAATGAAACAGGGGCTGGTAGCCTTGTTTTCCAAAATAAAATGCATTTTATATAATATATTCCTAAAATACATTAAAACATTTTAGCAGGGTGAAACTCTTGCACAAACCACAACTCGACTCCTGATTTCAGTTAATGACATTTTTACTCTTTCTGAGTGCTCTTTTTTTTAAAGAGGATGGGGAAAATTATTTCTATTTAATCCCAAAATTTCATATACAGAATGATTCTTTAGAAAAATACTACTGTGCAATAAATTTCCACATGACTTGAATGCTGAGTGATTTCCCCCCCCCCTCCAGTGTAATCTTACAAAATACATCTTTCCCTAAAGCATTTTATACCTTAATTTCTCAGTGGCGTAAAACAAGCAGTATCAGTTATATTTTGTCTTTATAAACAACCAGTCCACATAAGAGTGTGAGTATTTTGCCACATATGCTTTCTGGGGACAATTCTGAAACTGCCCAACATTGAAACTGCCCAACATAAACAGCATTATAGCCATTTAGTGTGGAACATCCATACTTTTTTCTTGTGCAAATAGAAACCTTCTACGCAGACACATAGAATGGAAATGTTTCAAACACTACAATTGCTTTTACTGAACTCAAACAATGTGAGGATCCAATATACTATGAGGCTTGGAAATAGCAAAGTTAAAGAATTACTCACACAACTTGCTTGCCCATTGTTCACAAAATTACAGCCAAATGAAGCAACACACCTTCTTATACTGGGGTTGTTGACCTCACTGCTGAGGTCCAGCCACAATCAGATTGGGTGTATGGGTGATGTTTTAAATTGTTTTCCTTTATTTTTTTTTATTAATTACTTTTCTTTTTGCTTTGTAAGCCGCCCGGAGTCCTCCGGGATTGGGCGGCCTATAAATCTATTTAATTAATGAATGAATGAATAAATAAACAATACTACTTTAAATAAATAAATAAATAAATACTACTTGTATTTCAGACCGAAATCTAAACCATTCAGAACCAGATCCATATATTACCCAAAGGCTAAAAAAACATAACCGACCCTTGGAAGTCACCAGCAGCTTTTACTACACTTCTCTTCATAGATCCCACCCAAAAATCCGTTGGGCACAAAGAGGCCAGGGAATCACTGGAAGTTCAGCAGATTGCAGCAATTCATCCCCCACTCCTCAGAACCCAGAGTAGGGTAAAAGAAGGGGGGAGTCCCACAAGGAACTGCGGCATCTCTCTCAACCTCTTTCCTGACCATGGAAAACTTCTGAAACCGAGCTCAAGAAGCAGTAGCAAGGTGGTGGTGATGGGAGTTTCCCATAATCAGTCAGTCAGTGTCTGTCTGTCTCTCTCTTCACACACACACAAATCAGCCTTAGAAGGAAACACCAGCACACAATAGATACAAACTCAAGGTAAACCGCACCAAACTCCATTGCAGAAAATACGTCTCCAGCAACAGTGGTCAACGCCTGAAATGCAGTACCTCTGACTCTGTGGTTTCTTCCCCAAACCCCCATAACTTTAACCTTAAACTGTCTGTTGACCTCACCCCATTCCTAAAACGTCTGTAAGGGGCGTGCTTAAGCACACCAGAGTGTGCCTACGGTCCCTGTCCTACGGTCCCCATTTATCTGTATCTATTTCCTGTGTTCTTATTCATGTTTCTTCTTATTCCTGTTATATTGTACAGGAGTGACAGACTAAATAAACAAGTTGCTATTTGGGCCAGACCAGGCCCCGCTTCACCCACCCAGGCATTCAAACTACCATCTCCTTTTCCAGCACCAACGTGTAATGTCTCCTTTATGTCTCTCCGTCCAGCTGTGGAAGGCCAAAAAAAGAAAAAAAAGAGCCCCGGGGGAAGGGTTCCCCCTCCTCTCAGCTTCCCCCTCCCCACCATTAGCCCCGGCTCCCGTCCCCCCCCCCTCACCAGGGGCTTCCCCTCCTTTGCAAACTGCGCCTCCTCCTCTCCCCCTTTGCAGCTCTGCGGCGCGCGTGCCCCTTTAAAGGGATGCGGACCGGGGAGCCCAGAGCCTGCTGGCGGCTTCACGCTCTCCTCCTTTCCTCCCCCCCCCCCAACCCAGCTGCGGCCCTCCCGCCTCGGAGCCCCAACAACAACAACAACCACCACCAGCCGCGCTCGCGTGTCCCTCCCCCCCGAGGCAAAAGGGGGGGGAGAGAGAAGAAAGAGCCGCGCGAGGGAAGCGAAGCCAAATCCCGTCGTCCTGCGCCATCGGCTCCCTCACCTCCCATCCAAGCCCCTCGGGAGCAACCGGACGCAGGCAGCGCCCCCCCCCCCCCCAGCACCACCACTTTAGGGTTGTGGGGAAGGCAAGAGGCTGAGGCAAATGCGTCCCCGATTCGTCGGGCTTTATTTCCCCTCAGGCGCCCCCCTCCCTCCCACACTTTCCCCGCTCCGGCCCTACCCTTGGCGAGGGCGACGGTGGAGTTGTCGGTGTCGATGGTGTAGAGGATGCCCTCGTAGCGGATCTGCGCTTTGGAGATGAGGCTTATCTTGCTCCCGATATACGGCGTGCCGGAGCTCATGGCGTCGGCGTTGAGGGGGGGTGGGTGGCCGTCGGCCCAGCAGGCTGAAGTGGGGGGGGGGGTGGGAAGGCCTCGAAGGCGGCTCCGACGCAGCCCGGCGGCCGGGCCTGACAAGCTGAGACCTTTTGAGGAGCGGCTGTGGGAAGGTATGAGGGAAGGAGCGCCGCAAGAAGGCGACCCGGAGAAGGCCCCCGCGGAGCAAGGCGTCGTCTTCGCCGGTGTCGTCGTCTCCTCCCTCTCCGTCGCACCTCCCCGCTGCTGACGGGCTGTCTCGGCGGCACGCGCGCCCCTGCCGGGAGGGAGACAGGCACAGAGAAACCCACCGCTCGCGCCTCCGCAGCGGACTGAGGGGAAAAAACCCTGCCGGCCGCTCCTTTTATAGGCCGCGGGCAGATTTAAGGTGGGGGAGGGAGGGGGGCTGTAAAATGGAAGAGCCGGCGGGGAGCCAGAGAGAAAGGAACGAAGCGAGGACGGCGGCGGAGGGGAGGGAGGGGAGAAAAAAGAGCAGGCGGGAGGGACCAAGAGGAGGAGGGCGGGACCACGCAGGCGCCGCGGGCTCTCTGCGCGCGCCGGGAGCCTGGCGAGCGGAGCGGGAGGAAAAAGGGGCGGGGAGAAGTAGGTAGGCGGGCTTGTTTGGGAGGTTGGGGGGGGGGGAGGAGAAACCGGAGGGAGTCACGTGACGGCCCAGCTGCTGCCGTTGCAACGTGGGAGGGAAATTTGCCGGGGGGGGGGGGGGCGACGGAGGGAAAGAAAGATGTTTCGCCGGCGATGTTTGGAGCGCAGCCGGAACCTGGTTGCTTGAACTACTGAATCTCTCCTAACCCAGTTTTGTTTTCGTTTTTTCCTCCCACCCCTAAAAACAAAAAAGTGCAAAACGCAAGGACACAATTTTAGCCTGGGCAGCGAATGGCAAAGCTATGCGCGTGCTTAGTTAGGAGATCGTGGGTGGCCTGGGTCATTTATCTCTAGCAACTGGCTTTAGCCCAGTGGGCCTTTCCTGGGGTTCAAAGGAAAAAAATGGGGCGTTTTTTTCCCCCCGGTTAACCGTTAATTCCTGGGTTTGCCTGAATGAAGCAGGAACGCGGGTCAGGTATGCACAACCCCGCGAAGCTCAAAATGCTCAGCCGGTTTTGTAAGGGTGCCCTACATTAGGTGTTCGGGTAAAAGGAGCTTGTCAGATTCTGCTAGAATAATAATAATAATAATAGTAATAATAATAATAACAACAACAACAACAATATACCCAAATCAAATAATAATAATAATTAATAATTATGATTAATAATTAATAATGGTAGTAGTAGTAGAAGTAGTAGTAGTCTAGGTAGGTGTACTATTGGATGGTATAATTTACAAGATAAACTAAACACAACGCAGCTTCTTTCAGCATCCAGGAGTTGTTGGTTGTTGTTATGGCTTTTTATCCTGAGCTAATTCAGCCAAATGTGGTTTATTTAATGTAACTTAGTTAAATAAGTTCATTTACCCAATCAACATCTTTATATTAAGAGTCAGTTATAATTAGCATTTAAGGTAGGTAAGAAATGAAGTATATCTCCTGGGAGTTGAAAAAGTAGAGTTTTGGAAGAATGAGTGTGTTTAGTGTTTGTATGTATATCCTTCCTCTGTGTGTGTGTGTGTGTGTGTGTGTGTGTGTAGAGGGAGAATATGTGTATGTAGATATATGTTTAGATAGATAGATAGATAGATAGATAGATAGATAGATAGGGATAGATAGTGTGTGTATAAGGTGCGAGAGATATCTGTGTGTATGTATGTATGCATGTATGTGTGTGTATACACACACACAAACATACATACATAGATTATAGAATGTGTGTATACATACACATACTACAAAAAAAAGACCTGTATTACATCTGTACACAAGGACCAGAAGACATGATAGATGGATTATATACAGTATATATGACATTGGTGATGATAAGATATAATGGTGCCAAGTGACAGCAACATCAGGAAGGTATATGAGAAGATGGAAAAGTACCAGGGCTGCTGGAAGAAATGGTCCTGAAGGAGGAAATGGAGAGGATGTGGAAAGTCAAGGCCTAAATGATCCAAGTAACAGTAGGAGCACTTGGGGCTGTGAGTGAGTGTCTGCAACAGATTCCAGGAACAACACGAGCTCTCTGTTAAGAAGAGTTTAGTTAAGGAAGAGCTAAGATATGGCACAGAACCCTCAAATTCCCACCCCACCCCCTGGAAGAGGACCCAGGATTGCAGAAGACACAGGCCCATCTGGGTGAGAAGGTATTTTTTTAAAATATAAAACTCAAGGTAACAAACATAGCTAATACTCCTTGCTACTCTTATTTTCCACACAGCAACAACCTGCTCAGGTGAGGAGAAAGAATAATTGGCCCAAAGTCACCAAGAGGTCTAGAACTTACAGAGTTCTAAGGTAGCGTCTTTACCACTACATCAGACTGGTTCCCAACCAAAAACCATATTAAATTCCCTTTTCTTTCTTCCAAGAGCATGTACCACTACTTCCTTAATGTTATTTGATAATGATTTGTAAACTGATCCATGGATTTTGAAGCTGTTTTGCATTGATCCTCAGATAATATAAACTCTTCTGTTGGAATAAGAATATTCTGTGACCACGTGTTGGAAACAGGTGGGATTGTCTAATCAGGTACAAATATATAACATTTCCACCTAGAAGAATGAAAGTTTAGTTGGAAATACATCTGTAATGTCCTATTTCTAAAGGGTAGTTATGTTAATATTTCGCAGGGAAAAAATCTTGGGGCACTTTAAATGCTAATTTGTAAGAACATCTTTTGTGGATGCATAATAATCAGCCAGGCACATTGGCTGTACTTATCTAGCATGCTAACTTTAAAGTGTGTTTAGTAAACATATGATTTCATGGTATACTTTCTCCCTCTATATTCACAATTCTTAAATGAAGCTTGCAGGATCACAATATACTTTATCACAAATCTCAGGTCAAAAAGCTACATGCTATGGGGAAGTTATGGGTGTCTCCATATTTGATAGCTAAGCTTTTATGGAGTTGCAAATCATCTAAGATCCAGTTTAAGTGAAGATTATCAATTCTACATGGAAAAAGAAGTCTTTAGAGGCACATATAAATGTTTGTCAATCAATTTGGCATCATCTTATTTGATCTGACAAATCAATTCAGCTTTAAGATTTGCTTTGAAGAGAAATTTTTTGAACTGGGCTAGTAGCTTTACCACGTGCTATGTAAATGCAGAAAGTGGGTTGGATCTTTTAATATCTTTTAGAATGGTAGTTTGTACAATGAAATTGGTGGGATTTAAGTAAGCAACATCTTCAACCAGGGTTTAGGATTAGGTGCAAACAAGGTCACTATCTTAGTTTGTTGCAGAAAAAAAATCAATGCTATTTTACTAATTGCAGTAGAGGGACAAAATAGTTTTCTCCCTGCAAAATTCAGTGAATATGAGTTTTACCACTAGCCAAGAAACACTTTTTGTTCAAAATGACAGTGACCACCTGATTTTCTGCTCAAATCCTTTTGCTGGTGGGATGAAGATACTAGCATTTAGCAATAGCACTTAGACATATGCTGCTTTACAGAGCTTTTACAGCCCTCTCTAAGCAGTTGACAGAGTCAGCCTATTGCCCCCAATAATTTGGGTTCTCTTTTTACCCACCTCGGAAGGATGGAAGGCTGAGTCAACCTTGAGCCTGGTGAGATTCAAACTGCATTCTAACCACCGCCCCACCGCAGTTCATACTAGTTTGGTGGACTATTTTTGAACAATCATGAAACATATTTTTCAACTTTTTATAGCACTGTTTATTGTAGTTGTATCTAGTTTTCTCTGGGTGTGTTGGGTTTGAAATTCTAAGAACTGAAGTCCAATAATCCACCAGAGTAGGATGGGGTTTGTGTGTGTGTGTGTGTGTGTGTGTATGTATCTATGTATGTATGTATGTATGTATGTATGTATCACTGACCTTGAAGAGTAGGCTGCATTGAGTTAAATGGAACATAAGATTGACAAGAGTGGCAATTCACCTGGACTGTATGTAGCCAACTACATCACAACCCCTCTTAAATAGGCTATTTAGCTGCAGAGACGGCAGCAAAGAGAATTTTGTCTTCCATCAATTAACATCTGTGAAGCAGATGGCAAGAGACTAAGTGCAGAGCAGATTCTCTTTCTCCCTAATAAGTTCCATCTGTAGTTATACATGGCCATAATGTCTCCAGAAAAAACACAGCAGTGGTGTTAAATATTAAATTTATCATGGCACGACAAAACCGCGGTCCACTAAAGCGCGCCCGATTAAAGCGCGTCGCTGACGTCATCAGCAGCGCGACAACAGCGACCGCGGAGAAAAAAGGGCCCTTTAAAAAGCGCTTTGAAAGCAAGCCGATTCACGTTAAGGTAAGGGTTAGGGTTAGGGTTAGGTTAAGGGTTAGGTTTAGGGTTAGGTTAAGCGTTAGGGTTAGGGTTAGGTTAAGGGTTAGCGTTAGGTTAAGGGTTAGGTTTAGGGTTAGGTTTCGGGGGGTTAGGTTTAGGTTTAGGGGTTAATTTTTGCTTTAGCGCTCACAGCGTGCTTTTTTCGTCGCGCTGTGATGACGTCAGGTACGCGGTTTCGTCGAGCGCACTTTAGTCTAATGCGGTTTTGTGGTGGAACCAAATTTATAACCCTCCCCAATTCTGTAAACACTCAATAATTGAAGCACAATCTAGAACGTTATGATGCAATCGGTATTGTAAAATCGCACCCTTGCCAATTTCCTAAACACGGAGAGAATGGGGGTTAATGTTCCTCCCTGAACGTTTTGGGGACCATCTAGGAGAAGACCTCTTCATTCAACCAGGGGATATTTTCAAAGGGGCCATTATGCTAGTCTAAGAAGATTGACAGCAGAAATAATTCCTCAGATAGGTTCTTTACTGATTATTGTTTAAAGGTAAATAACAAATTCCTTAAATTGTGCCTGGCAGGCAACCATCCAACACTGTCAATCTTTTTAGTTCCCAAAAATCACTACACTTTGCACTGGTTAGCAACTGCATTTTTCACTACTTGTAATTTAGAAATCCTCAAGGCTTAACTCCATGAGAAACAGATTACAGTAGTGGAAGGCTTGATCAGGATTTCAATCTTATCAAAATAAGGCCAAATGCGTTGCCTGCTGATTCATATATTATCCATTTGTTATGACAAAGTTGAGACCTTGGGAGCAATCTACATGTTGATTGTAGATTTCACCTTGAACATTCCCCACTTACCTTTGTCACTTAAGTTCTCACTGGGGCTTTGAGACAAAAACTCGGGGTTAGCAACCTGGCAGATAAATTGGATTCCAAAGTAAAACAATCAAGGCGCTGAGAATTTCTATTAGGTTTTTTTCCTAGCCATTTTCAACAAATATTGTTAAAAGAAACACTGAATCTTATTTTCAGCTAAAGTATGTTGCCAAGAGTTTGATACTACATTTATAGAGAGCAGAACAACTGGGTAACATTTGGCTTGAGTTAATTTATCCTGAAAACATGCAAAGTGAGGCTTCTAGAATTTTGTTTTACAATTCCTTAATAATAGCTGCATTTTGCATCATGTAACTGGAACAAAAAGAGGGAGGGGCCTTAGAATGGAGGAATCATCAACATCCCTTGTCCCACTGCCCCACTTATAGGGTGATATACAATAGACTATGTACTGTATTTTTCTTTGTACATTTGGAATCATCTAACACATTTTTAAAAAATTCTGAGCTTTCGCTTGTTAGCATATCCTGCATGAAATTTAATTCCATTGTGTTCTGGAAGAATTGGCCTAATAATGAGAACCTGGACAGAATAACAAACAAATTTCAGAGCCCTTTACATATATTTTCCCCCAAAATTCTGTTGGGTTGCAAAAAATAATAAAGCAACTGGAAGAAACCAGAACTATTGCTAACCAAAATTGTTAATGCGGTTTGGGTTCATGTTTGCTTAAAATGCAGTTGCCTGGTTTGTATTTCAGAGTGTTGTGTAAGCCTAGATTGCCTTAATTCAATAAACCATGGAGCTGTTAACCATGAATCAATGTGTTATTCAAACACAAGCTGGAGTATTTTCAAAACATTAGTTTGGTTATCTAATGCAAATGTGTTGACTATGTTATTCCTTCACACATTTGATTCCTTAACCATAATAAAGTAGCTATTCCGTGATTAAGCACAGAAGGCTGGTAAGTACAGTAATTTGCAATCCTGACTTTCTACTTCATTCTAAGTAAAAATGGTGGCCACCAAGTTCAGATAACACAGCCATGGAAAAACCACTTATCCTGGTTCAACATCCATGTAGGGTAGTAAGAGCAGAGTGATTCAATGTCATTCTCAGGATGCGAAAGAATCTCAGAATAGTGGTTATTCTCCTTTTCTCTCAGATGATCAGTTTGTTCATCCTTGACTGCTATCTATAGTAGTAGAAAGTTTGCCATTTCATATCCCAAATTTTGGAAAAGACAAGCCAATTTTGGAAAAGACAAGCCAAGAGATTTTACTGCCTGATAACAAGAAATCAAAACAACTCCCATGTGGTAGCAAATTACCATGCAAACAAATTTATTTGTTCTTTAATTACACTTCCAAATACAGTATGCTATGATACTATGAGTGGTAGAACAAGCTCTGTGTTCTGATCCTTTACTATTATAGGTAACAGTAGTGGAATGGCTTAAGTTGATGATGTGCAATTGGAAATGGATGATTAAAGTTATAATCTAATTATTTGATTAGTCCTTTCTAGGATCTAAGGCTTTATTGGGTTCAACATGGAAATGGAAACATATTTGCTTTTCAAATATATTCAAAATCTAAGGAAAAACATTGTTATAGAGAAGCAGATCCCAACACCTATCCCCTTTATGTTTATAATTGCTATAACTGATACAAAAGGCTGATTCCCTGCTATCAAATTGGTAGCAATTGTTAGCAACCACATGGATGAAAATTCTCCAGCACAATTTATCTCCAACCTGGTCCTTCATATGTTCCACCAGTGCATCCTGCACTGCTGCAATGAAGCCCATTCAATTTGTTGTTCATCATTTACTTATAGTTTTCTCTGCTCGAGCAAGGGGTTGCAGTAGAAGACCTCCAAAGCCCAACTCATTTTGTTACATAGGTCTGCAAAAAAAAAAAAAAAAAATGAGAGCTGTTTTGGTTATTCCATGTAATCTTTATGTTTTTTGGTGTGCTGAATCCGAAAATGACCTCCATTTTGTCGTAGGACATCACGTTTCCTGACAATTTAGGTAACTATGCTAAATAAGGCAATACCTCAAAATAAATGGAAATAGAGTTTTATTACAATATTTGCATGGAAATCCTTTTTTGAACTGAAATGAGCTCACCTACACACACTAAACTCGATTCTTCCTTGTGAGGCTCCTCTTGGTGCATTTACGCTTGTGAGTAGCATCTGGAATGTCTCTCTGAAGCATCCAACAGTAGTTTGCCATCATTGCAATGCTCCATCATTTTCCCTGGTATCTCCTTTCCATCTCTTTAATGTCTTGGTGGAATCGTTCACCTTGTTCCTCACTCACAGCTCCCAAATTTTCAGGAAAGTAGTCAAGGTGGGACTGGAAGAAATGCACTTTCAAACTCATCAGGCAACCTAAAACTTGAAATGCTTTCAGCATTCTTCCAACGATCTTTTTGTAGTGAGGATCTTTGTTATTGCCTAAAAATTTCTGTACGACTTCTTTAAATGCAATCCACCCTTCTTTTTGAAGATCCATCATGGTGACAAACTCTTGATCAACTATAAGCCTTCTAATGTCTGTCTGACAAACACACCTTCCTTCAATTTTGTCTCCGACAGGCATGGAAACTTGATGACCAAGTATTTGAAGCATTCTCCATCTCTTGGAAGTGATTTTACGAATTGCTTCATCAATCCCAATTTTATGTGGAGAGGTGGTAGAAGAACTTTATGGGAAGGTACCAAAAAGGACATTTTTTTCACCTTGGCTGCCAACTCTTCTTGGTCCAGTGATTTTGTCAGTCTCGACTGTCCCATAGACACAGAAAACAAGGGTATTTGGTATACCCAGCTTGTTGCCCGAGCAGCATGCACAAGACCTTCAAGTCCCCACACACTTGCCAACCATGGTCTTCATATTTAAGTTTACGAAGAACCAATTCCAAGTTCTCGTAGGTTTCCTTTAAGTGTACAGAATGACCAACAGGTATAGAAGCGTAAAAAATGTTGTGGAGTAAAATTGCTTTGAGACTTCTTTTTGAAGAATCTATAAGAAGATGCCATTGCTCTGAATCATATTGGATTTTAAATTGACCCATTAGACCTTCGACATCAATGCAATAAACCAACTTGTCTTCCTGGGCGAAGTAAGGAACGAACTCCTTTTCACGATGTCTGAACCATGAAGATGACACTCCTGGCAACAATAAATTCCTGCTTTTCAGCCTTGATCCGAGTAACTCAGCGGCATCTTTGGGAAGATTCAAGTCTCTTACCAAATCATTCATCTCTTCCTGAGAAAACAATTTTGGTCTTGTATCATCTTCAAAGTCAGAACTTGATTCATCATCTGGTTCAGGTATGACTTCACCTTCATCGGAACTAGATATCTCTTCCAAGGTAGCAGGGGGCTTGGGTACTGGTATATCTGTGCCATGGGGGATGGGACGAATTGCTGAGTGAAGATTGGGGTATGAAATGGAATGCTTCCATTTGGAATTATACCCTTTCACATCGCATGAACAAAAGTAACAGTCATCACTATGGTTCTTTTGCTCTCGCCATACCATAGGAATCCCATAACAGAAATATTTTTTTTACCCTTGAACCAGTTTCGGAGGTCCTCAACACACCGTTTGCACACTTTATGAGGCACCCAAACTTTATCTTGATCTCCAATTTTTAGTCCAAAGTATGCAAAGTATACTTTTTTCACAAAGTAATATTCTGCTGTTGCTTCAACACTGTATATTCACCACAGATGAAACAAACTGTCTGGTGAATTAATACACTTTCGCGGAGCCATAACATAACGGTTGAAGAATGACGAGCTAACATGAATTGCGTTGAAAAAGTGAACAGCCTAGAACCAAGAACCTGATGATGATTCGTGCACAAGTCTGGCATGCAGGAGAGAGCAGCTCTGTGTCTGTACACGAGACGTCACAGTGCTGGCCACGTCCCCTGCACTGACTGGAGATGCTGCTATCTGCCCTGTGTCTCCCTCCCATTGGATTCTTCAGAAAAGATTAACCCCTTCTACCATTAGAAGCACAGACTTAAAACTTGCTTAGCTTATGTATATATTGCTGACCATCAGATTTACAGTGCTATATTTTTTTTACATAACTCGGACAAACCCTTTAAGGTTTTTTTGGCATTTTATATCTTAAATGCACTTATGTGAATTAAATAATAGTAATTTGGACTTTAAATTTGGTTAAAAACCCATAATATAAAAAAATACCAAAAAATAAAAAAAATTGATAAATTTGAAGACAATTTTGTATGTTGTGGCAAATCATAACGTCTAGGAGTTTTTTTTCAATATTTTATTTGTTTTCAGCACACCAAAATACATGGAAATTAGATGAAAATAATCAAACAGCTTTTTAGTCGCAGACCTGTGTTATGCTTCCTTTCTTTAATTCCACTTTCCCCAGCATTTTAAACTCATCAGATATGGGCAGACGTCTCAACTTTTCCCATCACAGATTTCCTGGGAAAGTCTTTGCATAAAGTGTTCATGATATAATAATTTGCACATTTTGGCCCATATTGAGACCTCTCAATTAATTTATTCTATAAATCATTTATTCGTTTTCTTGGTTATCTATGGTGTCCTCAGGAAAATACAATACAAATATTCCAAACATCAATTATTTTTCTATTCTGCTTTTTCAAAGTCAACTTTTATTTCCATAGGACACCAGAGGGAAAGCCATTATCACTTGGAAGCTGTTGTATCTTCCAATGGTCACTAAACGAACTGTTGTAAGTCGAGGACTGCCTATAATGTCTAAAGTGGTGGTCTAACTTTGTCTTCTAGTGTAGAAGAAATTAGAAATATTCTTTCACACATTGTTTCTTAACCCCAGCAACTTTTAAGATGCGTGGACTTCAACTCCCAGGATTCCCCAGGAAGCCATCATGAGAAATATGGCAGCTGGTTTATATTTATTCTGACTGCCTGGGGAATTCTGGGAGTAAAAATCCACCCATCTTAAAGTTGCTCAGGTTGAAAAACGCTGCTCTAAGATATCTTCGGTGACAAATTTCAGCATACTCCTTCCATCTTTGGATAAAATACTTAGAACTTAGAATAACATTTGCAAGGGACATTGGAAGTCTTCTAGTCCATGGGTCTCCAACCCTGGAAATTTTAAGACTTGTGGACTTCAACTCCCAAAATTCCTCAGCCAGCTTTGCTGGGGAATTCTTGGAGTTAAAGTCCACAAGTCTTAAAGTTGCCAAGGTTGGAGATCCCTGTTCTAGTCCAACCCCCTGCTTAGGCAGGAAACCCTACACTGCTTCAGACAAATAGTTGTCCAATCTCTTCTTAAAAACTTCTAGTATTGAAACATTTACAACTTCTGGAGATAAGTTGTTCCACTGATTGTTTAAGGAAATTTATCCTCAGTTATAGGTTGCTTCTCTTCTTGATTAATTTCCACCCATCGCTTCTTGTCTTGCCCTCAGGTGCTTTGGAGAATAGTTTGACCCCTCTCTTCTTTGTGGCAGCCCCTGAGATATTGGAACACTACTATCATGTCACCCCCACTCCGTCTTTTGTCAGCTGTGACCAGGGGGGCATTTGCCCAGGTTCGCCTGGTGCACCAGTTGCGCCCCTACCTGAGCCGGGAGGCTCTCACAACAGTCACTCGAGCCCTTGTGACGTCTAGGCTGGAGTACTGCAATGTGCTCTACATGGGGCTGCCCTTGAAGAGCATTCGGCGACTTCAGCTAGTCCAGAATGCAGCCGCGCGAGCGATTGTGGGTGCACCTCGCTTCACCCACGTAACACCTATCCTCCGCGAGCTGCGCTGGCTATCTGTCGATCTCCGGATACGCTTCAAGGTGCTACTTGCCACCTATAAAGCCCTTCATGGTAGTGGATCTGGGTACTTGAGAGACCGCCTACTGCCGATCACCTCCACATGACCCATTAGATCTCATCGTTTAGGCCTCCTCCGAGTTCCATCCGCTGGCCAATGCCGACTGGCCACCACGCGGAGGAGAGCCTTCTCGGTGGTAGCCCCGACCCAATGGAACGATCTCCCCGTGGAGCTTCGTACCCTCACCACCCTCCAGACCTTCCGCACAGCCCTTAGAATCTGGCTATCCCGTCAGGCCTGGGGCTAAAGATTGTAACCCGCCCGAATGGTATGAATGTTGCGTTTTAATCATGTACTGTCTTATATGTAAAAGTCTGTCCTCCCCTTCCTTTTGATTGTGAGCCGCCCTGAGTCCCCCCAGGGAAAAGGGCGGCATATAAATAAACAATAAACAATCCAATCCAATCAAACTAGACACACCCAATTCCAGCAGCACTTCCTTATATATTTTAACCTCCAGTCACCTAATCATTTCTGTTGCTTTTCTCTGCACTCTTTCTAGAGTCTCAACATCTTTTTTTTACATCGTGGCGACCAAAACTGAATGCAATATTCCATGTGTGGCCTTACCAAGGCATAATAAAGTGGTATTAACATCTCATGTGATCTTGATGCCTGTGTCCTTTCATATTCTTCCATTTTCCCCACCTATGCTTTGCTGTCGAAGTGCATGTTCACTTTTCATAGGTTGCTTTGAGGGATGGAAGGGTAGGAAAGTTGCTATGGAGACATAGGTCTATGTCACCCTGTGTCATCATTGCTATTGGGTCATTTCCCTTCATTTCCCAGAGGATGTTATTGGGTACCTTTTCGTAGACACTCCTGGTAGATCTGTGGAAACCAGAGAGGGAGCTTCCCTTCCAATTTAATTAATAAGAACCGAAGAGACAGCTTAATATCTATCCTGTTGCTTCTCATACATGGGATTTTTCCTTCCCCACCCTACTGTGTGATTTGAATATGCCAATAAAAAGAACGTTGTATCCACTGACAGCTCTGTGCATTTTGCTACTCCTAATAAAATGTTAGGAACATTATTAATCATTAATCAAATATTAAGACTTTTAAAAAAAAAAAACAGTGTATTTTGGGGGGGGGTTATCTTTACAATTATTTGTAGTAATGAAAAAAAAATCAACCTGCTTAATTCATAAGGGTTGTTTTTGTTTATCCCACATTCATTCAACTTTTAGGCATTATATTATTAAAATTGCAGTTATTAACAAATGGTACAAGAAATAAACACAGATCATGTTATTTATGCTATATATTACCCATAGCAGCCTATATCACTACATTGTTCTCCCTTTCTGCCCATTATTAAAAAAAAAATTAAATCTCCCTTATACAGAGCTTCAACTGTAATTGCTGACCATTGGAAGTATTGGGATAAATAACAGAATTGAAAAAGAACCAAGAAAAGAGAATATTTGTATCTCAGGGTTGAAATCAAGGATGGGATTAATCCGGTTTGGGTGAACTGGGTATTAACTTTAATTTGGTTCGCCAAACCGATAGTTGGAAGGACTGGCTGACCCCAGCCACTCCTCCCCTCCCAGGAATCTCCATGCGGCCTGTTTTGGATAAGGCCACATGGAGGCTCTGGGAGGGCGGAAAAAGGCCTCCCAGAAGTTCAGAAATGGGCCCTTTTCTGGTCTCTGGAGCCCAGGGGAGGCCGTTTTTGCCCTCCCGGAGACTCAAAGAAAACCTCCGAAGCCTGGAGTTCATTTCCAGCCTCCGGAACCCTGGGGGAGGTCGTTTTCGCCCTCCCGGAGGCTCAAAGAAAGCCTCCAGGGCCTGGCGAAGGCAAAAATGCCCTCCCACCATGGTGCAGGAAGCCAACTAGGCCATGCCCCCATGGCCACGCACACCCAGCAACTGGGCAGAGAACCGGTTGCTAAAATTTTTCAATCCCACCCCTGGTTGAAATGAAAGATCCTTGGTGCTGAATTTGTTTGTTTTCTTGCAGACTTTCATTACCTAAACCAGGTAACATCATCAACGCTGACTGTCTCACTGAAAAAGAACATAAAAGAGATTTAAGTTAGGCCACCCATGTTAGAAGCGAGATCTGTTAGTGCTAGTAAGTATAACAAGGTACCATAAAATAAATACATTTGTATTTCAATGTCAGCTTATTTTGGTGAGCTATGACATAACAGTTCGATCAGTTTCTCATCTTTGCAATTGTTGGCTTGATTGGTGAAAGTAATAGTATATAATTTACATTTTAATATTTTGCTTTTAGATTTTTACGTGGATTGAAATAATATAAAAATTTACATGGATAATAATTTCAATAATTTACATGGATTAATCAAGCCATTTTTAAAAGGCAAGGAAGGTATAAAAAGTAAAGTACCAATCATACTTAACAAAATCTTAGGCTTACCTATTGTACAAGAGATGTCACAGTGTTGGAAGAAATGTCCTTCTGGGTTCAGTTCCAAAGACACGGGAAACATGGTGGCTGTTTGGAAAGATGGTTTTAATGGTGGACAGGATCACATGCCTTGAAGATGTTGGGTGAAGATAAAAAAGGGAAGAGAAGCTGAGAGTGCCTGAATTTTATACCTTCTCTGGGCTTTTGAATTTGAGCTTGTATTCTGATTGGTTGTCAGACTCCCATGGGGCCATGTGGGGGCGACTCTATAGGCTGTCCTGTGTCCCAGGCTTGGTTGAGCTTTGCTGGGTGATGTAATCTTCCCAAGTGCCATGTAGTGAGATGCGTAGAGGGCTAATCCTACCTTTGTTGGATCTTGCCTATGAATAGACCTAGATATCTCTTTATCTCTTAAGTGCTGACATCTGCTGTGGGCTATTGAGGGTGGTGGGAATCTGTTTCCTGCCTAAAAACACGTTTCTCCATTTCTCATCCAGGGAAATATAATATTCTTCCCTTTTTCCTAGAATATTTCATTTTTCCAGGAGAGGGGTAGGTGCTAACTTCCTCCAATAGCCACCGACCTTTGCAAGGGGATAAGGAGTAAACCTCCATTATTTTGCCTTAATAAAAAACAGCTCAGGAATAGCTTTGTCATATTTGACTCCACAACTAGATTATTGAAAACTGGTGTCTGATTGCCAGTGTAAATGATCATTAAAGGAGAAGGGCCAAACTGGAAGATTGAAATTGCTTATCTCTGGGAGC
Organism: Thamnophis elegans; assembly: GCF_009769535.1. Lineage (NCBI taxonomy): Eukaryota > Metazoa > Chordata > Lepidosauria > Squamata > Natricidae > Thamnophis > Thamnophis elegans. The sequence continues at coordinate 89,827,742 of NC_045545.1, read as the reverse complement.
AGGTATATCCTCATTGTCCTTGCTTCGAGAAAATAGGAAGCAGCAGGGGATTTTATCCCCCCCGCTTGGGAAAATTGCTTGTAGATGTTCCAAAGTTGAAATATCTCCCGATAAGGTCTGGGAAGTTCCATCGAGAGTTAAGATCCAGAATGAGTTCACATATCCCACCAAACCAGCAGTCACCAAGAAAATTTTCGTGGTCCGCAGAAAAAGTATTTTTATTTTTTATATTGCACTAAATCGGGGGTCTGCAAACTACGGCCCCTGGGCCGGATACGTGCAATGAACATTTGCATTGCTACAGAGAGCCTCCTCCTTCGGGGTCTTTTTGTGCAGGTTGAAGGGGCCAGAAATTCCAACTTGGGATCTCCTTTGTCCTCCTGGTGTGGGGCTTTGGGCAAAGGCTGGAGGGAAGTGACGCTGGGGACGAAGAGCCGGAGGGCCTTGTTCCAGGGGGACTGCATCATGGTCTGGAATTGTCTGACCATCTCAGCCCGCCGAGCCTCCAGGCGCCGGTACCTGGCCTTGCACTCCTGCAGGTCTTCCCTCTACTTTGAACCAGTAGTAAAAAAAATTGAATCTCACCCATGGAATGTGTGGCTTTCCTCAGTACCAACATGGTGTGTCCCATAAAGTTTTACTTTGGCTAATTCAATTCTCCTGAATGTGTTTCCTTGTTTTGGGTTCACTACAGGGATGGGCTGCTGGGGGTTCGGGAGAACCGAGCCGAGGTGGCGCAGTGGTTAGGGTGCAGTACTGCAGGCCACTTCAGCTGACTGTTAACTGCAGTTCAGCAGTTCTAATCTCACCGGCTCAAGGTTGACTCAGCCTTCCATCCTTCTGAGGTGGGTAAAATGAGGACCCAGACTGTGGGGGCGATATGCTGACTCTGTAAACCGCTTAGAGAGGGCTGAAAGCCCTATGAAGCGGTATATAAGTCTAACTGCTATTGCTATGGTGTGGCTTGGTGGGAGTGGCTTGGTGGGCATGGCAGGGGAAAGATAATATAAAATCTCCATTCCCTCCCCACTCTAGGGGAAAGTTACTGTAAAATCCCCATTTCCTCCCGATCAGCTGGGACTCGGGAGGCAGAGAATAGATGGGGGTGTGGCCAGCCAGAGGTGGTATTTACTGGTTCTCCAAACTACTCAAAATTTCCGCTACGGGTTCTCCTGAACTGGTCAGAACCTGCTGAATACCACCTCTGCTATGCTCATAGTTTTCAGTGAGGTGCTTGTGCTGAGCTTCCTTCTCAGTCAGATCCACTTTTAAATGAGCCAGCTGTTTTGCCAACTTTCTTGTGCTGGCTTCTTAGCTCCAACAGGAGCCCGGGCAGGCAGGCAGGCAAGTAGTGGCGAGTAGAGGCTGGCAAGGCGCCCCTCGATGAGAGTAACATCGAGTTGGCCACACCCGCCCAGTCACATGACCACCTTGCCACGCCCGCCCACCCAGCCAGTTATTAAGCAGCTCATATTAGTGGTCCACGGGATTTAAAATTATGAATTTAGTGGTCCCTGAGATCTGAAAGGTTGGTGACCCCTGGACTAAACCAATATTATTTCATTAGTTGGTTTTGCAGGCTGTGTTAGCTGATTCCATTATATTTTGTAAATGATCGTTTATGACCTACAGTATTGTATAACAACCAGCTGTGACTTGTTCCATAATTCATGCAGAAAACTTAGTGGGATGAGAGCATAAATTATTTTATTTTTGTCACCTTGTCTTAGGACATGTAGCTTGATTGTTTGACCAGGGAAGTCACCAAAATCCTCACAAGGGTGGAATGAGGGACTTGTGACCATTATTCTGCTAGGAAATACAGGTAGTCCTCAACCATTTCTAATTGGTCCAATTTCGACTGTCGTAGCATCTGTTAAGACACATGATCACAATTTGTGTGGTTGGCAACCAGCATCCTGGTGTCATGTGATCACAGTTGCAACCGTCCCATCCAGCTTCTGACAAGCAAAATCCATGTGAGAAGCTGGATTTGTTTAATGATGGCATGATTCACTTAATGACCTCAACAAAAAAGTTGTAAAGTTGGGCACAAATCATTTATCTTTGACTTACGACCACAATTGAGCCCAAAATTTATGTTGCTGTGAGAAATGTGTTAAGTGAGTTTTGCCCCAGTTGTTAAGTGGATCACTACAGTGACAAGTGCTAAGTGAATCTGGCTTCCCCATTGACTGTGTGTTAGAAAGTCTTAAAAGAGGATCACGGGAGCTCAGGACACTGCAATCGTCATAAATATGAGTGAGTTGCAAGAGTTTTCTTGCCACAGTTGTTAAATGAATCATTGTGGTTGTTAAATTAGAATCCCAGTTGTTAAGTGAATCTGGCTTCCCCAATGACTCTGCTTGTCAGAAGGTTGCAAAAGTGGATCACATAACCCTAGAACTCCACAACGGTCATAAGTATGAAACAATTACCAAACATCTGAATTTTGATCACATGATCACGGGGATGCTGCAAAGATTGTAAACTCTGAAAAACAGTCGTAAGTCACTTTTTTCAGTGCTGTTGTAACTTGGAACATTAAATGAATTGTTATAAGTCGAGGACTACCTGTACTTAGCGATGGACGTTCCAGTCTCAACTGTGATTGTTTGGTTGTTGATTACCTGTAGGAGATGGTTACCTGCCTGGTGTAATTGTGAGAACATGCCATCCTATTCGTCTTTTCTACACGTTTCATGGTTCTACCCTGTTTTCCCCAAAATAAGACCTCCCCAAATAATAAGCCCAATTGGGCTTTTGAGTGCATGCGCTAAATTAAGCCCTCCCCAAAAATATTGCAACACAGCAGCAACCATGAGGTGTCCATGCTCACCGCCTGCTGAACCTCAAAAATAATAAGACCTCCCCAAAAATAAGGCCAAGTGCTTATTTTGGGGGGCAAAAGAAAATAATACCCTGTCTTATTTTGGGGAAAACATGGATATGTACACATTTAGATTATGCACAAATAAAAGGGATGCTATAGGCATAAGTAGTGTTTTGCAGCTGTAACAAGCAGTGGCTAAGGAAGTGAGAGAGACTTCGTACAATTCCACTTGAAAGAAATAAAAGAATCACTGGCTTAGTAAGCACTAATATTTGCTCTTGACTTTACAGGTTGACTTAATGCTTTAAATAGGAAAAGATTTTAAACTTAGCCGATTGTGACCTATTCCTCAATGTTTTAACTGTGCAGGTAGTCCTTGATTTACAATCTACATGCAACACGCTCTACACAGGGGTGGGTTCCGGCTTCTACTGCTGGTTCGCTCAGGTATGCGCACATGCACAGTAGGTAAAAAAAGAAAAAACCCAAGTGGCGGTGCTTTAGGTGCCACCGATAGAACCGATTTGGAGAACCAATTTGGGGCGTGGCCAGCCAAGTTACTACCTACTCGGTTGAACCGATCTGAATTGGCAGGAACCCACCTCTGGCTCTACATGAGACCCCCCTTGAAGAGCATCCGGAAGTTCTAGTGGGTGCAAAATGCAGCAGCCCGCATGGTTCTGTGCAAACCCCTGTGTGCACATATATCATCTCTCCTGCGGGAACTGCATTGGCTGCTGATTTGCTTTTGGGTCTAATTGAAGGTGCTGGTTCTCACCTTTAAAGACCTTCATGTTTTGGGACCAGGTTATCTGAGAGACTGTCTCTTACTGGTCACATCTACCTGACCCATCAGAGTGGGAAAGCAGGGAATAATGCGGATCCCACCCCCTAGGATCGTGATAGCAAACCTATGGCATGCGGGCACGTGAACCGTCACCCCAGGTCAGCTCCACCACGCATACGTGTGTGCCTTAAAGTTATAGGACATGAAATTAATTTTGAAGGAAACAGGTTAATCTCCAAAACTGAACACTTCAAGAGAATAATTATGGAAGCTATCGAAATAGAGAAACACCCCCACAACATGAATAAACGTGACGATACCTCCCGCCTACCAGACATCTGGAAACCAGCCCTGGTAAACAAACGAGCGCCACCCACCACCCAGGCCATTACAACACAAAACAACAACGGACCCACAGCCAGCACCAATCGTTTCTTGCCATGGTCGTGAAGCGAATCACTGCAGTTGTTAAGTTGGTAACACTGTCGTTAAGGGAACCTGGCTTCCCCATTGCTTTTGCTTGTCAAAGGTGATCAAGTGATTCCCCCAGGACACTGCAACCATCATAAATATGAGTCTGTTGCCAAGCATTTGAATTTTGATCACATGACCACTGGGTTGCTCCCACGGCCGTAAGGGTGAATAACTTGTGTTAGTGCTGTTATAACTTTGAACGGTCACTAAATAAACTATTGCGCAGAAAGATGATTATACACACACAAAAATGGAAGGACACTTTGATTCCTACCATGGACAAATGGCTGCAGAAGCTGATGGAGTTGGTTGAAATGGCAAAATAGACCACTTTTGATTAAAGAAAAAAAAATATGAGTGCTTTTGTTTCCACATGGAGACCTTCAGAACTTTGCTCTTGAAGTGGAAAAGAATAAAACTTTGATTTTGGGTTTTACCGATTAGATTTATAGATCCTTGTAGAAATGGCTAGGTTATATTATTATGAATAAGGAAAAAGTTGTGGTTTGATGTTAATGCCTTACTTTACTGCAACAGAGAGAATTGGAAGTTAAACAGTAACAGAGTTGGAAGGGACCTTGGCGGTCATCTGGTCCAACCCCCTGCTCACACAGGAGACCTGTACCAGGGATTCAAACCACCAAACTTTTTGTTTGACAAGCTCAGTGTCTTAGCTACTGAGCCACCTAGTCAGTGGTTCCACCACAAATCCACGAAGCCCTTATCCACGGAGACATAAGCGCGAAGACTAATTCGCGCCGTTCGAAGCGCTAAGGAAAAACGCGACCCTACCGCGATGACATAATCGCGGAGGGCAAATCCGCGCATTCCCAAGCACTCAGTACCCTAAACCTAAACCTAATCCTAACCCTAACCCTAACCCTAAACCTAACCCTAAAACAAACCCCTAAACCCAATCCTAACCCTTACCTTAATTGAAATCGGCTTTCTGCCGCGGCGCCGTTTTAAAGCGCCCTTCTGTTGCTGCGCTGTTGTCGCGGCGGTGATGACGCACGGTGATGACATCGTGGCTTTAGCGACGCGATTTTATCACTGCTATTTTGACGAGCGCGGTTTTGTCGTGCCACGCTAGTCAGTCAATGCTTCTTTTTCCTAACCCTTCTTTTCTCCCCCTCCCTTCTTCCCTACTGCTTTCCTATTCACTTTCGTATTTTGTATCTTATTTTATCTTATAACTCAATAAAAATGTTAAATTGAAAACTAAATGAACTGCTGTAAGCCAAAGACTTACTTATTGTACTGACTGAATGTAGGACAGGGTTTTCAAACTCAAGGCCTGCGGGCCGGATCCAGCCTAAGCGGAGTGCTTAGATTTGGCCTAGAGGGCCACCCTGAAAACAGTGAAGGACCGGCCCGTGGTCCCTCTGCCAGTGAAACAGAAGCCGGAGAGCTGTGTGCAGCCCTCCCGAGCTCCATTTTAGCTGGCGGAGGGTTGCAGGAGGCTGTCGCAGCCAAAAGCGGAGTTCGGGAGCCCGTTTTCATTGGCAGAGCACTCAGGCCACCAGAGGCACCCCTGACCCGAGTGACATTGAGCTGGCCATGCCCACCCCAGCCATGCCTACCCTAGCTCCTCCGAGGTCAAAGCCAACCCTGATGCAGCCCTCAATGACACCCTTGATCTATGCCAGTGATGGCTAACCTTTTTGCCAGCATGTGCCAAAAGCAAGGGGAGTGCGGGTGGTGGTGGTCGTGTGCGTGCATGCCCTTTCCCCCGCACATGCGCACACGACCCCCTACCCTCCCCCCGCTTTTGGCATGTGATGCACATGCCCTCCCCAGGCTCCAGAGGCTTTCTAGGAGCCTGGGGAGGGCGAAAACGGCATTCCCCGACCCCCTGCAGGCCCTCCAGAGGCCGGAATCAGCCCGTTTTCAGAATTCTGGGTTTCCTGTAGGGAAGCCTCCGGAGGGTGAAAAACAGCCCAACGCGCAAACCGGAAGTTTGGGAACTGACTTCCAGGTTGCCAGTAAGGCTGTTTTTCGCCCTCTGGAGGCTTCAGGAAAAAATGGCCAAAAATGAAGGCTGAAATTAGCGGAGCTGACAGGGAAACGCTTTGCGTGCCCTAAAAAATGGCTCTGTGTGCCCACTGTGGCACATGTGCCATAGTTTCACCATCACGGATCTAGGCTCCTCATACCTGAGGCAGATGACCATTCGGAAGTACAAAAAAAGGTGGCCTTTGCTGTCTCCTAGTGGTCATCTGGAGTTTTGCAAGCCAAATAATTTGTTGTCTTAGGAACTTGGTTGTTGGCTGCCTTACTTTTCATCGGCTGGTACATAAGTTGCTTATAAGCTGAATTCACACTAGACTAGTAGCTAGCTGGCTAGTTTGTATGTCCATGATACGTCCAGGTAGTCCTCAACTTACAACAGTTCATTTAGTGACAGTCCAAAGTTACAAAGGCACTGAAAAAAGTGACTTACACCCGTATTCCACACCTACAACCATTGCAGTGTCTCCATGCTAACGTGATCAAAATTCAGACACTTGGCAACTGATTCATATTTATGACCGTTGCAGTGCCCTGGGGTCGTGTGATCCCCTTTTGCGACCTTCTGACAAGAAAAGACAATGGGAAAGCCTGATTTACTTAACAATTTTAACAATTGCAGTGATTCACTTAACAACTGAGACAAGAAAGGTCACAAAATGGATCAAAATTCACTTAACAAATGTTTCACTTAACATCAGAAATTTTGGGCTCAGTTGTGGTCTTAAGTTGAGGACTGCCTGTATGCTTTGTAAACCCATGCAATTGCATCAATTAATAAACTCGTTTAGTTTTTATTTATTTATTTTCTTCCTTTATCATTTTAATAAATAAGGTAGTTTAAGGCGGCGGTGGTGAAGCCCCTCCTGAAGAAACCGTCTTGGATCCAGCAGTTCTTAATAACTACCGTCCAGTCTCCAACCTCCCCTTTGTGGGGAAGGTTGTTGAGAAGGTGGTGGCCTTCCAGCTTCAGCGTACCTTGGAGGAAGCTAACTATCTTGACCCCTTCCAGTCCGGCTTCAGGCCCGGTTACAGCACAGAAACCGCTTTGGTCGCATTGACCGATGATCTCTGGAGAGCCAGAGATGGAGGCCGTGCGTCCATCCTGGTTCTCCTTGACCTCTCAGCGGCTTTCGATACCATCGACCATGGTATCCTTCTGCGACGACTGCGGGAGGTGGGGGTGGGCGGCACTGTTTTGCAGTGGTTCTCCTCCTACCTCTCGGACAGGTCGCAGTCGGTGTTGGTTGGGGGGCAGAGATAGTCCCCGAGGCCCCTATCTTATGGGGTGCCGCAGGGCTCGGTCTTATCCCCCCTACTATTTAACATATACATGAAACCGCTGGGCGAGATCATTCGGAGGCACGGGATAAAATACCATCAATACGCGGACGATACACAGTTGTATCTGTCCGCCCCGTGCCAACTCAATGAAGCGGTGGACATGATGAACCGGGGCCTTGAGGCTGTTAAAGACTGGATGAGAGCTAACAAACTGGTACTCAACCCGGAAAAGACCGAGTGGCTGTTGTGTTTTCCTCCCAACAATTTGGCTAATGTTCCATCAATCAGGCTGGGGGGGCAAAATTTATACCCCTCAGACAGGGTCCGCAACTTGGGAGTCCTCCTGGACCCACAGCTGAATTTTGACCATCAGTTGTCAGCTGTGACCAGGGGGGCATTTGCCCAGGTTCGCCTGGTGCGCCAGTTGCGGCCCTACCTGAACCGGGAGGCCCTCACAACAGTCACTCAAGCCCTTGTGCTCTCTAGGCTGGAATACTGCAATGTGCTCTACATGGGGCTGCCCTTGAAGAGCATCCGGCGACTTCAGCTAGTCCAGAATGCAGCCGCGCGAGTGATCGTGGGCGCACCGCGGTTCGCCAACATAACACCGATCCTCCGTGAGCTGCGCTGGCTACCTGTTGATCTCCGGGTGCACTTCAAGGTCCTACTTACCATCCACAAAGCGCTCCATGGTAGTGGGTCTGACTATTTGAGAGACCGCCTTCTGCCAATTACCTCCCTGCATCCCATCAGGTCGCACAGGGTAGGCCTCCTCCGAATTCCATCCGCCAGTCAGTGCCGACTGGCGACTACGCGGAGGAGAGCCTTCTCAGTTGCAGCTCCGACGCTATGGAACAATCTCCCCGTGGAGATCCGCACCCTCACCACCGTCCAGGCCTTCCGCACGGCCCTTAAGATCTGGCTATCCCGTCAGGCCTGGGGATAGGACTTTACTCTCTCCCTGCCCGAATGCCGAGTGAATGTTGTGCTTTTATTGTTAATTATTTTTATTCACATTTTCTTTTGTGTCTTGTCTTGCACTCCCCTCCCTCATTATTGTAAGCCGCCCTGAGTCCCCTCAGGGAAAAGGGCGGCCTATAAGTGTTTAATAAAACCTAAAACCAAAAACCAAACATATCCAACGCATCACCCTCCTTTGATTTTCCCCACAACAACAACAATCCTGTGAGGTGGGTTAAGCTGAGAGAGAGAGAGAGAGTGACTGGCTCAAGATCATCCAGCAACTTTCATGGCTAAGGTGGGACTTGAACTCACAGTCTCTTGCTTTCTAGTCTGGTGCCTTAACCATTAAGCCAAACTGCTTTTACCCTCGTTACCCTGGGTGGTAAGTTGTGGAATTACAGCTCTGATCTTAATCATGGGATTGCATTGCATGGTAAATATGTATAATTAGACCTGTATGTTTATATAACTGTGCTCATTTTCTTGAATGAATTCCATGTGTCCATTATTTTCGTTCTTCCTGATTAAAACACAGTGACAAGGATTATTGCAGTTAGTTTTTTTTAACATGTTTTCTGTGCAATGTTGCCTTTAGTTGAGATTTAAGAAAATACATATATGAGGTGTCTAAGTGTAGATGGCTATCCTTCATCCCAGAGGTGCTTTCAGCCAGTTTGGACTGGTTCGGGCGAACCGGTAGCAGAAATTTTGAGTAATTCGGGGAACCGGCAAATACCACCTCTGTCCTACCCCTGTCCTATATTTCCTTGTTTTTTTAGCTCAGCTGATTTGCGCAGCAGAGCAGATTGCTTCGCCTCAGCTGAGCTAAAAAACAGCTCAGCTCCCCAGTGCTGACACTGAGGGCGGTCTTTAAAGTGCTGCACACCTGCGTGAAGCGCGCTCTCATAGAATCGGTGCGAAAATATTTGGAATCCCACCACTGCTTCACCCTCACCCTATACCCGAGCTATAGATATTCACCACTATTGTAAACATTTTGTGACTGGGGATTGTGAGTTTGTGTACAATGACTGCATCCAGGGTTTATGGGTGTAATGTCCTCGACTTGCGACTGGGTGTTAAGTACTCGACTTATGACCGGCCGCAAGTCCTCAACATACGACTGGCAGGCCTCCTGAAGGTGCCTGAAGGCTCCGGAGGACTAAAAACGGCCCTATGAGCAAACCAAAAGTGACTTCCGGTTTGTTCCTTGGGTCGTTTTTCATCCTCAGGAGCCTTCAGGGAAGCCTCCTGAAGGTCCCTGAAGGCTCTGGAGGGCTTAAACTGGCCCAATGAGCAAAACAGAAGTCTGTTCTCAAACTTCTGGTTTCCTGTAGGGCCTGTTTTTTGTGCTCCGGAGGCTTCAGGGAAGCTCCTGAAGCCTCCGGAGGGCCTCCGGAGGGTCGGGAAAGACGGTTTTTGCCCTCCCCAGGCTCCTATAAAGCCTCTGGAGCCTGGAGAGGGTGAAAAAAACATGCAAAAAATAGGGGGAGTGCCTGTCATGCGTGCATGCGCACTGGGGAGGGTCGCACATTGCATTATGGGTGCGGCACACCCACGCATGACCCCCTGCGCTCCCCCCCTCTTATGGCATGTGAGCCAAAAAAGATTCGCCATCACTGCAGTATTCAGTTCCTGTAGTGGAGCACTTGCTCCACTCTTTGGGGCTAGGCTGCAATTTCACGAAACTGGATATGACTCAGGCCCATCAGCAGCTACCCATGGATGACGAGGCCACCGCTGCCCAGACCGTCGTCACCCATCGAGGGGCTTTCCGCTGCTGCTACTTTCAATTTGGTGTTTCCATGGCCCCGGGGATCTTCAGCAAATGTTTTTATTTTTTTTGTTTGCTGTGTCACAGGTGGAATTCTTGGGCTTCCTTGTGGATGCCCAGGGAATCTACCCCACCCCTTCAAAACTTGAGGCGGTCAGGAACGCTCCAACTCCGACCTCCAAGGCAGAGTTGCAGGCGTTCCTAGGCCTCCTTAACTTCTATGCCCCTTTCATTGCACACAAGGTATCACTTGCCAAGCCTCTCCATCAGTTGCTCGACCTATTGGCGGCCTGGCCCTGGGGCAGCCACAAAGTACATGCGCTCGCGGCTGTCAAAGCCATGCTTACGTCAGCGGCTGTCCTAGTGCAATATAATGACAGGCTGGCGCTGATGTTGGCTTGTGATGCCTCCCCTTTTGGAGTGGGGACGGTCCTGAGCCATGTCCTCCCAAATGGCTCAGAAGCCCCCATCGCCTTTTACTCCCGGACTCTTTCCTCTGCAGAGAGAAACTACAGCCAGGTCAACAGGGAGGCTCTGGCTGCAGTGTCCGGGATTAAAAGGTTCCATGAGTAACTTTACGGACGGCATTTTACCCTGCTCACCAACCACAAGCCTCTCCTTGGGCTTCTGGCTGGTGACCGTCTTACCCCTCCCATCCTGCCCCCTTGCATGTCCAGAAGGACAGAATTCCTCGCAGTGTATCAATATATGCTGCAATACCGTCCTGGGAAGTAGCTGGGGCACGCTGATACCCTCAGCTGCAGTCCCCTTGCCTCCATTCAATCTGACCCCTCCCCGGTCTCAACGGTGTTGTCCATTGAGGCCCTCAACCTCCCCACGTCTACCTCTGATGTGGCTCACCACTCCCTCGCTGACCCCATCCTCTCCCAGGTCCTCCACTGGGTGCGCAGGGGATGGTTCTTGGGTAGGGTGGCCGAGGATTTTAGGCCCTACGATATCCATCAGCTGGAGTTGTCCCTCAAGGAGGGTGTTTGCTCTGGTGAGACAGGGTAGTAATTCCCCCTCCTTGAGGACCCAGGTGCTTGACTGCCTCCATTTGGGCCACCCAGGCATAGCGCGCATGAAGGCCTTAACCCGCAGGTATGGTGGCCCAGAATGGATGAGGCCATTGCCACCTGGGTGGCCAGTTGTCTCCCATGCCAAAAATCCTGGCCAGCACCCTCAGCCACACCGGTCAGGGAGTGGGACTTATCCCGGGGACCCTGATCCAGGGTCCACATAGGCTATGCAGGCCCTTTCCATGGCCAGAACTTCGTAGTGGAGGTGGACCCTTACTCTAAGCTCCTATTAATGGCGTCCACCACTACTGAGGCCACCATCAGAGGTTGCGGCGCCTTTTTGCCACCCACAGCCTACCGGACACTGTGGTCCCTGACAACGGGGCCCAGTTCACAGCTGTAACCTTCCAGAAATTCCTTGCTAGCCTAGGGATCCACCACGCCCTCACCGCACCGTACACCCTTCTTGCAATGGACAAGTGGAATGGGCTGTCTGCTCGGCCAAAGAAGCATTGGGACAGATGGACCGAGGAGGGTGGCCAGAGAAAATAGAAGCCTACCTCACTTAACAAATATATGAATACAATAGAGTAACAGAGTTGGAAGGGAACTTGCAGGTCTTCTAGTCCAACCCCCTGCTTAGGCAAGAAACCCTACACCACTTCAGACAAATGATTATCCAACATCTTCTTAAAAACGTCCAGTGTTGGAGCATTCAAAACTTCTGGAGGCACGTTTTTCCACTGATTAATTGTTCACACTGATTAATTGTCAGGAAACTTCTTAGTTCTAAGTTGCTTTGCCCCTTGATTAGTTTCCACCCATTGCTTCTTGTCCTACCCTCAGGTGCTTTGTAGAATAGTTGACTCCCTTTTTTGTGGCAGCCCCTGAGATATTGGAACATTGCTACCATGTCACCCCTCGTTCTTCTTTTCATCCAGCTAGACATAGCCAGTTCCCGCAGGTGTTCTTTATATGTTTTAGCCTCCAGTCCCCTAATCATTTTTCTTGCTCTTCTCTGCACTCTTTTCTAGTGTCTCAACACCTTTTTTACATCATGGCGACCAAAGGCATTATAAAGTGGTATTAATCCTTCACGTGATCTTGATTCTATCCCTCTTTTATGCAGCCCAGAACTATGTTGGCTTTTTTGGCAGCTGCTGCACACGGCTGGCTCATATTTAAATGGTTGTCCACTAGGATTCCAAGATCCCTCTCACAGTTACTCCTATTGAGCAAGGTACCACCTATACTGTACCTGTGCATTTTGTTTTTGTTGCCTAAATGTAGAATCTTACTCTTTTCACCATTGAATTTCATTTTATTAGATAGTGCCCAATGTTCAAGTTTGTCAAGATCCTTCTGTATCTTTAGCCTATCTTCTGGAGTGTTGGCTATTCCTGCCAGCTTGGTATCATCTGCAAATTTGATGAGTTCCCCATCTATGCCCTTGTCCAAATCATTGATGAAGATGTTGAAGAGCACTGGGCTCAATTGGGCTCAATTGTGGTCATAAGCCGAAGACTACCTGTGATGGTCATGTGACCATGGCCATAAATGTGCCCAAAATGCAGTCATGTGACAACAAGGGTGGGGAGGACTGGATGTCGAAACTTTGAATCTGAGTTTTAAGTCGTTTTTGAGGGATCTATTGTGACATCATATGGTTGCTAAGTGATTCATCGTAAGTCAAGAATTTACCTGTATTCAAAAAATTAGGGTGCCTCTCAAGCTACTGATATTGTTCAACCCATCTAAGTTAGAGGTGCCATGCATTAGAAGATGGATCAATTGCTCAAATAGTGTAAAACACTTAAAGAGGAAATACTGTCTTGAAATTGTTCTTTCCTGCCACCCAGCTGTCCAGACTATCTTGTTAGCAATAGCAATAGCAGTTCGACTTATATACCGCTTCATAGGGCTTTGAGCCCTCTCTAAGCGGTTTACAGAGTCAGCATATCGCCCCCACAGTCTGGGTCCTCATTTCACCCACCTCGGAAGGATGGAAGGCTGAGTCAACCTTGAGCCGGTGAGATTAGAACCGCTGAACTGCAGATAACAGTCAGCTGAAGTGGCCTGCAGTACTGCACCCTAACCACTGCGCCACCTCCGCTGTTCATGGGGTTTAAATGTGTGGCTCTACTCAGAATGGAGCAGATAGCAAATCTGTTAAAGCAAGAGGCCATATATCACATGCTTTGAAAGAAAAATGCCAATGGTCATCAATTTTGCCACTGTCTATCACTGCAGGTTGAAGGCCTCTTCCGCATATTCCCAACCAATGCGGTCTTGTCCTTTCCTTTGCCAATTGGGTAGCACCTTCTGCCTTCAGGCTGGTCTTCCTGCTGCCATGGGTAGTTGCCCTTGTGTCATGGTTCTGATGGATGCCCTAATTAAATCATGAGCCTCGAGCCAAGCTTCAAAAGAAGTCCAGTTATTAATTAGGAGCTTCATGTCGACAGGTTCCTAAGTGAAGCCAGCTCTGACCCCATGTAATTTATGGCCCCAATCATGACCTTGTTTCCTGCCTCCCCCCAGGGGGTGTCATCAATCATATTCGCCAACATGGCAATTTCATGGGTTGTAGAGATCACTCTCCTCTGACAGCTGCAAGTAACCTTGGGATACAGCCTTGAGAAAGATAAGTCTGGAATGTGCATCAGCCTTTTGCTGCCATGCCGTTTCCCATCCCCACCTTTCCTATGGCAACTTGAGAGCAGGCCAGGGATGCTTTGTGAGTTGACATCTTGGGCCACTGGAGAATGGGGGCTGTTCTTGAGGTTGTATTGACATGTTGAAGGAATAGATCTGCCACGCTGGTCCAATGCGGGTTGGCAGATGTGATCAATGTTAGTCTGGGGAATCCATCATGGCCTGGGTGACCTTTCTGGACATATACATGTCTGAGGGTGAAGGTTCATTCTCTGAGCTTGTGGGTTGGTTTCCGAACATTTTGTTATCAAGCTAGGTAACATCTTCAGCGGATGTGTCTGTGTTCTTCTGTTTATAAAGGCTTCAGGTGTGGGTGTTTCAAGTGAAGGTGATGAGTCATCAGTGAGTCTTGTGATGGGTCTTATTGTGATGAGATTAATGAGGTCAGGGTCCTTGGGAGGTCCTTGCTGGTGGTGGTGGTGAATTGCATGGATTGGTTGAGGGTCGGTGCTGTCTCTGGTTGGCTGTTTGGTTGATTTGGATTTTGAGGGATCCATGGGCTGGTTGTAGGGCGATGTGTCTGTTGATGGAATTGCTTGTTCAGAAACAACCCACAAGTTCAGAGAATGAACCTTTATCCTCACCCTACACCCAAGCTACAGATATTCGCCACTAGTGCAAATATACATGTCCGACAACATAGGCCACAATTTCATTTACCTGCACAAGTTCCTTTGCCTCACCCAGGCCCAAATCATACTGTAGAAGTGGGGAAATAGTCATTCTGGATTTGATTGAAGGCTAGCTAATGTCAATATTCCGAGTAACGAAGCCAAGCAAATCAGAACTCTGTGGCTAGAGACTTCCTCAAAGAACTTCTTTATTGGATACATCATATTGGCACGATCAAATGCAAAACCAACTCTAAATGTTTCCCGCGGTTTCAGTATAATTAAAATAAGAAATAACTTCCTTCCCAACAGTCTCAGGTCACGTTGGCCAATTAGGTTAATTGGCGGGCTCTCCAAGCACTCCTTCCCGGCTCTATCCATCGCCTGCAAAGATGACCTTGGTTCCTACAAGAAAGATCTGTGTTGCGTCTAGCAAAGCATTCCATCCTCCTTTCCTCCTCCCCACTCTGTGTCGTAACTAAGGAATAGAAAAATGGCTTCTGCCAGGTTCGATTTGAAGTTGACAACTAAATTTTAGAGCTACTTGTACTGTGGTGTAGTGGTTACAGTTTGGATTGCTACTGAGAATGAATTTCCTCTGCAGAAGCTCATGTCTGACTTGAGATTTTGATCCAATGGCTTCTTTTGCAGTTCTAGTCTACCCTACAGGATTGTTTAAACCTCAGGCTGAAATCATCACTATGAACAGCCATGTTGGCATTTTGAAAGTTGTCTGAATTTGCTACGCCAGATGAAAAAAGAAGCTTATGTTTCTTCTCTCCTTTCAAGCAACTAAAATTGTCTATAAATAGTTCTTGACATACAACCTTAATAGGGACTGGAAAATTTGTCATTAAGTGAGACAGCACATAGCTACTCCCAATTTTATTACCTTTTTTTGCCACAGTTATTAAGTGTGATGTAACTTGCAACCTTTCCTGCTGGCTTCCCCACTGCCTTTGTCAGAAGCTGGCTGGAAAAAAAATCACAAATGGCAATCAAGTGATTGCAGGTTGCTGTGACCGTTGTACCTGTGTGATGGTGGCCAAGCCCTGAATCATGATCACTTGACTGTGGGAATGCTGTGATGGTTTTAAGTTAGACCAGTTATAAGTCCTGTTTTTAAATGTAGATGTAACTTCAAGCGGTTGTTAAAGGTATGGTTGTAAGTGGAGGACTATCTGCGTTAATACATTGCAAATTTCTATGATATGTTATAGGCCAGTAAAGTACATCTATATGTGTAAACAGCTCATCACAATATATATTTATCCAAGTGATACATTATATACAGAAGCGTCACTTTATTTTTATTTTTTGCAGTTTTTTTTTACTATTTTTTCCCTTCTACAACACCTTACAGTCATTATATCAACGTTGTTATGTCATCATACCTGTACATGTATACAGTATAATATTTCGCTTCTATATTTACACACCTTTATACACGGTTCTATATATATTTATATATATTGTTTCTTGGCTTAATTAATTTTATTCTTGTTTTGCAGCCATTTGTACCAATTGTTCCAAATTTCATAATATTCCGACTCTTCTTTATCTTTTAATTTCAGTGTTAATGTGTCCATCTCTGCACAATCCAAAGGTTTTTTTTATCACTAATTCGTGCTAGGGGGTATCATTTTGTTTCCAGCATTGGGCTAATGCCATTCTAGCTGTAGTTAGCAGATGTGTTAATATGTACTTAATTTTCTTTGTATATTTCCCTTTGATTATTCCCAGCAGAAAGATTTCGGGTTTCTATTTTACAGAAGCGTCACTTTAGATTAGGGGTCTCCAATCCCTGGGCCATGGCCAGGGGTGGGTTGCTGGTTCAGTGTCAAAAGTTTTCACTTCATGTGCATGCGCATTTGCACCTAAAATGTCTGCGCATGTGCAGAATTGAAAATCAAGATGGCGCCACTGGCGATAGAACTGGTTTGGGGGCATGGCAGGCTGAGTTACTACCTACTCGGCCGAACCAGGCCAAACCAGTAGCAACCCACCTCTGGCTAAGGCCTACTACTGGGCCACAGCCTGTTAAAAATTAGGCAGCGGGAGAGATAGGCAAATGCACACACGTGAAGCTTCAGTCGCAAGAGTGGCAGAAAAGCACGGGCAAGAGCACGTGAACCTCCACTCATGCAGAGGGTGCTCATGTGCAAAATGCCACTTGTGCAAGCAGTCACTTGCACTCGTGTGCGAAGCTCCGCTCGCGTGAGCAGATGGTACGTGTGCTAGTGCGAGTAAAACGTCACTCGTGACCACAAGTGCCCTCTGTTTGGGCAAGTGGAGCTTCACCCATGAGTCCAAACACCCTCCGCTTGTGTGTACAAAGCTCCATCTGTGCGAGTGCAGGGTGCGTACACCCACCACTCGAACAAATGGAGCTGTGTGTGTGTGCAGGTGCACCTGTCATTTACTCTAGAAAGAGTGCAGAGAAGGGAAACAAAGATGATTAGAGGACTGGAGGCTAAAACATGAAGAACAGTTGCAGGAACTGGGTATGTCTAGTTTAATAGAAAGAAGGACTAGGGGAGACATGATAGCAGTCTTCCAATATCTCAGGGGCTGCCACAAAGAAGAGGGAGTCAAACTATTCTCCAAAGCACCTGAGGGCAGAACAAGAAGCAATGGGTGGAAATTAACCATGGAGAGAAGCTACTTAGAACTGAGGAGAAATTTCCTGACAGTTAGAACAATTAATCAGTGGAACAACTTGCCTCCAGAAGTCGTGGATAGCAATAGCAGTAGACTTATATACCGCTTCATAGGGCTTTCAGCCCTCTCTAAGCGGTTTACAGAGAGTCAGCATATTGCCCCCAACAATCTGGGTCCTCATTTTACCCACCTCGGAAGGATGGAAGGCTGAGTCAACCCTGAGCCGGTGAGATTTGAACCGCTGAACTGCTGATCTAGCAGTAGCCTGCAGTGCTGCATTTAACCACTGCGCCACCTTGGCTCTTACACTGCTCCAACACTGGAAGTTTTTAAGAAGATGTTGGATATCCATTTGTCTGAAGTGGTTTAGGGTTTCCTATCTAAGTAGGGGGTTGGACTAGAAGACCTCCAATGTCCCTCCCAACTCTGTTATTTTAATTACTTTTCTTCTAAAAACCTATGGATTCCAATTTGGGTGGTATATTTCAAACTGAAATTTCACTACACAAAATGTTAGTTTAGGATCTTCTTATGGGTGTTACGTTGTATTTCTGAATCTCTGGGATTTTGCCCATGAAAACAGAGGTCACTCATTGGATCCAATTGCTTCTCAATTAGGGAGAATTTCTTTATTCTACCAGAATGGCGCCTAGAAAAATTAATACCTGATCGAGTTTCAGATTTGTAAAGGAAGGACAAAACCGAGCATTGACGAATAGGAAGATGAATTGTAGTGCTAAGAAAACCTACGATAGGGATCTTGACTAGCAATTCAATTTTTTTAATACAATGGAATTACAAAAATAGATCAAAACATTTCAGAATATTTTTATGGCTTAAGTCTGTAAATTAAGTTAGGCAGATACTGATGACTGCATTAAAATCCACCAGACCTTGAGCTGGCAGAAAAGAATGTCAACAGAAAATTTGTTTGCCAATGGCTGAGCATAATAAATAGATGGAAACTGGTGCAATCCTTATTGTTTTAATGCGAGAGAAATTTTAAAAAGCAATTAAGCAGGTCTCCCATCCTTTGCTTCCTTTCCCATCAATCGTTGCCTGTCAAACAGAAAACCACCACCGATCACTCTCCCTAGCAGGGGTGGGGCAGATTTGGGTGAGTGTTTGGGCAAGAAATGACACACTTGGCCACCTGTCAAATAACTGGATTAACAGATTTTACGGATCAAGTACTCATCAGGTGTTTTGTTTCTGAAGGTGGGTTTAGTGCTCTTTTGAAAGTGCATTGACCCATGTCCTAATATCATTGGGCTGGCAGTCACAGGTGTAGAAGAGGAATAGTGAGAGGAAGCTACGAGTCCTTGGGTAGAGTTGAAAGGAATAGCAATGCTAGCAGGGAGTTTAATTGTTTTCCTCTTGGTAACCCCCTGTAAATGAGCTTGTGGGCATCACGGAGAAAGAATGGAATACAGGTAGCTCTTGACTTACATGTTACATTTGAAATTATCACAGACCACTTTCATGGCTATTTATGACTTGGATTTGAAGTTACAAACTTATGTTCATAAAACTCATACAAACTCCTAACTATAGCAGACCTACTTAAATCTAGAGTTTTTAATTCTGTTACCCTGCAGGTGGGTACTTCCTAGCACTGTGATGGCGAACCTATGGCATGCATGCCAGAGGTGGCATGCAGAGCCTTCTCTGTGGGGGTTCCACCACAAACCCGCGTTCGATGAAACCGCGTAGCTGACGTCATCAACAGGGCGACAACAGCGCGGAGACAGAAGCACGCTGTAAACGCTAAGCCTAAAATTAACACCTAAACCTAACCCCCCCAAACCTAATCCTAAACCTAACTCTTAACCTAACCCTTAACCTAACCCTTAACCTAACCCTAAACCTAATCCTAACCCTTAACCTAACCCTAAACCTAACCCTTAACCTAACCCTAACCCTTAACCTAACCCTAAACCTAACCCTTACCTTAAGTTGAATCGGCTTGCTTTCAAAGCGCTATTTAAAGCGGCCTTCTTTCTCCGCGCTGGCTGTTGTCGCCCTGTTGATGACGTCAGCGACGCGGTTTAATCGGGCGCGGCTTAGTCGAGCGCGGTTTTGACGGGTCACGCTCTGTGGGCACAGGCACCATCGCCAGCTGCTCTTCGCAGGTGCCGGAGTGCCTGAAAACGGCCTGAAAACCAGCCAAAAAGAATGCCATATTCCGGCCATTTTGGGGGCTGTTTTCAGGCCATGTGTGCAATAGGATCACTGAGAACCAGTTCTAAAAGTGATTCATTACTGTAATTACTAATGAGCCCAAGTTAAGATGCTGACATTGACATACTGCTTTAAAGCATATGGGGTCCCGGTACTTATAAGATTACCTCTCCCAATGCCATCCAGTAAGACCAAACGAAGAGGACCTTATGAATGTAAATATGTGTGTCCCAGGATACTGGAATAAGGACATATATTTAATTTCACAGCTACTATGATTGTTGGCCGAGCAGGGTCAAAAATGGCCAGAGAATCTCTTGGTGATTGGATCAAAGTCACCCAGCCAGCTTTCATTATTAAGATGGGACTAGAATTCAGTCTCCTGGTAATTGGTTCAAAGTAATCCAGTTGGCTTCCATACCGAAAGCAGGACTAGAACTCTGTCTCCTGGTTTCTAACCTGGTGTCTTAACCAGTAACCCCAAATGGGTCCCTTGTTCACAACTATAATTGTATGAGCATATTATACTATTGTACTTACACAAACTGCTCTAATGAAAGAAGACATAAAAACAAATAATAAAAAATGACTCCGCCAACCAGAAGCAAGCAGTTTATTTTATTAAACTCCATAGCAACACTATTCAATTTAATAAGACTGAACATGTTTAACTCTGGCTAAGTTCACACAACATGCTAAAATGTATTTGCTAATTTGTGGTTCACCAAGCTAGATGAACCTAACCATCATCTTAGTATGTTGATTGAACCAGTCTGTTGTGTTAAGTCAGGCAGTTCATTTGAACATAGTGCTGGCGAGACTTTGGCCAGTTCTGTTTCTGGAATTGCTTCCTTCATCTTCTCAATAACTTGCACTTTAGGCTTGATTTACAGAATGAAATAGCAGAAATCTTCTTCCTAGTGTTTAATACTGAATTTTATTATTTCAAATGGAGCACCAGTTTTTTTTTTAACCCCCTACCGGAAGTTTCAAATATACAATCTAAAATCTCCTCATCTTGCATCCAGTGTACGTCTTCATGTATGGATCATCTGTCCAGGCTCATTATGTTAAGAACAAGGGATTTACTTCTCTGTCTGGCTTCTCTCTGTAAAACTGAATGATGTTAGAAGTCTTCATGAGTAAGGAATTAGTATTATCACTTCTTCACCCTGGCAATATTGCCATGCTCAGACATGGAGTGAGACAGGGATGTGCAGGCAGGGGAGGCAGAGCCTCACCACTGTCATCATGAAAAGAAAAGAAAAAAGGTAAAAGGAAAAAGGCAAGAGCTGAGGTCAGGTTGAGCTAGTTGCTGCCAGAATCACCATGGATGACTCTGCTTAGTGCTTAACTGTTTAAAAAAGCCTCTAAAAAAGTGCCTTCTACAGGAGGCGGCAGGAGAACGACGTGCTTTATTTAGTCTGGCATTTTATGATCACTCGAACAGAGTTAAGCAAGGGAGAAGAAAAAGAAAGAAGGAAACTTATTTAGCAAAGGAGAAAAACAAATGCTGTCGCTTTAAATTGGAACTGAGCATGCCTGGCTGTGGAATTCTGGGAGTTGAAGTCCACAAGTCTAAAAAAAATTGCTGCCTCACCAGTCATAAATCTCACCGCACGTTACTGGAGTGAGATGGCCAAACTTTTCCTAGGTACTCCATATTATCTTACTGTGGGAATAAACTATACTATATATTCATATAGCTTTGTATGTTCAGCGTAAGGAGTGCCAGAGGCCATGTTGTCCATAACCAACCAAACAATAAAAATGGTTTCATGTTACTACATGATCATTGAGTAAGTACAAAATATTATTAAATTGATTCATTTTAATAGAAGATAATGATCTTATATAATAGAGGCATTTTTTCCATGAAAACTTTTTATTTTCCATTTTCATAACATATAATCACATGTATACTATTACATAGCCAATATCGTGTTGTATTGTTAAATATTTACATCAGTTCATCTTACCATCAGCTCCCCCCCCCCAAAAAAAAAAATTATAGGCTCTTCTGCTCTCCATACACCATATTTGTGCCTTATCCAACACTTTCTTCTCCATTTTAATGTTTACAGCTTCAGGAGAGTATAGTGAAATAAGAGAAAGAATTGAGACACAGAATGTGACTTTAGGACAGGTTTGTCCAACCTGGGGCCCATGGGCTGCATGCGGCACTGGACAGCTAGTAATGTGGCCCCACAAGATTGTAGAACTTGTAACATTGTGTGATATGTATTACATATTTTATATGCAGCCAAGACAATTCCTCTTCACTCAGTGCAACCCAAGCAATCCAAAAGGTTGGACACCCGTGATTTAGAACATGCTTCCTAATCATTCAGGATATTTAGGTGGGATAAATATTCCATCTATTTTTATTCTAAACAATATTTAACAAAGCTAGATTTTGTAGTGTTTTATCTTCTACATCAAATATGCTTTCAATTAAGTATAAGCCACACATTTTTGTGAATATATACATACTAATCAAAACTATAAATAAAACTTCTGTGGCTATTTCATTATGGACTGTTTTTAAACTATGAGGTTAAAATAATTTAAATAATCTATGCTTAGACTGGGAGTAGCCTGAATGCAGTTATCTGGAAGATGTTCTTTTAAGTATAAGTACAATCTTTATTGTCATGGTACTTAAATACAATGAAATTGGTTAAAAAATAAGATTTTCTTTTAAAGTTACAAAGTAAAAATATACATTCAGGAAAACTTTCTTGAAGCAAATCAAATAATCCACTATTCATTACAACTATCCCAATGAGTAGAAAGCCTGATTTTTAAAAAAATGTGTTCTAAATTCCTTTCTCAATTTGCATGATGCAAAGCTGCAACCCAGAACTGAATAATTTTCTTGAAAGCTTCCAAATTCAGACTCCAGAGCCACACAAATAAAATAAAAATGGTGGACAGCTGCAACCTAGTGTTGATTGGCAATGTGCACACTTGCCCACACGAAGGACAAACTACAGATGTTGTGGTCACAGAAAACAAGCAACAGGAAGCAACCTGACCTGTTTGCTTTATAGAAAATAGGTGTTTTATGACTAGCTGTGACTACCATACCGAGCCAGTTTGGTGTAATAGTTAAGGCTTCAGGCTAGGAACTGGTAGCTATTAGTTTGAGTTCCGCTTTGAAGGCAGCTGACTGACTTTGGGCCAATCACTTTCCCTCAGCCCTAGGAAGCAGGCAAGGGTTTTGCATCTTGGAGCGAAGGGAGTGGACGCGACAAGAGGTGTAGCGAAGCAGTAACCTTTATTCAAAGCATAGTAACTACGATTCGACATGGCGTGGTTCGCGCCAAACATTTATACCCCCTAGTTTGAACAATGAGCCAATAGGGCGTCGAGTAGCTCAACCAATCGAAGAGAGGATTAAACCGGCTCCGCCCAAGAACCAATCAGAAAGGGAGACCTTACTTCCCGCGCTAGTATTCAACACCCCTCCCCCCCTAGTCAAGGTACCCTTAAGAAGGGCAAACATAGTCTTGTAGATAGGTGGGGCGGTGGCGCTCTCGTCCCGACCTTCGTAATTCCCCAGTGATTTTCGTCGGGGGGGTAACCGCCGGCGGAGGCATGTCCGTAGCGGGGCGATGCGTCTGCGGTGCGGCCCCAAGAGATGGTGCTGGCCCGGGGCCCCGTGCCCAGTGTCCATTTGTCCTAGGTGGCGTCTCCATGGCAACAAAAGTGTCCGACAGTGGCCCCCTGCAATCTGGTTGGAATGTAGATTCAGAGTCTCGATGAGGGCTTCGCGGGAAGGAATAACCGGATGAGGCACGTCTGTCCGAGAAGTCGGCTTGTCCCCCGTTCCCCGAATGGAGACTGTCCGTTGGGGAAAAGGTCATCAAGGGTAGCTCACGCTGAGAACGAGTGTCCGAGGAGCTCGGGCCGTCTGCTTCCGCGGGGAGGCGTCGCCTTAACTGGTCCAGGTGGCGCCTCCATTGTGTTCCGTCGGCCAGACCGGCCCTAAAGGAGCAGGGGCCAGTCAGAGCTGTGATGGTCGCGGGAACCCACCGTGGATCCCCAGAAAAGGAACGGGCCCATACGGGATCCCCTAACTTAAACGTATGGGAAGGGAGGGCCCCTAGGTTGCTCGGCAGATCCCCTGCATAAAGTGGATGTAGCCTATCTAGGGGGGTTCGCAATCTCCTTCCCATCAAGAGCTCCGCAGGAGTTTTATTAGTCGTTGGGCAGGGCGTAGAGTGCTGACTCAGGAGATACGCCGCCACTCTTTCCTGCCAGTCGCCCTGGTCCATGCGGCCCAAGGCTTCTTTGGCTGAGCGAACTGCACGCTCCGCCCGGCCGTTACTAGCTGGATGATAAGGGGCTGTGGCTGCGTGTCTGATTCCTTGTTCGGCCAGGAATTCTTGGAACGTGGTGGAGGTAAACTGGGGCCCATTATCTGAGACTATCACATCCGGTAGCCCATGTGTGGCGAACATCTTACGAAGGGCCCTCACTGTACTCTCTGCTGTAGTGGAGGTCATGGTTACCAGCTCCACCCACTTTGAGTAAGCATCAACGACTATCATAAAAGTTCGGCCATGGAAAGGGCCAGCGAAGTCAATGTGTAAACGGGACCATGGGCCTCTAGGAATTTCCCACTCCCGGGGGGCGGCTGTGGGAGGATTCGGCCTAGAGTTTTGACATATCCTGCATCGACCTACATAATCTGCAATTTCCGAATCTAGCAAGGGCCACCACACATAGCTGCGGGCTAAAGCTTTCATTCGCGCTATGCCGGGATGGTTTTTATGAAGTGCAGGCAGGATTCGTGCCCGCAGGGCTGTGGGGATCACTACCCTATCCCCCCAGACAAGACAACCCCCATGAAGGGCAAGTTCGGCTTGTCGTGCTTTAAACGGTCGAAATCCTTCCGCTACCTTTTCCGCGGGCCAACCCCTCAAAACCCATGAAGCTACTTGGGATAAGACCGGGTCAGCCTTTGTACAAGCTGCGACATCCGCAGCAGAGACGGGGAGGTCAGATTCAGCAATGGACAAAATAGAGAGAGAAGGCACGTGGGCTGTGTCCGTCTGTGGCAAGGGGCAACGGCTCAGGGCGTCTGCGTGCCCTAGCTGCTTACCCGGACGGTATAACAGCGTATACGAATATGCCGTTAAAAACTCAGTCCAGCGTGTCATGCGGGGAGACAAAATGGGGGGAGTTGGCTTGTCGCCTGCTAGTAGCCCCAGGAGCGGCTTGTGATCCGTGACAAGGGTGAAATTCCTACCATAAAGGTAGTCATGGAATCGCTTAATGCCGGACACTGCAGCCAAGGCTTCTTTATCGATTTGGCTGTAGTTCCGCTCCGTTGAAGAAAGTGTCCGGGAGTAGAACGCTATGGGGGCCTCTGAGCCATTCGGGAGAGCATGGCTCAGAACCGCCCCTATACCATAGGGAGAGGCGTCGCATGTCAAGACTAGGGACATCTTATCGCTGTATTGAATCAGGACTGCCGACGAAGTTAAAATGTCTTTTATAGCCGCGAATGCGTGCGCTTCACGGCTACCCCATTGCCAGGCCGCTGACCGGTCAAGCAGTCGATGTAACGGTTCAGCTAACGAGGCCTTGTGGGGAATAAAAGGGGCATAAAAATTTAACAGCCCCAGGAACGCCTGCAATTCCGACCTAGAGGTGGGTGCAGGTGCGTTTTTAATGGCAGCAACTTTGGAGGGAGTGGGGTGAATGCCTTGTGCATCGATGAGAAATCCCAAAAATTCTACTTGGGGAACAGCAATTTCACATTTGCTGCGCTTTAGTTTCAGTCCTGCCTCCCTAAAACGTGTAAGAACCTCCCGCAGTATTTTCAGGAGTTCCGAGTGGCTGGGGGCTGCGACCAGGACGTCGTCAAAGTAGGGAACGACGCCGGGGAGCCCGTGGAGCAGCCGCTCCATAAGGCTCTGAAAAATCCCTGGGGCAACCGAAACGCCGAATTGGAGACGGCGGCAACGGAAGGCCCCGCGGTGGGTGACGATGGTCTGGGCTGTAGCCGCGTCATCGTCTACGGGGAGCTGCTGGTAGGCCTGTGCCATATCTAGCTTGGCGAAAATACGGCCTTGCCCTAAGGAGTGGAGTAGATGTTGCACTACGGGAACGGGATATGGATTTGCCTGCAGGGCCAAATTGATGGTCGACTTATAGTCGGCACATATCCTCACCGATCCATCAGGTTTGACCGGAAGTACTATGGGAGTTTCCCAACGGGCATGATCTACGGGCTCGATTACCCCCTGCTCTATAAGCTTATCAAGTTCAGCATCTACCTTTGCTCTCAATGCGAGGGGGACCCTGCGTGCCTTCAGCCTAATGGGCGCGACCTGGGGATCGAGGCAAAGGGAAATGGGGGTGCCCTTATAACAGCCCAATCTCCCATCGAACACATCTGCAAACTCGTCTAACACACTATCTACGGTGCGGGGAACTACCCTGTGCACCCCTTCTATAGTGAGACCCAAAGCGGGGAACCAATCCAACCCAAGGAGAGCGGGCAGGTCATTCCTAACAATTAAAACTGGAAGTTTTCCTTTAAAATCTCCGTATTCCACCCGGATGTGGAATATTCCTGCCGTGGGAATCCCATTTCCCTGGTAATCTAGAAGGGAAACCCCAGCGGGGCGCAATTTACTCTGGGGAACCCTGGGGCAAAGGCGGGAAAACAAAGCCCAAGATAGAAGGGAACGGGAAGACCCAGAGTCCACCTCCATTCGGCAAGGCTGACCTTCGAGACGGACGACGGTACTAATTTTACGATGGCCGGCGGGAACGTTAGAAGCCTGATAGACCACGCAGTCGGCGCTAGAGGGCTGATAGGTTGAATGGCAGTCCTCAGCTCGCCTCGCAGAACGTGGTTGTTGGCGGCCTTTCGGTGGCTGGCGCTGGTCGCTGGGCTGCATAAACGAGGGAGCTGGCACAAGAGCCCGGCAGACCCTGGCGAGGTGTCCTTCTCCTCGGCAACGGCGGCAGACGGCAGAACGAAACGGGCAGGATGCGCGGCTATGGCGACCGCCGCATCCGCGGCAAGGAGCGTTTGATGCTGGCTGAGCGGGCGTCGGTGGTTGCTGGTGTGGCCTCCGCTTTAGTTGAGTCCTCATTTGTCCGACGGTTTCCTCCTCCTCATCTTCCGAAGGAGAGGGGTCGTCGACGAGGTTCGTCTGGGTGGAAGGCGCTGCAGCAGTTTGCGCGGGGGTTTTCAGCTGGAGACGTTCGATGTCGGCCGTGGATTGTTCGGAGAGCTCTGCTGCTCGTGCGGTCTCCACGGCTTGCAGCAAGGTAATTTTGTGGTTCCGGAGCATACGGCTGCGCAATTGCACGTCGCGGACCCCGCACACAAACTGCTCCACGAGGTTCTCCTCCAGGTCTGCAAAATCGCACTGAGCGGCCACTGTGCGCAAAGCCTCTAGAAACTGGCTGATGGATTCGTTGGGCTTCTGCACTCGGCGGCGAAAGGTAAAACGACGTGCGATCAGAGAAGGTGAGGGGGCGTAATGATCCCTCAGCCTGGACATCAGCTCGTCCCACCCAAGTTTGTAGGCTGGCCTCGGGGCGGCCAGAGCTCTCGCAGAGGCAAACATGGAAGGCTCACAGCAGGACAAGAAAAAGCTGCATTTCTCCTCGTCAGTCTGTGCCTGGTTCTTCGATGCAATTAGATAACATTCAAACCGCTCCATGAAACCGTCCCATGATTCTCCGGCAGATCCAAAAGGCGCAAAAGGAGGAAGCGATGATGCCATTGTGGTATGAAGCCAGAGAGGGAAAAGACGGCAAGAAAAAAAAAACCCTTACGTTCGCTGCCGGAGTTCTCCACCTAAGGAGCGAATTCGTGTTGCTTCAAACGCGGTGGCAAGCTGGCTTGTTCTCCTCCATGGTCGCGGGGATCTCATCCCACCTTCGTCGCCAGTTTTGCATCTTGGAGCGAAGGGAGTGGACGCGACAAGAGGTGTAGCGAAGCAGTAACCTTTATTCAAAGCATAGTAACTACGATTCGACATGGCGTGGTTCGCGCCAAACATTTATACCCCCTAGTTTGAACAATGAGCCAATAGGGCGTCGAGTAGCTCAACCAATCGAAGAGAGGATTAAACCGGCTCCGCCCAAGAACCAATCAGAAAGGGAGACCTTACTTCCCGCGCTAGTATTCAACAAAGGGCAAATCACTTCTGCCAAGATTACTTGCCAAAAAAACTGCAGGGACTTGTTCGAAAATTCTGCCTGACAATCAGATATGAACAGAAGGGGGAAAAAGTGACTATCACAGTAGTGACACTATAACTGTGATAGTCAAGCTCTCCCTAGCAGCCATATGGCAAGAATGCCACTACATGGTCTTAATATTCCAAATGTATTTTCAGGCTCCAAGCTATTCCTTTTCCTTCATATATGTAATGGACAATGGACCACATGTAGTCATAACTAACTTTCTTCAACAGTGGACTGGACTTCGAGCAGCAATCTTAAGTATGCCTTTGTTGATGCGTAAGCTACAGTTAAGACTACTTCAGAAGTATTTTGTATCATGTAAACGTTCTTTTGGCTTTCCTGTTCTGAGGAACGATTACAAATGTTACTGCTAATTATTCTGCACGCGCAGCAGGTGACAGAAGAGGCAAAATGATTTAGCTTGGAAGCTTAGTAGTAGCTTTGCACCAGATAGGACAAAGGTAAAGGAAAGCATAAATAAGGAAGTACGTGATTATGTAGGAAAGAATGAATGACAACTTGTAACTTGTTCCTAGCCAACCTGGACTTTGGTAATTTGCATACAGTACTACCTATTTACCAGTACTACAGCATTTCTACCATAGATATTTTTATTCAGTTTAAATTAATGGTTCTGAATCAAGACTTCAATTAATGTAAGACCTTAGCAGTTACTGAGCAAAATATGTAATTATCCAAGTGGAAAAATGAGGGCAAATGTAGAATAGTTTGCAAAATAGTCAATTATTATATTTCTGGGACCGCAATGTCTTTCTTTTTTGTTGGAATCTACATGTATCTCTGATGGAGGCTATGAAACACTCTCTATTAGAATATATTTAAGTTTGCAAATAGGTATGCAATATACAGATATTCCTCAACTTACAACCAATTATTTAGTGACTGTTCGAAGTTACAACAGTACTGAAAAAAGTGACTGATTTTTTCCCACTTATGACCACTGCAGCACTCCCACAGACACGTGATCAAAATCCAGATGCTTGTGAATTGGCTCATATTTATGACGGTTGCAGTGTCCTGAGTTCATGTGATCCTTTTGCAACCTTCTGACAAGTAAAACCAGTGGGGAAGCCAGATTCACTTAGACATGTTACTAACTTAACAACTGCAGTGATCCACTTAGCAATTGTAGCAAGAAAGCAGAGTTAGTATTCTGTCAGTTTGGACCACTTCACCAGAACTTGGTAGCGGAAATAGCGGGTGGCCCTGTCCATCCACCCCAGCTCTATGGCGTCCCATTTAGGCACTTTTTAAAGCCAAAGTGCATGTGTGGAAGGCTGAGTGCGCACGCACATCTGTGAACTGGCAGGGAAGGTAAGTGAATACCATGCCTGCAAGAAAGGTAACAAAATGGGGCAAAACTCACTCACTGTCTTGCTTAGAAACAGAAATGTTAGTCTCAATTGTGATCATATGTCGAGGACTACAAGCATATCATTTTCAGCTTTGATATCCCAGTTAGATTATATATACAGTGTAGGCATTACTTTGTATTTTGGTGGTTAAAACTGAGGACCTGGTAATTTTTCTTTCCCTCTGGCTGTTAAAGCAGATTTTGCATTTTTTAAAATTTTATGTGAAGACTTAATTATCCTTGCTGGGAAGGGTTAATATTGTTCATATAAAGAACATTTGCTGGAACTGGGTATGTCTAGTCTGATGAAAAGAAGGACTAGGGATGACATGATAGCAGTGTTCCAATATCTCAGGGGCTGCCACAAACAAGAGATAGTGAAGCTATTCTCCAAAACACCTGAGAAGCAATGGGTGGAAACTAATCAAGGAGAGAAGCAACCTATAACTAAGGAGAAATTTCCTGACAATGAGGACAATTAATCAGTGGAATGACTTGCCTCCAAATGTTGTAAATGGAAGTTTTTAAAAAGAGGTTAGATAACCATTTGTCTGAAGTGGTGTAGGGTTTCCTGCCCAAGCAGGGGTTTGGACTAAAAGACCTCCACGGTCCCTTCCAACTCTGTTATTCTATGTTGTCTATGATTGATTGCGGCTTCAGGAAGTCCAAGCATCTAGCCCATCTTGGCTGTTCTAGGAAGCTAAGCTGAACTAGCCCTGATACTATTTGCATGAGAGACCACCTGAAAATCTTGGCATTGACTAGAATACAAAATTAGATCTTTAAAGATATCAATGGCACTCTCCTCCACTTCATGATGTTCTAAGAAATTACGTTGACACACCTTATAAACTCAAAGGAATCAAGCTTGATTCAGTTTGAGGGTTCTCCTGGAGTTGCAGCTTTGACTCGTGGAACAAATTGCAACTGTGGCTAGAAATGCTTTTGGCCACAGATTCATCTTGTAGGTCAATATTGTCATTTCCTGGATCAGGAGGACCTTCTTATGGCCATTCATACCTTTAGTCATTTGTGTGTAATTAATTACTATAATGTGCTCTGCATGAGTTTCCCTTCAAGAAAACTCAAAAGTTACAGCAAGTCCATAATGCAGCAATGTACAGGTGAAACTCGAAAAATTAGAATATCGTGCAAAAGTTTATCTCAGTAATGCAACTTAAAAGGTGAAACTAATATATGAGATAGACTCATTACATGCAAAGCAAGATAGTTCAAGCCATGATGTGTCATAATTGTGATGATTATGGCTTACAGCTCATGAAAACCCCAAATCCACAATCTCGGAAAATTAGAATATTACATGCAACCAATAAAACAAGGATTGTACATAGAACAATATCGGACCTCTGAAAAGTATAAGCATGCATATGTACTCAGTACTTGGTTTGGGCCCCTTTTACAGCAATTACTGCCTCAATGCGGTGTGGTATGGAAGCTTATCAGCCTGTGGCACTGCTGAGGTGTTATGGAAGACCAGGATGCTTCAATAGCGGCCTTCAACTCTTCTGCATTGTTCGGTCTCATGTCTTTCATCTTTCTCTTGGCAATGCCCTATAGATTCTCTATGGGGTTCAGGTCAGGTGAGTTTGCTGGCCAATCAAGCACAGTAATCCCGCGGTCATTGAACCAGGTTTTGGTGCTTTTGGCAGTGTGGGCAGGTGCCAAGTCCTGCTGGAAAATGAAGTCAGCATCCCCATAAAGCTTGTCTGCGGAAGGAAGCATGAAGTGCTCCAAAACCTCCTGGTAGACGGCTGCGTTGACCCTGGACTTAATGAAGCACAGTGGACCAACACCAGCAGATAACATGGCTCCCCAAAACAAAGACTGGAAACTTCACACTGGACTTGAAGCATCTTGCAGTGTGTGCCTCTCCATTCTTCCTCCATACTCTGGGTCCTTGGTTTCCAAATGAGATGCAAAAGTTGTTCTCATCAGAAAAGAGGACTTTGGACCACTGAGCAACAAACCAGGTCTGTTTTTCTTTAGCCCAGGTAAGACTCTGACATTGTTTGTTGTTCAAGAGCGGCTTGACAAGAGGAATACGACATTTGAAGCCCATGTCCAGGATCCGTCTGTGTGTGGTGGCTCTTGATGCACTGACTCCAGCCTCAGTCCACTCCTTGTGAAAGTCCCTAACACTTTTGAATGGCCTTTTCCTGACAATCCTCTCCAGGCTGCGGTCATCCCTGCTGCTTGGGCACCTTTTTCTTCCACACTTTTCCCTTCCACATAACTTTCTATTAATGTGCTTTGATACAGCACTTTGGGAACATCCAACTTCTTTTGCAATTACCTTTTGAGGCTTCCCCCCCTTATGGAGGGTGTCAATGATGGTTTTCTGCACAACTGTCAGGTCAGCAATCTTTCCCATGATTGTGATTCCTACTGAACTAGACTGAGAGACCATTTACAGGCTCAGAAAACCTTTGCAGGTGTTATGGCTTAATTAGCTGATTAGAGTGGGACACTTTGAGTCTAGAATATTGCACCTTTTCACAATATTCTAATTTTCTGAGATTGTGGATTTGGGGTTTTCATGAGCTGTAAGCCATAATCATCACAATTATGACACATCACGGCTTGAGCTATCTTGCTTTGCATGTAATTAGTCTATCTCATATATTAGATTCACCTTTTAAGTTGCATTACTCAAATAAATGAACTTTTGCACGATATTCTAATTTTTCAAGTTTCACCTGTATGCATTACAGGTAGTCCTTTGACTTACTACAGTTTGTTTAATGACTATTTGAAGTTACAGCAACATTGAAAAAGTGACATGACTGTGTTTCACACTTCTGACGGTTGTAGCAGTCCCATGTTCACATGATCAAAATTCAGATGCTTGGCAACTGACTCATGACAGTTGCAGTGTCCTGGGGTTGTGTGATCACCTTTTGTGATCTTCTGACAAGCAAACTCAATGGGGAAGCCAGATTCATTTAACAACCCTTTTACTAACTGCAGTGATTTACTTAACAACTGTAGCAACAAAGGTCGTAAAATGGGGCAAAACTCACTTAACGAATGTCTCACTTAGCAACAGAAAGTTTGGGCTCAATTGTGGTCATAAATCAAGGATCATCTGTAATTGAGCCTTGATACACTAATTATTAACCCCTCTGTTACTTAAGTCGCACAGATTACTAGTGGGCGTGCAATTCAAGTTGCAGGTAAGTATTTGTAAAGCAGGGGACATTTACAGCACTGTCTTCCTCCAGGGCAGTTTCTGCTGTTCCATTACTTCTGATAGGGTTGGCGTACTTTGCATCCCATATAGTCAACAATGTCATTTCACAACAAGGATGAACAATTTTATAAGATTTGGGACTTGTTTTATCAATGAATACAATTACCATAATCTTGAACTGTAATAATAGAATGTGGCAGGAGATTTTATAAAGACGTATTACTTTTATATAGATTTTATAGATTTATAACAATGTAATGGAATATTGGTGTATATATATGAATTGAATATATACATTCTATAGATTTATAACAAAGTAATGGAACATTGGTATATATATGAATTGAATATTTAGAACATCTTGTTTAAAATGAAGAAATAATAATTGTAGTTGATTATATGAGATACAAGATGTATTTATATACATTTGATAGATATTTTATGATTTTACATATAACTGAAAGTAATGATATACAAATATATGTTGGTGAATCCTTTCTTTATATATATTGCAAGAAATATTAAAATAAGATACATGATACCATTAAGATTTGTTACTATTTAATAGGTTTACAATGATGTGACAGATAATTAGCATATATTTGAATTTAATCCTTAGAATACATGTTCAAAAGGAAGAAATTATAAATTGAATATATGATCTACAATGATAATGTATTAATGTATATTGGGCTGATAATTACTAATTCTATATGTAATTGAAAGCAGTGATGCACAAATATTTGTGACTAAACGACATGCTAAATAGATATGTAACTGATACTTTTTAACGTATATTTTTGTTCATTTTAAAATAAAATAAAAAACTTTTAAAAAACCAATGTCATTTCATGATACCTGGGAGATATATTTTCTCTGTTGCTGTTCTTGCTCTCTGGCTGAAGAATTCTGGGAGTTGAAGTCACACACTTTAAAGTCCCCAAGATAAGAAACATTGTCTGAAATGTATTGTATACCATTGTTAGCTCCCAATATCTGCAAAATTGACAAAAGACAATACAACAATGAGCAGCTCCCTTATATATAATAATGTGCTCATTATTCTTAGCCACTTTTTAATAAAAAAATCAGTTAATGTATCTCCTGCAGAGCACTAACCTCTCCAGTTAGAGACCTTTCATAAACAACAAATCTTAAATCTTATTACTACTTTTTAGAATAAGAAAACTCCCTCCTTTTGTCTTAGCAATGGCTCATTTGAATTCAAGAGCTTAATATTCCCTACATTTTGATCCCCCCTCCCCAGATTTGCACTGATTTTTAAAATAAACTATCAATTTAAATAGATGTTAACTTCCCTTCTAATTTGCACCATTTTAAAAGCCTGACTAGAAGCATAAATTATAAAGTATTGCACCCAATATGACTCCTCAGGATGAGGTGGGTTAAAAGACAGAAATAATTAATAAAGGGCAAAAGAAACATAAGGCATCTCTGCAAGGGAGACGGCGCTCATAAAACCCAAAATGTTTTTCAATTTCATTCTTATAAAACAGAAAAGGAGGGATGGAATACAAAGGGTGTGCTGAACGATGTATTATTCAATTGATCTGACATTGTGAAGTATTGATTTGCATTCTCGCTTGTCTGGAGAAGGGAGGGAGGAGACAGCAAGGACCAGAATAAACAATTTTAGAACGTAACCTAACCTTTTTTTAAAATAAAAATACGCTTTTGCAGATGGTTTTTGTTCCTGAATATATATATATATATATATATATATATATATAAAGAGGCTCCCTCCCTTCCTTGGGCTGATACTTCTCAGGACGTCTATTCTGGCTTCTCCCTAAAATAAAACCTAAAAGCAGCTGTATCTTATCTTTTGCACAACGGAGTCTATTTTTGACTGCCCGTGACAGAGAAGGTAGGAAGACATGGCTGCGTTACGCATTTTCAGCTGCTCGCAACTAGTCCCTAAAGTGTGCAAGTGTGTATTATGCCATAAATAAAAAAAAAAGGCGGTTGGACGCGTCAAGCGGTGGTTGACGGAAAAGAAGGAAGTAGTAGCTGAGCGCTTGAAAAGGAAAGGCGGGAGAGGACGCTGTTTTAACACCCGCAGCTCCCTCGAAACGCCAGCAGCTTTTCTTTTGTGGGAGGGGGGATAGAAAAAGGGGGTTATTTTGTGTGTGGGGTGCGTGTGTGAGGGGCCACATAGCCAAAGTGAAAAGAGGTGGGGGAAACAAGGGGGTTTCGGGGTACGCGGGCCGCTGTCCGGCAGAACCGGCCACCCAAACTTTGGCACAAAGTGTAAATGCGAGGAGGAAAGCCTCGCTTAGTCAAGCCAAGCCGGAGGCGCGCTCAGGCCGGGCTTAAGGGCGCGGCAAGAGCCTTGACCTCCTTCCCGGCCCGCGTCCCGAGGCCGGTCAACGAGGACGTCGCGGTTTTTTTCCGGCCAGGCCCGGCTGGACCACGGACGGGCGGCAGGGAACGCCCGCTAGGACGAGGCGGCGGGACGCGGCTGGCCTGCCCGTGC
The DNA here is from genome assembly GCF_009769535.1 of Thamnophis elegans. Taxonomy (NCBI): domain Eukaryota; kingdom Metazoa; phylum Chordata; class Lepidosauria; order Squamata; family Natricidae; genus Thamnophis; species Thamnophis elegans. Next base: position 89,793,127 of record NC_045545.1, on the reverse strand, counting down.
ACCAGGCCCCGAGCTCTGCGCCAGCCTCCCTGGTTCAAGTGACGGGTGGTTTTCATAAGCTGGCACAGGTGCGGGGAGTCCTTCAGACTCGAGCCGGCCGGGGAGCCCCAGGCGCGCTGGCGAGAGGCGACCCAGCCGCCGCCGCGGAGCATGCAGCCATTTTGGGCTTCGTCAGACAAAGGACGACAGCGACCGCCGCGGCCAGCCCCGAGGCGTCGGCGGCCGCGACCCTTAGCACCGCCTCCACTTCCCCTCATCGACCCCTCGGCCGGCAGCCGGCGCGTGCGGCCAGCCCGGCTTTCGGCGGCCGGCCCTCTCTCACTACTACTAGGCCGCAGCCGGGCCCTCGCCGCCCGTTCGCTGTCTGAGCGCTCGCAGCCATTTGCCTCAGTATTTATAGCCGGGCGCCGACCAATCAGGAACCGACGGAATCCCTCTCCGGCCGCTGAGGTGACGCCTCGACGCCCCCTCCCCCCCCCCCCGAAGCTTTCCCAGCCCGCTCGCGCGGTGTTTTTCGCCGCGCATGCTCCGTGGGGGAGGCCGAGGCGGGAGGGGAAGCGCAGCGTATGTGTAAAATGAGTGAGTGAGGTGGGGAGGGGGGGAAGAGAGCAGGAGGGAGGGCGGAGGAGGAGGAGGGCAGGGGGAGGAGTGAAGAGAGGAGGGAGGGGGGGCGGCGGGCGGGAGGGAGCCGCTCGCCAGGAACCCTCCGAAAAAAGATGGCGGCTGGGTCGGATCTGCTGGATGAGGTTTTCCTAAACGCTGAGGTGGATGAGAAGGTGGTGAGCGACCTGGTGGGCTCCCTGGAGTCTCAGCTGGCGGCCTCGGGCCACCACCACCCGCACCACAAGGCGCAGGAGCCCCTCAGGGTGGCCGGGGGGCTGCTGGGGAACCATGTTGTGAGCAGCGGCAGCAGCAGCAGCAACAGCCCTAGCCCTAGCCCGGGAGGAGGAGGAGGAGGAGGAGGAGTAGGAGGCAATGCTAATGTCCAAACAGAGAGCCCCGGCAGCCGCAGCACCACCGGCAGCAGCACCACCACCAGCAGCAGCACCACCGTCGCCGCCAAGATGGGACTCAGTGGCCCCGAGATCACCAAGCCAGGTAACCTGGCGAGGAAAGCCGGGGAGGAGTGGGGGGGGGGAGGGTTGCCTCCTCTTCCTCCTCTTCTTGTCCTTCTCCCTCAGGAATGGAGGGGGGTCTCCCCCCCACCTCTGGCCTCCCTTTCTTTCTCCCCTGCCCCCCCTCTTTCCCTGGTGGGGGGCAGCAACTGGAGGGTGCCAGGGGGTGGGTGGGTGGCATGGAGTTGGGGAGGGGGAGGCGGCGAAGAGAGAGAGAGAGAGAGAGAGGCCTTCCTCACATGCCAACCCCCCCTCCCTGACACCCTATTTTTGGCCAGGACGATCTCCCTCCTGCCTCGGCTTCACCTAGAGCCAGGAGCAGATGTGTGTGTGTGTGTGTGTGTATGGGGGCTGGTGGGGGTGAGTGTTATGGTCAGGGAGTAGTGCCTCTGTGTTTGTGTGTGTGGGGGGGTCCTTTAGGGAAACCAGCTTCCTTTGCTAGGGTGGTCCCCGTCTCCCCCAACCTCCTCACCTTGGTTTTTTTTTAATCTTCGTTCTGTCATCTCTCTCTCTCTCTTGTCTTGCCGAGAGGCTGGAGTGTTTTGGGGGGCTCCTGAGGACGAGGAAGGAAGAGACGTTACCTTTGGACTTCTGTGCCACCTTGCGCCCGCGTTGCTGGAGTCTGGGATCAGAGGAATGGTGCTCCCTTGCCCTTCTTCTTATCCATTTCGATATTCCCTGGCTGTCTTGAATTCTTTGCCCCCTCCCCCCTGCCTGAAGTGCATTGGGGAGGGGGGGGAGAGAAAGAGAAAAAAAAAAGAGAAAGAAGAAATGTTATTAATCAAAGCAGCAGCAGCAGCAGCTTCCCCTGGCAAGAGGAAGTGATGGGGGAACCTGAGGATCAGGAACCCCTTTTAAATAGATCCCTTGGCAAATACGGCACCCTGCTCAACAACTGCTCCTCCTCTGGGGTGGGACCGGTAAGGGGTTATGCCCCCTGAACCTTTTTGCTTTTCTTGAAATAATATGCCCAGGCTGGGGCTAGGCAGAGAGTCACAGCACAACCTCTACCGCCTGTGGGACTGGAAGAATGACAGTCCATCTGTAAATGTTTTCCCCCTTGTAAAAAAGACGGTGCACTCTGAAGGAGTCTCCTAAACTCAGGGTCTTGCTTTAACCGTGCATGCAAAGACGGCCTTTTTTTTTAAGAAAAGGAAGGCAATGCTGGTCCATTTACCCCAGCACAATTCCCATTATATTCCTCCGTATATAATTCCCACCCTCTCCCTTTGCTTTCCAGTTGCTGGAATATTACAAGGACGCTGTTGCTTGTCATGACACCAGGTTAATGAAAGGGGGTGGGGTTTCAGAGAAATAACCTTCCCTTAGTCCTGATTTTGGTGACCCCGTGTTTCTGACTACAGTCCTTCTGTTTTGTTTACTAAATGCAAAGCCCGCGGAGACAGGACTGATTTAAGTGACACTGGCAGATTTTGGTAGGGATATTTGCTTTCTGGGGACAGCAAGGAAGGGGGAAAAAAATCCCTCCCTTTTTGCTTGTATTTGTTTTCCTTTGAAAGCACAGCAATCAAACAGCAGGATTTAATGATTTTAAGAGGGAGGATGACATCCCTTAAAGTACCTTTGCAATCTTTTCACTTATGTCGCTTCTCTACTACTTCAGCCCCACTTTTTTCTGTGTTGTTTCATTAGTCAAGAAATATAATAGCTTTTGAATTTTTTGTTCAAAAGATGATGAAATGAAACGGAATGGGTGAATGACCATGGGGTTTTCCCTTTTTAAAAAAAAACTTTTTCCTGTCCTCCCCACCTCCCATTTTTCACCAACCTGATATTGTTGCATGAGCAGACTTGCAGTCAAATGTCATTTAATGTGGAGTTATAAACCATCCAAAGAGGGGAAAGGGGCAAACTGAAAACTTTTATTTTTTGTAGCATGTCTATGCAATTTTCATTTGTTTGTGGGACTTCTTGGCTGTTAATGGAAGATTATTATATCAATGTAGAGGAAACAGTAGCAGAATATTGTTGTTAGTTGCAAAGTCGTGTCCCACCCATCGTGACCCCATGGACAACTTTCCTCCAGGTGTTCCTGCTGGAGTCCATTTAAGCAAAGTCTTTAACTGCTAAGATGCCCCCCCCTTTCAGATGTTGTTTCAATACTGGGGACATATTGACATATGGGCAATATAGTTTGTGCTGGACCTATCGAGCCCGTTTACTTTCCCACCTTTTATATTATAATTAAACTTTGTTTTATTTGCAGGAGCCGGTGGAGTGCAAGGGAGTGTTATCAATCATAATGCCAGGTCCCAGGGTTCTGCGTTGGATGGGACCACTACAACTAGCAGCACCACCACCACAAATGTCCAAGGTGGCTCTGAAGCTGCTATTACCCCAGGGACCCTTAATCAGGGCAAATCAGTGGTAATCAGTACCATGGCAACAGCTTTATCCACCAGGAATGGTAAAATCGGGACCACCGCAGTGCAGACTTTGAACGGAAGTAACGTGGTGATGAATTCCCACGCATCTTTTTCGGCCACTCCTGTGACAGCGAATCCTACTGTGGTCCCTGCAGTTGCCCCTCTTGTGAACAATGGACCTGGAAATATTGGAAAAGTCAACACCGTGAACGCTGTCTTGCCATCTGCTTCAAATACTGTCATCCAGACTTCTTTCCTTGGCCCTGGAGTGTCCTCTGCCTCTTCACCTTCACCTACAGTGATCTCTTCACAACAGCCCCCCAATATCGGGACCGGGGGCCCAACGGTAGCATTGGTAAGGCCGCCCATCCACGCGGCAGGACCCTTGGCTGCCGCCACGCAAAATGGGAGCAGTACTGTGATCAATTCGACCATCAACGTGGGAGGTTTTCCGACTGCGGCTGTTGCTGCCGCCACGGTTGGTTCAGGGGTGTCTCTCCAGACTTCTCTTGTGAACAGCCAGCCAGGATCTGGGGTATCCGCTGCTGCACCCACTACCCAGATCATCAAAGCGGAGTCTCCTAAAACTATTGTGCAAACAGTCACCCAGCAGCAAACTCTGGCTGCAGCTGGCCAGCCTAGTACTACAGGGGGTAATATGATCATTGGGCAAACTATGCAAGCTGGCCTACCCAACGTAGCTCCTAATCCTGGCGGAGTACCTCCTGGACCTCCAGGTACTCCCACTGGTCTGGCTAAGGGTGCTGCCAATACAGTGGCGCAGAGCCTGCCCAGGACTGCAACCGCAACCACCAGTGGAATCCGAGCAACTTTGACTCCCACTGTTTTAGCACCTCGTCTGCCTCAGCCTTCTCAGAATCCAACGAATATTCAAAACTTTCAGTTGCCACCAGGTAAGAAAAGACCGGAGAGAAATTCCTCTTTTATTCCAGACTTGTGCGTTTGGAGTTTCTTGCTTAAATAAAAGCGTTTGGGATTCTGCTTCTAAGCATGGTTGGATAGCTTGTGTGGTGAGCTGCCTTTGGAACCTCATTTTGTTCTGCAGTGGTTTGTGAAATAAGGTAGTACAGGCAGCCCTCGACTTATGACCGCAATTGAGCCCAGAATTTATGCCACTGAGTGAGAAATTTGTTAAGTGAGCTTTGTCCCCTTTTTACGGCTTTTCTTGCCACATTTGTTAAGTGAATCACTGCAGTTGTTAAATTAGCAATACGCTTGTTAAGTGAATCTGGCTTCCCCATTGAGTCTGCTGGTCAGGGTGTCGCAAAAGAGGATCACATGACCTCAGGACACCCTGCACCCTCATATTCATAAATATGAACCCGTTGTCAAGCATCTAAATGTAAATCACATGGCCATAGAGATGATGCAATGGGCATAAGTGTGAAAAATTGTCTTGCCACTTTTTCGGTGCTGTAGTAACTTTGAACAGTTACTATATAAACTGTTGTAAGTCGAGGACTGCCTGTAGTACAAGAATTAAGGAGAGATCTTGTGTTGACTTCATAGCATTTTTATTGGACGCTGTTCTTAGATTATTTTTGAAGAAAGAGATTAGATTTTGAGCTTTTCTCCAGTACTTTTAGCCTGTTAATTTTCCCTTTAGATGTGTAAGCATGCATGAGGACTAGAAGCACAACTTTGTTAAGAAGTGAAAGCTGAGATTATCCAGGTTCTAACAGTACCTATGAGCCACACAACTGTAAATCATATTGATATTTTTTTTTCAGAGTAGCATGTGACATCTACAGTATTTAGGGTTTCAAGTGCACATTGACTTAAATCTTTCAAGTTAAAGCATGGCATGATAGATTTTTCCATGGGTGATCAAAGTAGCAAACCCTACTATAAAATGAAATGTTATGCTAATATATTCAGGGAGGATGAGCTTGTCCTAGGATATGTCTAGGTCTTCATACTTCTCTGTTTTAGCTTGCCACAGAAGCAGCAAAGAGCAAGTGCAATTTGCTACTCTTGAAAAAATTCTGTCAGTTGAAAATCATCAGAGACTATGTGACATGTCTACAGTAACATTCCAATTACATTCTGTCCTCACCTCACCTCACCTCATTTTGTGTCATGCTGTAGAACATGCAGTCATTAAGATCATGTTTGAGGACCAGGATAACATTAGGTGGGGAGTTTCTGAGTGGAAACCTAATTGGATTGCATGAATTTCATTGCTTCCATGTGATCACAAAGGAAAGATGTCCAAACTTCAGATTTACTAACTAGTTTGAGATTTTTTTAAAAAAAATTAATGGTAAACATGAATTTCTAGGCACATGTTCTTACTGAGTGTTACGTAAGAAACTTTCTCACATTTTGAGAAGTATCTTTTGAATTCCAGAAAGAGGATGGCAAGGATCTGAATGCTTTCCCAGATCCTTAAACCAGCTAGTTTTAATTGGGTTTGAGTGTCTGTGGAGTAGTTGAAAGTAAGTTGTTTTATTTGCAAGGTGAAGTGATCAGTGGAGGGAGGGGGGGGGGCGATGACACATGTTTTAATGTGCTTCTTTGAAGGGTCTTTAAATATCAAAAATAGTATTTGGCTTGATCTATATCCCTGAAAAATGCTTAAACTGATAGGCATATATCATATTAAAAATAAGGATTTTACATTGCTTTTGCTATAGTCTTCTAAAGCAGCAGCATTTTGTTTGCAGTGTCTGTGATAATCTTTACCTTGCAGATTGTAGCAAGTTACCTATCTAGCTTTTTTACACATTCAGAAAGCTTCGGACACTTCCATTGTTAACATCTTCCTACACAGCATGTTGCCTACTGAAACACAAAAATGATGCTCCAGTGAGTTTAGTCTTCTTGAAGAAACACAGGACCAGTAGTACCCTTTTTGTAAAATGAAGGATTTTTTTTTCTTTTAAAAAGTTCCTAGCTTTCCTAGTATTTAAGTTCCTGCCTTAAATACATCCCAGTGGGTGGTTTACTGTCCAGAACAGAGGTCCCCAATCCATGTTAGGAGCTGGACTGCACAGCTGGAGGTGAGGGGCGAGTGAGTAAAACTGCACATGTGTGAGATCTAGGTTGCATGCTCCCTCCCCCCCTCGGGTCCGTGGAAAAATTGTTTCCACAAAACCGGTCCCTGGTGCCAAAAAGATTGGGACCGCTGGTATAGAATTTTTGGACTTGTGATCATGGCAAAATACCAAAAAAGCCTTAAGAAGAAAATTAAGGTCCATACTTTATCGGAAGCTCTGTTGTACTCACATTCGGTAAAGCAGAGAATTGGGTTTTGCATCTCTTGTACCGCCTGCAAAAGGCATAATTTTATACCAGGAATATTTTTGTGCACTTTTTTTGCACATGTAGGCCATCGGCTTCATTGCTTAAATATTATATTTAATCGACACTTTGTGAAAAATGTCCAATGTGACACATAACGTCTTTTAAACACAAGGTTTAAGTTTGTAAAAGAATAATACAAAAAGTGCAAAAGTAGTAGAAAATTGCAATATCAGAGATAAATATCAATGTACCAGTGCTTTTTAATAACTCGCTGGATCAGGATAACCCTCAACTCCTAACAAGAGCCCCCCCCCCCCCCCCACACACACACTCCCAGTTTGGGGAGTGCAATATTAGAGCTCCTGATTCTGTCTTATAGTTGAAAAAACTAGGAATGGTAAAGATGTCAAATTGAGGGTTATTTGGGGTATAATACAGAGGAATATATTTTCGTGTTTTGTCACCTGAAAAGAAATGATATCATTTAAGAAAAATTGAAAAAAATATTTATAGATGTTTCAGCATCAAGAGTCTGTTCTAAATTACACCTGCACCAAAAACTTTTGGTGATGGAGGGTGTATAGCAGTTTAGCAAGCCTAAATTCTTAACGGAGATATTTCTTGTAGGCCTCCTCGCTGAGCTAATATGCATATTATAGTGAAGACATTAATTGCTATCAAGTTTTATAAGGTGGAGTGCCTCCACTATGGAATTAGAAAATCCAGATGAGAAGAGGAGCATGAGCAGATTGGAGAAGGCTCTTCAGCTCTTTTGCGTACAGGTAGTCCTTGACGTATGACCACAATGAAGCCCAACATTTCTGTTGCTAAGCGAGGGATTTGTTAAGTGAGTTTTGCCCCATTTTATGACCTTTCTTGTCACAGGTGTTAAATGAATCACTGCAGTTATTCAGTTAGTAACATGATTGTTAAGCGAATTTGGCTTCCCCATTGACTTTGCTTGTCAGAAGATCACAAAAGGTAATCACATAACCCTGGGACACATCATAAATACGAGTCAGTTGCCAAGCCTCTGAATTTTGATCACATGGCCACAGGGATGCTGCAACAGTCGTAAGTGTGAAAAATGATCCTGTCACTTTTTTTTCAGTGCCATTGTAACTTTGAACGGTCACTAAATGAACTGTTGTAAGTCGAGGACTACCTGTAGTCTCATAGATGGGCTGTACAACTAATCTTACCAAGACAAACTGCATCCTCACTCGTTGAAGGAAAAGCTTGCACGTCCTTGCACCCAAATGGTGCAAGAACTTAAAAACGAAGAGATTAGGAAGGATGTTACTGAGAATTGCCAGTTTTCAAAATAAGATTCAAGATTTACTCAAACCTGGACATTTATTAGGATTTAAGAAAATGTGTGGCTGTGATTGGAGCTTTGTATCTCCCTCCTTCCCAAACTACTGCTATCTAACTACGGTATCTGTAATTAGTGCAGAATGGTGCAGTTAAGTTGCTCGGTAGGGCTCCTTACCATATGTATGATGGGTCTATAGCCAAGCTTTTACCCCAGTGCCATTTTCCCATGTTATTATTGGTTTATAAGACCCTAAACAGTTTATGGCTTGGTTATCTGGACTGTGTGCACTCACTTCATTCAGTCTAATTTTAAATATGTTGTGTGCGTGCAGTCTTGGTGGTTTAATCACCATGGTTTACGTCTGTGGTAAATTGCAGCTTGTTGAACCATAGCTAAACAAACTAGTGTGTGGACTAGGTTACTCTCTAGTTAGAGTTTTAACAATCTGTGCAGATGTTTTGCATATTATGCAGTGATTTACTTGAGTTCATTTATGTGGAGGGAGACAATCTTTTTTGCGATGGATCCGGAATTATCCTTCTTCAGAGAATGAGTAGGTTTCCAGAATAAAACCCCATTGAAAATAAAATAGGTATTTTTCTAAGCCTGAGATATTTGACTATGTCATACCAGATTCCCCCAAGTAATTTATTTAATTCAATTTACAGTAGATGCCACCCAATTTCAAACTGATTTGGGTCTAATCATATGATTTAGTTCTTCATATGATGCAATTATTTTATTGCATTTTAATGTAATGTAACATAGTTATTACGTAACTATCTTGATTTTAATTTATTTATTTATTGAATTTGTTTGTCGCCCATCTTGAAATGATTCTATTGTAATCTAAGATAAAGGATAAATCTAAAAGGCAAATAAAATGCCATTGAAAGTACTTTTAAATTAAAAGTCAGTTTCTGTCTATCCATCAATCCATCCATCCATCCATCCATCCATCCATCCATCCATCCATCCATCCATCCATCCATCCATCTATCTATCTATCTATCTATCTATCCTATCTCTATCTTCTATCTATCTACATAGATAGCTATCTCTTTAATAAAAACAATTTCATTAAAAAGTTCTGGCCACCTTGTCCTACTTTGTCCATGGTTCATCCTCAAATATTTTTGACATGAATATCCTTCACCTTAAAACAAAAACGGTGAAAGAGAATGTGCTGATGGAAGTGGCTGATAATATCTTGGAAATGATTAATGGTGAATTTTGTCTTTGGTGGGATGCAGCTGAATAGACTGCCTGTCTCTGTCTTTTGATATCTTTTTTCATAGCATGTGGGTTAAGTGAGTTGTTTCAGTCAGTTTGCATTTCATTTGTCAGATTTTGGCATTGGTCTGTTTTCCTCTCTTCCTATAGCATCCTTTATTTTGGAGGATGGGAACGAATGTGTTTGGGGGCTGCTGCGTTGCCTTGTGTAAGGCTTATATAATTCTGCTGTTTGTAGGAAATAAGTTGGTGACTCTTTAAGTTTTGGTAAATGCAAAGCTGCAGGATATTTTGAGGGCAGCAAATGAAACCGTAAATCTCAGGATTTGTTGTCTTAATTCCTCAGTTGCAGAGAGCACGTTTGCACATAGCACCATTCCTGTTCCTTTCCCAGAAAAATGCCTTATCCCATTACTTTTGGATATGTGATTAAGTATCCTTGAATAATATTTTCATTCTGTTTTGAGAGTACAATAAGGTTTGGGAACTTAGCTCATTAATTGAACTACAGAAAGTTAGTGTGCTCTTCTCCAAAGGAAAAGCATTTCTTCTTAGACATCCTTAGGGTAAAAATCCTGAAGGATTGGGCTCTGAAGCATTAAAATACAGGTAGTCCTCGATTTACGACTACAGTTGAGCCCAACATTTCTGTTGCTTACTGAGACAGTTACTGTATATACTCGAGTATAAGCCTAGTTTTTCAGCCCACTTTTTGGGCTGAAAAAAGCCGCCTCGGCTTATACTCGAGTCAGTGAAAAATTTGCCCGAAATGGAGGAGAAAAAGGGGCGGGGCCATGCCGCTGGGTGACACTCGTGAATGGCCCAGTGCCCCTGTGAGTTTCCCCTCCCTCTGTGTCAGTTTGCCGCGCAGCGCGCACCGCACCATCCCCCCTCCTCACATTCTAATGTAATGCAGGGCTGTCTTACGATTCCCCTTCCTCCCCCTCCTGCCGCTCTGCAACGATGTCCCACCTCCTCCTTGTTATGGCAAGCAGCCACATAGCGATGTCCCACCTCCTCTGGTACAGTGATCCAATGATAGGAATCACTGTGCCGTGTGTCATAGGAGGCGGGACATCGCTCCCGCGGCTGCACGGGACATCATCATCACAGCGGGACATCAGCATCATGAGGTGAGTGAAGTATTTCATTGAATACACCGCTAGTTTACTGTTTTTCTTTGAAATAAATATTCAAAAACATTATTGGTATCTATTTTTATTTTTGAAATTTACCGGTAGCTGCTGCATTTCCCACCCTAGGCTTATACTCGAGTCAATAACTTTTCCAGTTTTTTGTGGTAAAATTAGGTGCCTCGGCTTATATTCGGGTCGGCCTATACTCGAGTATATACAGTAAGTGATTTTTGCCCCATTTTATGACCTTTCTTGCCCCAGTTGTTAAAGTGAATCACTGCAGTTGTTCAGTTAGTAACATAGTTGTTAAGTAAATCCATCTTCCCCTTTGTTGCTGGTCAGAAGGTCGCAAAAAGTGATCCCATGACCCCCGGGACACCGCAGCTGTTAGAAATACATGCCAGTTGCCAAGCGGCTGGATTTTGTTCACATGACCATAAGGATGCTGCAATGGTCATAAGTGTGAAAAATTGTCATAAGTCACTTTTTGCAATACCATTGTAATTTCAAATGGTCACTAAACAAACTGTTGTTAAGTCGCGATAACCTATACTTTATTCAGGAACAATTATGTTAATGGAATGCTGCATTTCCCTGCTTCACTTTTTGGTTCACCAATGATCTTAGGTAATTTATTCCATTTATTAATATTTTCATGAAAGTAGGGGTTAAAACATTTAATCATTTAGCCTTTATTCCTTAGTCTTCCCTCCTATTTTCCAATGCTGCCATTCTCTGGCCTAATTTATATGTAATGATGCACCTGAAGGAAAAACAGGTGACTGACTTCATATTTATATTAGGTCTTCAGGTGCCTATGCAGTGTTCACCCGTAGGTGGAATTATTAATTCTTATTTGGGCCATAGATTTCTCTTGTATTAAAACTATATGGATGGAAGAAGATCGGCTTAAATGACATGTTGGTGTGGGATGCTGGAGAACATCGGGAGAACATGGCTGTCTAATGTCATTTGTTCAAAAACACATACCTTCCCAAATACTTGAAAGTGGTTTAGTTGGTTGAGGTTTAGTTTGTTATATAAACCTTTATATAACACTTTATAATGTCTTGGTAAGACCACATTTGGATTATTGCATCCAGTTTTGGTCGCCACGATGTAAAAAAGACTCTAGAAAGAGTGTAGAGAAGAACAACAAAGATGATTTGGGGACTGGAGGCTAAAACAGATGAAGAACAGTTGCAGAAATTGGGTATGTCTAGCTTTATGAAAAGAAGGACTAGGGGTATCATGATACCTGCTTTCCTGAAAATAAGACCTTCCCGGATAATAAGCCCAATCGGGCTTTTGAGCATATGTGCTAAAATAAGCCCACCACGAAAATATTGCAACATATCAGCAGCCATGAGGTGACCAGGCTCACCGCCTCCTGCACCTCCAAATTAATAAGACTTCTCCGAAAATAAGGCCAAGTGCTTATTTCGGGGGTCAAAAGAAAATGCTCTACATGGGGCTGCCCTTGAAGAGCATCCGGCGACTTCAGCTAGTCCAGAATGCGGCCGCGCAAGTGATTGTGGGCGCACCGCGGTTCGCCCACATAACACCTATCCTCCGCGAGCTGCGCTGGCTACCTGTTGATCTCCGGGTGCGCTTCAAGGTGCTACTTACCACCCATAAAGCCCTCCATGGTAGTGGATCTGAGTACTTGAGAGACCGCCTCCTGCCAATTACCTCCCTAAGACCTATCAGATCACACAGATTAGGCCTCCTCCGAGTTCCATCCGCCAGTCAGTGTCGACTGGCAACTACGCGGAGGAGAGCCTTTTCAGTAGTAGCTCCGACCCTTTGGAACGATCTCCCTGTGGAGATTCGTACCCTCACCACCGTCCAGACCTTCCGTACAGCCCTCAAGACCTGGCTATCCCGTCAGGCCTGGGGATAAAGATTGTACTCCGTCCCCACCCGAATGATGAATGAATGTTTTGTACTATTTTTACTTATGTATTGTTTTATGTCTTACTGTCTTGTACTCCCCTCCCTATATATTGTAAGCCGCCCTGAGTCCCCTCAGGGAAAAGGGCGGCCTATAAATAATAAATAAATAATAAATAATAAAATAAAACCCTGTCTTATTTTGGGGAAAAAACGGTAGCAGTGTTCTAATATTTGAGTGGCTACCACAAAGAATAGAGCAGCGGTTCTCAACCTGTGGGTTGGGACCCCTTTGGAGGTCGAACGACCCTTTCACAGGGGTTGCCTAAGACCACTGGAAAACACATATTTTTGAAAAAATATGGAAAACATAAAATAATTTTATGAACTGTATTGAAGGGTCGCAGCATTAGGAAGGTTGAGACCCACTGGAATAGAGGGTCAATCTATTTTCCAAACCATCCAAAGGCAGGACAAGAAGCACTAGATGGAAACTATTCAAAGAGAGAAGCAATCTAGAACTAAGGAGAAATTTCCTGAGAGAATAATTAATCAGTGGAACGACTTGCCTCCAGAAGTTGTGGGTGCTGTATCACTGGAGGTTTTTAAGAAGAGATCGGACAGCCATTTGTCTGAAATGGTGTACGATTTACTGCTTGAACAGGAAGTTGGACTAGAAGACCTTCAAGGTCTCTTTCTATTCTGTTAACCCCAACCATTGTGGTTGGCATAGGGGAATTCAACTATATGTGGCTTAATAAAAAATAATGAGTAAGTGATTCCTGTCTTGGTGGAAAGTTTTTTCATTTTTTGACCTTTTCTTCCTTTTGTTCTTTGCTCTTTTTGTTGCTAACATTTCATTCAGGAGCTGCTTGTACAACTGTATTTTTTTTCTTAAAATATTTTTGTAAATCAGGACATTACTTAAATGATCCTAACTATTAGTGCATTTTTAACATACAAGTGAAAAAGTTTCAAATGTTTCCTCTAAACAGAAAAGTTTGTTACTAAACACACACACACACATCCCGATCTTGTTACCTTTTTATTTTTATTTGTTTTTTTGCTATCAAGTAAAGCTCTCCCAATAGGGATGCAGTGGTTCAATGACTAAGATGCTGTCAAATCCCTAGCATCGCGTAACGGAGTGAGTTCCCGTTACTTGTCCCAGCTTCTGCCAACCTAGCAGTTCGAAAGCATGTAAAAAATCCAAGTAGAAAAATAGGGACCACCTTTGGTGGGAAGGTAACAGCGTTCTGTGAGCCTTCGGCATTTAGTCATGTTGGCCACATGACCACGGAGACATCTTCGGACAGTGCTGGCTCTTTGGCTTTGATACTGCGATGTGCAGCACCCTCTAGAGTAGGGAATGACCATCACATACTGTATTTTTGGAGTATAAGATGCACCCTTTTTTCTTTAAAAAGAGGCTGAAAATCTGGCTGCGTCTTATACACTGAATACAGCATTTTTTGCCTCCTGAAGCCCCACCCCTTCACCAAAATTACCATGCATAGCCTTATGGAGGCTTTCAGACAGCTCCTGGGGGCTGGGGAGGGCAGAAATGAGCAAAAAATGGGCCATTTTTTGCCCCTCCCAGCCCCCAGCAGCACTCTATAAGCCTCCATAAGGCTATGCATGCATTTTTTTGATGGAAAAATGGGCCGTTTTTTGCTCTTTTTTGCCCCCACCACTCTCCCAGGAGCACTCTGCAAGCCCCCCCCCCCAAGGCTATTCATATCTTTTATTTGAAAAAAAAAACAAAACGAAAAACGGGCCATTTTGGAGAGGTTTGCAGAGTGCAAAACCTTTTTTTCCCCCTTTCGGAAAGCTGTTTAATTAGCCTGGTTGATGAGTTTTAGGTGCTGCAGATTGTCAGCGATTTCCTTCTCAGCACATGGATAAATACATCTGGAAACATCTACCTACCTACTCCCTCTCTCCCTCCCTACTGTATTTATCTCTCTGTCCCTCTCCCTCTCTCTCTCTCTCCCTCTATCTACTTATATGCCTACCTACCTACTCCCTCTCCCCCCACCTATCTACTGTATTTCTCTCTATTTTTCTCTCTCTATCCCTCTACCTACCAACCTACCTACTCTCTCTCTCCCTACCTATCTACTGTATTTCTCTCTCTATTTCTCTCTCTCTCTCTCTCCCTTTATCTACCTACCAACCTACCTACTCTCTCTCTCCCTACCTATCTAATGTATTTCTCTCTATCTCTCTCTATTTCTCTCTCTATCTCTATGCCTACCTACTTATCTACACTCTATCTCCCTCCCTACCTACCGTATTTCTCTCTCTCTCTCTTTTTCTCTCTCTATCCCTTTATCTACCTACCTAACTACTCTCTCTCTCTCCCTACCTACCTACTATATTTCTCTTTCTCTCCCTCTCTACCTACCTACTTTTTTTAAAAAAATTGCCTCTTCAAAACCTGGGTGCATCTTATACTCCGGTGCATCTAATACTCTGAAAAATACAGTATGTGCGAGGGGAACCTTTACCTTTTACAAGCTCTCCAAAGAGATTAGATGCCTGGTCTCATAAGCTTCTAGAAGTCTAGTGGTTAAATAAGAAAAAGTTTGGTTTCTAAAAACATGAATGAGTCCTACCGGTAGATATTGCAAATATCTCTCAGTTCTAAAGAAAGGATAATTGTGAATCTTCCATCTTTGGAGGAAAACTAAAAGAACTATCCATTATTGTAACTATTTTTAATTTAATTTAATTTCAAAATTTATATGCCACCCAATCCCGAAGGACTCCGGGCGGCTTACAAAAAAGAAGAAAAAAAAGAGAAAGAAAAAAACAAGAAAAAAAAAGGCAGTTTAAAATCACAAAACCACATGCATTCATTCTAATCGGGGCTGGACCTCAACAATGAGGTCAACAGCCCCAGGCCTGCTGGAACAGCCATGTTTTTACAGCTTTCCTGAAGGCCATGAGAGTGGGTATGGTCCGGATCTCTGGGGGTAGCTGATTCCAGAGAGTCGGAGCAGCCACAGAGAAGGCTCTCCTCCGGGGGCCCGCCAGCTGACACTGTCTGGCTGATGGCATCTGAAGGAGGCCCAATCTGTGGGATCTTACTGGCCGCTGGAAGGTATGTGGCAGTAGGCGGTCTCGAAGGTACGCTGGCCCTAAGCCATGTAGGGCTTTAAAGGTAATAATCAACACCTTGAATTGCGTTCGGAGACCAATTGGTAGCCAGTGCAGCTCGCGGAGGACAGGTGTAACAAAGGTACACCCAATATCGTTTGCGCGGCCGCATTCTGGACTAGCTGTAGTCTCCGAACGCTTTTCAAGGGTAGCCCCATGTAGAGCGCGTTGCAATAATCCAGCCTTGAGGTGACAAGGGTGTGAGTAACCGTTTGGAGTGCCTCCTGATCCAAATAGGGCCGCAATTGGTGCACCAGGCGAACCTGGGCAAAGCCCCCCCCCCCCCCGGTCACAGCTGACAGATGATGTTCCAGTGTCAGCTGTGAATCCAGGAGGACCCCCAAATTGCGGGCCCTCTCTGAGGGGTGTAAATTTTCACCCCCCAGGGTTAAGGATGGACTGTCTAGGCTGCCCTTCGGGGGCAGCATCCAAAGCCACTCAGTCTTATCAGGATTGAGCACAAGTTTGTTCACCCCCATCCAGATCCTAACAGCTTCCAGGCATCGACACATCACGTCCGCCACTACACTGAGCTGGCACGGGGCAGAAAGATACAGCTGTGTATCATCTGCATATTGGTGGTACTTTACTCCGTGCTGTTGCATGATCTCACCCAGCGGCTTCATGTAGATGTTAAATAGGAGGGGGGACAAGACCAAACCCTGTGGCACACCACATTTGAAGGGCCTAGGGGCCGACCTTTGCCCCCCTGACCAACACCGACTGCGACCTGTCGGAGAGGTAAGAGGAGAACCACCGCAAAACGGTGCCTCTCATTCCCATCTCCTCCAGGCGTCGCAGAAGGATACCATGGTCGATGGTATCGAAGGTCGCTGAAAGGTCAAGAAGCACCAGGATAGAGGAATGTCCTCTATCCCTGGCCCACCAGAGATCATCGGTCAGGGCGACCAAAGCGGTTTCCGTGCTGTACCCAGGCCTGAAACCGGACTGAAAGGAGTCTAGACATGAGACATGTTATCAAGGTGCAGACTTTTCATTAGATTATGCAGAGATTTCGACAGCATCGCCTTTCTGTCCGTCATTACTAACACAGTTAAATTATCAAATCAGGATGCCAAGATTAAAAAAAGAATTGGCAGATTTTAGAGATGGCAAGGAAAGCGATATCTGAGACAGAGGAACTTGGGTAGATATTCTGTGTTTTGTTACAATCAAGAACTTTTGATAGTTTTATGTAGGTGGTGTTGTGTCATGAACAAGGTTTTAAAGGTCAATCCGTTTTGTGTTTGTGTGTGTTTTTTTTATTTTGCAGTGTAGTTATTTCTACATACTGCAGTTCTGGTATTTTCCTGAGAAATTGAATAAACACTTTCCTATGTTATTGATGACTTATATTGTACTCTCCTTTTTGTCTTAAGCAAAGAAGGCCTAAGAATGTTCAAAAACTGATAGGCAGTTAGACAGTAGATGTATGAAAGCTTGATATTTAAGTCTAGAGAGAATTTAGTGTTACCTATTATTTCTTATTATTCCTTTCTACAAGTCAACACCATCATGTTAATTATTGTCTCACATAACCTCATTTTCTTTTATCATTTTTATTTAAGGTGTTTCAAAAAGATTAAAAACTAATATAAACTAATATAAAGTAAGAAAAAGAAAAGTATCAAAATCAAAGAGGAAAGCTAAAGGTGCAAGATGAGTTAGACTAATTAATCAGTGTGACGACTTCCCTCCAGAGGTTGTGGCTGCTCCATTGCTGGAGGTTTTTAAGAGACTGGACAGTCATTTGTCTTAAATGGTATAGGGTTTCCTGCTTGAGCAGGGGGTTGGACTAGAAGACCTCTAAGTTCCCTTCTGTTATTCCGTTATTCTGATAAATGGGAGGGGGGGGGAGGAAAAATAGAAAAGAAAGAAAAAATATACACATAAATTGCTTCTTACCTTCTTTTCAGCAGTTATATAATTATAAATTTAATTCTTACTCTATGGTTACAACCTAAGCCTCTTTCTATAATCTATCCAGTTTAATCGTTAAATCCATAAATCATAAGTTTATTTTGTCTGTCTCATGGAAAAAGTCTGATAGGGGTTTCCTCTCAGCAGTAACTGTAAATATTTTCTCTGATCAAAGAAGACAATTTGGCTATCTCAGAAAGCTGGATCATCTTCACCAATTGTGTCTCCATTGTGGGTAGGGCTGAATCTTTCCATCTTTGTGCCTATCTCTCTGCAGTTACCATGTAGAAAAGCAAAGTTCCGTAACTTTTTCCATCAACTGTTCATCCATCAATCCAAAAGGAAAACTGCTTGTTGGTTTCAACATTATGTTAATCTTTTAAAATCGTCTGAATCTGTGTTTGTATTTGAATCCTGAATTTTCTTGATTTTTATACACTACCAAACATGATAAAATATCCCTTCTTGTTATTCACATTTGGAACGTAAATTTGAAGTGCCTTTATACATTCTGTATAATTCTCTGATAACACATGCAAATGGTACTTCATTTTATAAATATTCTCATTAAGATTATAAGATAGTGTTAATGTCAATCCTTTCACCCACATATTTTCCCATTGCTCAATTTGTACATTATAACCAAAATGTTTAGCTCACTATCATAATTCTTTCACTTGTTCTTCTATTTCAAATTTCAATAGAAGTTTATAATTTTAGCAATTACACATTCATATTCACAATTCTATTTCAGAGTCAGTCTTACACTGCATAAAACCATAAATTATTTTGCCTACTTTAAATCCTAATAATTGTAAATAAGAGAACTGTTGACAACTACATCCTTGTGCCACTAGTTTTTCCTCTTGTTTTTATTTTACGTTCCCTTGACAAAATTTTAGTATCTCACGATAAGTTAGCCATAAAGGTGTTTTCGGGCACAAGCTGGGTTTATATTATTCCATATTCTCAATAATGGCATGTCTAACATAATGATTATTAAAAATGCACATTAACTTTGATTGTGCCACCCAAATTTCAAGTCATGTCTTTCTAACTCCCAAAGCTTTCTATTTCTCACTAACACCCATTCTTTCATTCAAACTAAAACAGCAAGTTGTGAAATAGAATTTCAAATCAGGGAAACCCAATCCTCCTTTTTTTCCTTTGCATCTTGCAACACCTTATATTTAACTTAAAATACACGTTTCCCCCCTGCCGCACAAATTTAGATATATCCTTCTGCCACTGTTGAAATGGTGCATCAGTTGTCAAAACAGGTATTGTCTGAAAGAAAAACACCGTTCTAGGCAAGTTACTGACATTTTCCCCAGCAACGACACTGGTATTCTCCATAGTGAGGGGAGGAGTATCCAGGATGGGTTGACCTTATCCTCTCGTTGATTGGACTGAGTCTGATAAGCTCTTGGTATATGTCCCTGGTCGACCAAGCTCCGCCCAGTTATCGACTGGACGGATTGCCCTGCTGGATCTCCGATAATTTGGAAAGCATTTTAAAGAAAGAAATAGGATTAATTCATCTCCCTAGGCAGTAGCCGCAAGTGAGCTAGACAGATCCCTGAGCTGCAAGAAAGCCTGCCAAAAGCCCCCTTGGGGGCAGCACGCTGCCCAGGCATCTGAGTGAGACAAGTAAGTATCACTCAGAAAAGGAAATCTGCTGGGCAAGCAGGAAACAAAGGGCACAAACCTTCCAAAGGCAAGCCCTGCTGCGGAGGCTACAGCGGCACCGGAGCGCTCCGCCACTCCCCACAGGGTCGAGTGGCGAGCCGCGGCTTCCTCAAGTGCCACGGGTTGCAAATCGGGCCACTGGCAACCAAGGGCTGCACTGGATCCCCGCCCAGAAGGTGAGCCTCGGTGCAGGAACTCTGCCGGACGCCGGAGCGCTCCGCTGCTCCCCGCTGGGTTGAGCAGCGAACTGCATCTTCCCAAATGCCGCGGAGCACCCGCGCCATTATCCTCATGGCCCACCTCGCTGGAGGGGGTCCACAGGCAGAGCAAAGCCCCCAGCGGTGCCAGAAGGAGGCAGAAGAAGCAAAAACCAGTGGCAGAGGTGCATGGCAGCTCCTCAGAGCACAAGCAGCCAGAACAGGAAATTTAAAAGGGGTGCCCTTTGTCTCCTGGCATGTTGAAGCCATGTATTCCAAGATGGCGGTGCCCAGCGGCAACAAGGAGATCGGCAGGACTCAAGTACCTGCAACAACAGCCAGTAGCCCCACCAGAGGGGCAGAGGATCAACCAAGGTTAGTGACTACCCCAGAGGCTGTCCAGAAGAGCGGGGGAGCAAAGGCTAGAGATAAGAAGAAGCACCTTTCCCCCAGGGCGGAGCTGGAGACAGAGGGTGGTCACAAGCCTTCCAAGCCATCTAAGAATGAAAGGCGAAGGCACAAGAAGCTGGAGCAGCTCTACAAAAAGACAAGTGGCCTTAAGTCCATCCCAGGCCTGGGACAGAAGGGGAAGGCCCCGGGAGTCCCTGCAACAGGCGGGGCTACAGGGGAGGCACCCACATTGCAAGCAAGGATCCCTATTGACACATCAGTTCTTTGGTGTCTTCCTCAAGGGTGGCATTCTCCCCCACATACGGCTTCCCTGGGATCAGCCCTGCCCACAGGGCTGCCACCTCTGGTTCCAACCCCCACCACAGGTAGGCATGGGTTCCAACCAGCAAGCCCGAACAGGGATCCCGATTTTTCAAGACCCTAATGATGCGGGCCTTCCAGCAATGCATGACAGCGGCATTTCAGCAGCCACAAATGCAACCTCAGGTGGCATCCTCTCCTAGGATACCAGAGGGGCTGGAAACCCAGGGGGAAGACAGCTCTAGCTCCCCAGCTTCATCACAAGAGGACAGCGACCTGGATTGTGAGGAGGGGGAAGTTAGGGAGGATAAACTATCTGAAGACTAAGGTATGCCCCCTCCTAAGCCGGCCTTCACCGGGTTGTTCCAGCCTTCATTGTAGAAGTGACTCCTGTTCAAGGCAAAAGCAGTGGCCAAGCTCGGAAACAGAGCAGCAGAAGCACCACCTCAGGACCAGGGGTTTTCTGCAGAAACCATCTTTGATGAGCAGGCCATTGAGACCGACATGGTGCCAACTCCCAAGGCCTTTCTTGAGTTGGTCAAATGCCAATGGGCTGCCCCCACAGCGGGGCTCACGCCAACATCCACAGACAAGACTTTCTTCTGAAGTTGGAGGACAGGAAGGTGGACCTCACCCTCCAAAGGGGGCATCAAGCAGCAGCCTAAGCGGTGAAGGCAGCCACTACCGCCTCCTTCTTCAACAGGTCTTCCCTACTCTGGCCCTTATGCGGGAGGCCAAAAGGCTGGGTCAATGGGCTGAAAGGAATGTTCTGTCCTTAAAGGCGGAACATATAGCGGGGGTGGACAACATCAGAGCCTATTGGCTCAGCCGGGCAGAAGTGGACAACTCGGAGTGGAGACTGCATCCAGCCATTTTCAGAGAGGTGATGGACCACTTCAGTCGCCTGGAAGTTGACCTATTTGCCATCCCCCACAACACTCAGCTCCCAAGGTTCTATTCCAGGTACCAAACCCAAGGGGCAGAGGGGGCGGATGCTCTCTGATGCCCATGGCCCCGCAATGAGCCATTGCAAACAGTGTCACTAAAGTTTTTAACCCTTAAGGTGGTGTTTCTAGTGGCCATCACATCCACCAGATGGATATCAGAGCTGCAGGCCCTGTCTGCTAAGGAGGACCTCTGCATATTTCACCAGGACAGAGTGGTGTTGCGGTTGGATCCCTCCTTCATACCTAAGGTGTGCTCATGCTTCCACAGGTCGCAAGAGCTGATTTTGCCCAATTTTTGTCCAGACCCTTCTCGCCCATTAGAGAGAAAGTGGCACACTCTAGACATAAGGAGGGCTCTGAGGATTTACCTCAGAAGAACCCGGCCGAATAGAAAGTCTGAGGCCCTGTTTGTCTCATTCCAACCGGGGTCTCTGGGCAAGAAGGTGACCTTCACCACCATAGGCAGGTGGTTGAGAACCTGCATTGCTACGGCCTACCAGTCCCAGGGCATACAGTCACTGAGTCCCATCACAGCACACTCCACACGAAGTGCGGCCACCACTGCGGCCTGGGCAACGCAGGCCTCATTGACAGAGATATGTAGGGCAACCACGTGGTCTTCCCCCTCACCCTTCATGAGGAACTACAAGTTGGATACCTTTGCCTTGGCGGAGGCTTCGTTTGGTCGCAGGGTATTACAGGCGGTTCATAGGGTGGGGGACACACCCCACTGGGCGCAGTTTGCCAATGGGCCCTCAGTATGTTACCCTCCCTAGGGACGTGTTAGCTTTGGTACGTCCCATCCTGGATACTCCTCCCCTCACTATGGAGAAAGGGCGTTGGTATTTACTTGATACGCCTCTTCTCATAGTGGTGGAGGAGTATCCAGACCCTCCCTGTCTTGGTAATGTAACGTATTATAATGGATGTTGCACTAATATGTTCAAGTTATAATTCAATAAAAAGTTTGAAACCTTAACAAAGGTCTGGAGTCGGATAGAGTTCTTCGCCGATAACTGGGCGGTGCCTGGTGGACCAGCTTATCTGACAGTCCAATCAACGAGATGATAAGGTCAACCCATCCTGGATACTCCTCCCCCACTATAACAAGAGGCGTAGCAGGTAAGTACCAACGCCCTGTTTCTCCTACCTTAACATATCTTTTTAAACATCATTTTATGTCTTAACATGGTTATTTTGAAGTTCATATTTGTTACAGTGATAGCTAGATACTGCAACCCAATTTAATGAGAAAATCTCTCTGTCTCTGTCTCCATCTCTCTCCCTGAATGGCTGATTACCAAGAAGCAACCTACTTTAATATATTAGGATCTGCTTGGAAAAAAACACCATAATCCATAAAAGGTGCCTAAAAGCCTTCCTGTTCCTGTGTCTTGATTGCAGGAACCCTGTTTCGTATTAGCGACAGAGGGAAATGAGAATTTATAGGTTAAGAGCAGCCTGCTTCTAATTTAATTAGGGTTAGGCAGAAAATATTCTGAGGTCAGATTAATATCAACCAGGTATTGTAGTTAATGCTGGACAAATGATTTTTATATGGAGTCTTTCTGCAGGTAACTCTCTGATAGATTTCCTTTAACGCCAAGGCACGAATAAAATAATAGTAATATGGATAGCAGCAAGATTTGTTTTGGAATACAATTCATTGATATCCAGAATAATTGGATATAGTTCATTTTTAAAGTGTATCATATTGCGTTTCAGATTATTCCTGCAATGCATATTATTGTCTTGGAAGGAGGGCGCAATGAACTGTCAGATCCAATAGAACACTTCCATTCAGATACACAGTGATTTCTTACTGCTGAACACTAAAAAAATACCATGGTCAAGTGATAAGAAGTTAGTAGAACATCGTTGAATCTAACACTAATCTAACATTTAGAGCAGTTTAGCAATGGGATCATTGACTCTAAGGGGGTAGTTCCTTTTTGGTGGATATGGTCAAGTGGAGGCTTCACAGATGTTCATCTGGTGTGCTTTACTTTGCATTCATGTACTAAATGAGAGATTCAATCCCATCGCTGACTTGGTCCCTTCCAACTCTATGATTCTGTGTGACCTTTTTGTAAAAAAATATTCCAACAATGACTGTGCTAATTTGTTTAAGTTAGCTGTAGTTTTTAAACCCAGGTGTTGTGTTTACTGCATAAGTTATGGTTTATTTTATTTATGTGTATCCCGCCTTTGTTATTTTTTTTTTTACAAATAATTCAAGGTGACAAATATATCCAACATACCTTCCTTCTTCTATTTTCTTCACAACAGGAACAGAGGTGGTATTCAGCAGGTTCTGACCAATTCTCAAGAACTGGTTGTGGAACTTTTTGAGTAGTTCGTAGAACTGGTAAATACCACCTCTGAGTGGCCCCACACCCATCTATTCTCTGCTTCCCGAGTCCCAGCTGATCGGGAGGGAATGGGGATTTTGCAGTAACCTTCCCCTGGAGTGGGGAGGAAATGGAGATTTTACAGTATCCTTCCCCTGCCACGCCCACCAAGCCACACCCACAGACCCGGTAGTAAAAGTTTTTTAATCCCACCACTGAACAGCAAACCTGTGAGGTGGGTTGGGCTGAGAGAGAGTGACGGGCCCATAGTCACCCATATGGCTTTCAGGGCTAAGGTGGGCCTTGAACTCACAGTCTCCTGATTTCTAGCCTAGTCCTTTAACCAATAGGTCAGTAGCTGCTGCCTTTATGTGTCACACATAGAACAAGACACTAGGGTTTTCTTAGCAAATTATGATTAGAATAAACTATTAGAATGAACTATGATTAGAATAAACTAGGGTGAGATGACTCAGCCAGTACTGATTCTGCAGTATATGCCTAGGTGCATAGCAGTTAGTATGTCCCATTAATAATAATAAAAATGCATTTCATGTAACATGCACAGATACGGTAACCAGACCAATGGAGTGCTTTTGTAAATGACTTGAGCTTTACTTTCAGAAATATTAGACATAGTTAATCTTAAGATGTTCCATACTACAGATATGTTTGGGCTTCTGCATACTCCAAAGCACCTTTTGGAAATCAAATATGAAGTGTTGTGTAGCAGTGGCCCCCAACCTTTTGGGCATCAGGGACCTGTTCCATGGAGAGAGGTTTTCCCGCAGACCGGAGGGGTGTTTTTCACATGCTACCTGTTCCCATGGATGAGGCTTTACTTTTTTGCGCAGCCCAGTTTCTGCCATGCCACGGCCTGGTGTCAGTCTACAGACTGGGGGTTGGAGATCAGTGCGGTATAGTCTTAATATGAAGTACGGAGCAGACAATCAGTATAATACAGTGTTAAGGTGTTGCACCAGCACCCCAGAGGCTCAGAATCGAGTTTACTTCTGCGATGGTAGCTGACTGAATTAAACAACCATTGCTGACAAAACTGGACAAAACAACACTATATGAATCACTGTGAGCTCTAGGACAAAAAGGCAGGATAAACATTGAAGAAATAAAATAAACTATAACAATAGCCTGAATTGTTTGTTGACATGCATTATTAAAGCTAGCTTTTGCAAAGTTGTATGCATGCACTTAACTGCACGAATCATAAATGATATTCTTTGGAAAACCTTATAAAAAGAAAACTGAGGCCTTAAATTACTGTTTGCAGAGACCAGGACATGTTTAAAGTTATACATCTATTAGCCTACATTACCATGAATAAACAGTTGAAAATTCAGAGAATGTCCTTCATACCCTTTGTACATTAACTATTCCTGTGTTTCTCAACCTTGGCAGTTTGAAGATGTGTGGACTTCAATTCCCAGAATTCTCCAGCCAGTTATCTCTCCCAGTCAGCAAGGCTGACTGGGAAATTCTGGGAATTGAAGTCCACACATTTTCAAACTGCCTAGGTTGAGGAATACTGAACTATTTTATTAAACTTCTAAGACAAGTTTCAATTGTGTTTCCAGAGGAATTGAATTTGGAACGAGTGACCAAATTATTGGTATATCTGTATTGTCATTGTACTTAAATACAACAAAATTGGTATGAGAAGAGCAGAATTGTTTGTCTTGTGCACTTGACCCTTTAGATAATAAATGCAGCAAAGGGATACCAGAACCTTGTTCATTTGCAGTGTGCAATAAAATTTTCCACCACAACTGGCCATGCTTCATAGAATAATTCTCCATGATTTTTACAAACATTTTTTTTAAAGCACTGTGCTTTGAAACATTCTGGAGCTGTGATGGCGAACCTATGGCACACGTGCCACGGATGGCACGTGGAGCCCTCTCTGTGGGCACGCGAGCCGTCGCCCAGCTCAGCTTCACTATGCATGTGCGTGCGCCTCTTGCCGGCAAGCTGATTTTCAGGTCTCTGCTGCACTTGCGGGAGACACACGTGCATGCTCGGGGGGGTGTCACGCACACATGCATGGGAGGGGTCGTGTGCGCATGTGCGGGGGTGAGGGGAGCGTGGGGGCATGTGGCACCCCCCCTACACCCCATTTTTGATTTCAGGAGACTTCAGGGAGGCCTGCTAGGCCCAAAGCTGGGCGTGGGTGTGTGTATCGTGCACATGCGCGTGAGCTGCGCAGTGGGCGTCATGCACAGGGAGCGCAGGGGGGGTCATGCGCACATTGCATTATGTGTGTGGATTTCGGTGCGCGAGGAGAAAAACGTCAGCCATCACTGTGCTGGAGAAATGCATCATTTGGAATAGACCAGAGGAAAAAATAACCCTGGTATATCCCCAAGACATGCTCATGTTGTGAGTGCTTAAATGGAGTGTCTAAACGGAGGGCAGGGAAAAGCCAACAACGTCCCTGAGTTGATATCGTTGGGTTCACTCATTGCCCTTCACTTACATTTTGGGGCACTTGGATGTGGATTAAAGTGTTGGACTGTTGAATGAACCTGGCTGTTTTGAGTTGCTAGCTGTTGTTAGCTTGTTATGCAGACTTAGCCAATTGTAGTTCGTTCAATTAAAATACTTAAATGCAGACAGTGCTTGATTTCTGATCACAATTGTGACCAGAATTTATGTTGCTAAACAAGGTGGTTGTTCAATGAGTCAGGCCTGATTTTATGTCCTTTTTTTTTGATGGTCAGTAAGTGAATCCATTTCCCTCCCTATTGACTTGTTGGAAGTTGGCTGGAAAGGTTACAAATGATGACCAGGATGCTGCAGTTAGTGTAAATACATGCCGGTTGCCAAGTGCCTCCATTTTGATCATGTGACCGTGGGGAGGCTATAATGGCCATAAGTCCGAGGATTATTTGTAAGTCACTTTTTCAGTCCTGTTGTAACTTTGAACGGTCACTAAAAGACTACTGATACAATAAGTTAAACCTGAACCCCTGAGCCACCTTGGAGACTTCCAAAACAATGAAACCAAGTGATAGAAGAAAATTGTTAAATACATGACTACAATGTAATCATAGTATTTCAACTTAATTGTAAATGAAATTATTTAAATTTTTGTCCTGTTCTTCTTATTAAGTCCATTCAGAAGTGTTAAAATGAGGTGTGGCTTAAAAATGAAGTGTGGGCCTAGATCCCTGATGGCAAACCTATGGCATGCGTGCCAGGGGTGGCACACAGAGCCCTCTCTGGGCACGTGCACCATTGCCAGCTGCTCTTCCGCGTTCCGTCGCACACATGAGCGCTGGCCAGCTGCTTTCTTCTGGATTCTGGCGTATGCAGCTGGTCTTCAAAGAAGACCATTTTATGACCTTTCTTGCCAGAGGCTTTAAGTGGATCACTACAGTTGTTAAGTTAGTAACATGGTTGTGAATCGAATCTGTTGTTCCCATTGACTTTGCTTGTCAGAAGATTGCAAAAGCGAGTCAGATGATCCCAGAACACTGCAACCATCATAAATATCAACCAGCTGGCAAGCATCTAAATTTTGATCAGGTGACCATGGGATGCAGCAATGTTCATAAGTGTGAAAAACAGCCTTTGGTCACTCTTTCCAGTGCCGTTATAACTTCGAACGGCCACTAAACCAACTGTTGTAAGTTGTAAAGGTAAAGGTTCCCCTCGCACATATGTGCTAGTCGTTCCTAACTCTAGGGGGGCGGTGCTCATCTCCGTTTCAAAGCCGAAGAGCCAGCGCTGTCCAAAGATGTCTCCGTGGTCATGTGGCCGGCATGACTAAACACCAAAGGCGCACAAAATGCTGTTACCTTCCCACCAAAGGTGGTCCCTATTTTTTTACTTGCATTTTTACATGCTTTCGAACTTTTAGGTTGGCAGAAGCTGGGACAAGTAATGGGAGCTCACTCTGTTATTTGGCGCTAGGGATTCGAACCACCGAACTGCCGATCTTTCCTTGTCTTTCATGGTTGACAAAGCATAATGATACCTGATGGGGGAACTTAGCCACTGAGCCACCCGAGGACTTCCTATATTGTGTGAAGACAGTGGGTTAATCCAGGTTATGTATATTATGTGAGCAAGGCTATGCAATATATATTTTTACTTCTGATCCATAGCTACCCCCATTTCCCCACAGAAGCAAAGCAGATTTAGGCTCCCATCTGGCCTTGAGGGATCAGTGTGGGAGATACAAATTTTGTCATAGTTGAAGCAATGCAGTTGATGCATACAGGGAAGCATTCCATATGTTCCAAGAATGTTAGGATTTGGAGAAACACAACTTATTTTTTGAAAACTATTCCAGGAAGGCAGAAAAATCTGATTATACTCCAGTGACCCTGCAACACTGACCGACATGAGAAATGTGGGAATTGAGTGGGTTGTCCTAGAAGGCCTGGTTAGGTATGTGTCAGAATAGAAGCATTTCTGTACGGCAGAAATTTGTTGTGGTTCCCAGTTGTTCTATCCTTAAATACAAAGATTCAAAAAATACTTTATAGGTTGCACCAAGCTTTTTTGGGGGGGCGGGGTATTTATGCCTTATGGGAGTTGTTGTGGCTCAGTGGCTAAGACGCTGAGCTTGTCAATCAGAAAGGTCGGCATGTTGGTTGTTTGAATCCCTAGCGCCGTGTAACGGAGTGAGCTCCCCTTACTTGTCCCAGCTTCTGCCAACCTAGCAATTTGAAAGCATGTAAAAATGCAAGTAGAAAAATAGGGACCACCTTTGGTGGGAAGGTAACAGCTTTCTGTGCGCCTTCGACGTTCAGTCATGCCGGCCACATGACCACAGAGACGTCTTCGGACAGCGTTGGCTCTTTGGCTTTGAAATGGAGATGATCACTGCCCCTTAGAGTCGGGAACAATTAGCACATATGTGTGAGGGGAACCTTTACCTTAGATAAGGGGTCTCCAAGCTGAGGGAGATCAATATTGGTATATTTACCTTATGGCTTGTTGAATAAAGAATTGGTTGGATTAGTATAAGCAACACCAAACCAGAATTGATGGTTAACCAATCAGAATAGTTGGGATCATATAACACTTTAAAGCAAAATCAAGCAAACCTCTGGTGTGGTTTGTGTGATTTGTGACCCGAGTCACAGAATCAGAGCTGGCCCTCTACTGTTGACTCCGAATTATCTGCTCTCCAAGGTTTCCAGAATGTTGTTTTTTAAGCATTGCCTGGGAGTTTTTGCAAGGAGACTGGTGTGTGTGTGTGTGTGTGTGTGTGTGTGTGTTTACTATTGAGGTACCTCAATTCTTTCCTTCTGCAGATTATTACTACCTTATTTTTCCCTCTTTTAAACCATGGATTAAAATTAATTCAAACACCATGGTCCCAACACTCAGCAATTTGCATGTGGGAGGGTTTTTTTCAGTCAGTGTTCTTTTTCTGTCAAAGAAGCAGCAATTTCTATGATATGATAGGAGATGGTAATATCTGCTTTGTCTGCCAGTCTATAAAGGCCATTGCAGAATGAGGGAAAATATAAGAGAATATTTTTGACTGCAAAGGGGCATCTCTGTTTCCATAAAAGGACCGGCCATAAGTCTTCTTGTTGAGCACTGTTGTAACTTCGAATGGTTCCTGAACAAGAAGTCACTAAGTGAGGACTACCTGTATTGTCAAAAAAGCCCTTCCTTGTCTTTCATGGTTGACAAAGCATAATGATACCTGATGGGGGAAGAAAAAAAAATGGAGTTTTTTCTTGGTCTCTGGTGTCCAAATTTAAGGTTTTCTACAAAATTTCTAGACAGATAAAGAGAGGAATATAGAACTCTGCTAAATTTATTTCTGATTTTTAGAATTGCATTAATATTTACCTGCAGGAATTTTCTCAGCCTAGGTTTCTCTCCACTTTCCCTCTATCAAAATAAACGGTTTTCCTTAGAAATTTTCTTTTTGAGTGCTGTGTATATATAGTGGGTGCCTTTGAGAGGTTAGCCATTGGCCCTAAGTATCTACAAATGTGTCCTTTTGAGATGGAAATAGAATGCAAACACATAAGTGGAAAGCTATATTTGAAAATGCACTAGACTGTACTATTGATGCATTTTGTAAGTTGGTATGTTCATTTCTCTTGAGTGTTTTTTCTCTCCCTTTTCTTCGGCTCTTGCTTCCTGCTACTTGTGCTTCTGATAAATTCAGTTGTACCGGAGGGGTTTTTCTTTTTTAGTTCTGATTAAAAGCAGTTCATTTTCATACCTTTTACTTGACTAGTGTGAAACCAAATTTCATTGTCCCTTCTAACAAGGTGGTGTGTTTAAAAAATAAAATTTGTGAGGTGAATTGAGCTTGAGACAGGATGACTGGCCTGAAGTCACCCAGTCATCTTTAATGTCTAAGGTGGGACTACAACTCATGCTCACTATCTTCTGCTGTCTAGCCTGGTGCCTTACTCGCAAGTTAAGCAAAGCCATAACATGACGTGTAACAGTGACTAAATCCCTGCATTAGATTTATTTATGTATCTATGATCTCTAATGGTACACAGCGAAGTAGAAATAAAGTAGATAGACTGCAATTAGAACCACTTCTACATAATAAATTGTACAAATGCTTAATTACATAAATATACCGATGCAATTCATCAGTTGCCACAGCCACTCAAAAGGAGCTGATGAAATAGCAACATTTTAACAAATTTGCAAAACAGAAGAACTTCTTTGGGTTTCTGGGGGAAGACAACAACCCCCCCCCCCCCTCAAATAATACAAGGCCAGCTAGACAAAATGCTTGCCATTTTATCTTAGAGCCAGGAGCCTAACTAGAGGAAACTCTTGGGTCTTGGATGGGTGAAATTGACTTTGGTAAGGCAATAGTTAATACATCCCAGGACTGTTAGCTTTGAGCTGGCTTAAGTGGTGTGTACATGCTGCTTGTTAATTGCTGTCTTAAATGGAGTTGAAATACACATACTTATTAAGAAAATTTATATGGCCGCCCAACGCACAGTGACTCTGGGGAACTTACAAAAATAAAACCCCAATACAAAACACAATAAACCCTCACCCCGACTACAACAATCGGACCAACCACTTGGTGGGCTCCGTAGTACCCTGGGGTCTCTGGCCTGCTGGCAAAACCAGGTCTTCATGCTTTTTGAAAGAATGTCAAGGGGCGGGGGGGGGGGCAACCTTATTATTTCTACAGGGATGATGTTCCCCATATATCTTCAGTTCCTCCTGTAGAAGTGAAAAAGATAAAATGTTTTAATAATACGAAGACTAAGCAAATAAAAGTAGCAAGTGTCTTGCAAAAATAAGTTTCTTTGCTATGAAATCCACAGACATATATGTTACTTTGGTCATGAAAGAAGAAAACCTGTTAATGCCATACAGGCAGTCCTTGATTTTACCATCACAATTGTGTCTAAAATTTCTCTTGCTAAGTGAGACATCATTTGTTAAATGAGTTTCGATCCATTTTATGACTATTTTTGCTACAGTCGTTAAGTGAATCATTGCGGATGTTAAGTTAGTAACCCAGTTGTTAAATGAATCTGGCTTCCCCATTGACTTTGTTTGTCAGGATCATGTGATTCCAGGATGCTGCAACCATCATAAATATGAGGCCACTTGCCAAGCGTCTAAATTTTGATCACGTGACCATGGGGATGCTGCAATGGTCATAACTGTGAAAAAAGGTCATAAGACACTTTTTTCAGTGCTGTTGTAATTTTGAACGATCACTAAATGAATGGTTGTAAATTGAGGACTACCTGTAAAGGGAAAGTCCCGTACAAGCAAACGATGATTTAAATGGATCTAGTATCTCTACCGTATCTGTTTAAGAGGAAATACAGAATAGATGAGGGTGGCTCAGTGGCTAAGATGCTGAGCTTGTCAATCAGAAAGGTTAGCAGTTCAGCAGTTCAAATCCCTAGTGCCGCATAACTGAGTGAGCTCCCGTTATTTGTCCCAGCTTCTGCCAACCTAGCAGTTCGAAAGCATGTAAAAATGCAAGTAGAAAAATAGGAACCACCTTTGGTAGGAAGGTAACAGCATTCCGTGCGCCTTTGGCGTTTAGTCATGCCGGCCACATGACCACGTAGATGTCTTCGGACAGCGCTGGCTCTTCGGCTTTGAAACAGAGATGAGCACCACCCCCTAGAGTCAGGAACGACTAGCATATATGTGCAAGGAGAATCTTTACCTTTTACAGAATAGATATTTTCTCTTCATGCAGAATAAACATGCTTTTATCTGGTAGCAAGAGAAACATAATATTGGCTCTATACAAACCGTATGCCTCCAGAGAAACTGTTACGTCATAGAAAAAAATCTGTAATTGTTGTCTGCCTACCATTAGAAACCAGGGGTATCTGGACCAGAAATAATCTTAAACAATGAGTTTAAGATTTCATACGGGTGACCCAGTCAAAGTACAAGTCTGAAATGATGGGGCTTAAAGTCCTTATTTCATAAGGTTTTAATTAGATAACTCAGTGCTAAGCATTATGGGAGAAAGGCATTGGGATTACAATTGCTGGACTAATAGCTTGAATATAGATGTGATGCAATTCAGTTGGACAGAGGAAAGGACAAGAAAAAACAGCAACAATTATTCCAAATAACCGAGATTGCTTCATCTTAAACAGATTGTAATAATCTTGAAAAGAGAAACTAAAATGATGAGGTTGTATTGTATGCCTTTTAGCCATGCAAAATAAGGTAAATACAGTACAGTTGAAATTTTTGGGGTGGAGATAGCAGTGAGGCAATCAAGGAATCATGTAGGTTATTAACTATGAAGCGTACAGAAAAGAGACCTGACAAGAAAACGTGCGTAATATTTGCCCAATGAATCACAAGTCAAAGATAGGGAAAAAAGTATATGAATTTCTGTAGAATTTGATTTGCATGACTTCAATAGGCTGTCTATAAAAACCATATTGCTAATGTCAACATCTTTGGGACAGAATTTGTGGGACATACCATAGGAGCCGTTGTGCCCTGTTTATGAGTTTTCTGAAAACTATGTCTGATGTTGGTTTTTAGCAGAATGGATTAAAAAAAAACCAATGATTTTAAAAACGAAAACAAAAAAAAATTGGATTTTTAAATTTTAAATTGGTTTTTTTTTTATTTTTATCCAATTTATTTTAATAAAATGCTTTTTGAGTAAAAATCTATTTAAATATAGTTTTCTATTTAAGATACACTAATAATTTAGTTTATTCAGCATGAAATGGAGCTTAGTTATGTAGCATGAGGCTGTATATTTTGCAATATTGGGACTGTCGGTGAGTCAACAGCAGGTCAGAGGAGGAGCCACTGCGGGACAGAGATGACAGTTGCTCCTTAAAAATTATAATTTGAATTGAGATGATTTAAATCAAACCTTTTTACTAGTAATTTAAATCGACTTGATTTAAGGAGTTTAAGGAGTCTGAAATTGGCCTGACCTAGTTTAGCATTATAGGGACTCCTCAATGTACAACCATTAGTTCAGTTCAAAGTTACAATGGAAAAAGTGAATTATGACTATTTTTCACACTTACAAACATTGCAGCATCAGCTGGGTCATGTGATCAAAATTTAGACACTTGGCAAGCAGCTCATATTTATGACAGTTGTGATCAGCTTTCGTGACCTTCTGACAAGCAAAGTGCAAGATTTTGAATTAATGTGATCCAGGGGAAAATTCGGTTGACATAAGTGGTTAGGTGGGAATGAAGTAAGGTGTGCTGAAAAAGTGACTGTGTAAGAGATGACTATGCTGAGCCTGAGGGAGGAGAATGGAATGGAATGACAGAACAGAACAAAGTTTATTGTCACTTTAAATATACACTAATCAGCATACATTAAAACAAGATTTTGTGGGATTGAGCTTTCAAAAGATAACAATTATGCATAAACCTTGCTTGCTTTCTAGCTACACTTGCTACACAGGGTCATTTTATCTTCAGATCAGAAGCAAAGCATGTATCTAGTGTAAACTAGATTTAGTTTCCTTATCTCATACTCTTAATTTCTTTCGTTTACCATTTTCTAACTCTTCAATTTTGTATTAAATTGTTTATCACTGAAGAGAGAATAGTATGATGGATCTGAATGTTTATGGGCAAAGGAACCAATAACAATGACTTGCATGTTGTTGCAAAGTTGATAATATGGATGTATCTGTATAGCTATAGTTCAAGGTTTCACTCTAGTGTGCTTTTATTTTTATAATAGCCTCAATTGGGATAGAAATAAAATAATAGCAATAGCAATTAGACTTATATACTGCTTCATAGTGCTTTACAGTCTTCTCTAAGTGTTTTACAGAGTCAGCCTATTGCCCCCAACACTCTGGGTCCTCATTTTCACTGACTTTGGAAGAGGGGTGGGTTCCTACTGGCTGGTTCATTTCACGGGTGAAGTTTAGCAAAAATTGAGCTTTCACATTGCAAACAAGGAAAGGAGCAAGGAAAACAGCTGAGGGGCGGCAATTCAATGTGCCGCAACTGATCAGTTGGGCTTCGGAAGCAGAAATAAAGGTCAATATAACCCGGGAGCGGGCGGGTGGGCAGGCCCACTTTCACGGAAACAGGGAACCGGTTCACTCTCAGCTTGCAGTCAGAGCTAACAGTTCAGTTGAACCAGTTCAAACCGGTAGAAACCCACCACTGCCTTGGAAGCATGGAAGGCTGAATCAAGCTTGAGCCTGGTGAGATTTGAACTGCCAAATTACAGTCAGCAGAAATCGCCTGCAGTACTGCACTCTACCCACTGCGCCACCATGGTTCATAAATAAAGAGCAAAATCTGCCACTTCTTATTAATGAAGTTAGTCAATGTGAATGTTACGAGCCCTGATTTCGAGTGTCTCTCAAAAGGATATTTAATCACACATGTACTACGCTGTTATATAGAATAAAAAGAAGCCTAAATCATTATTTGATATCTCATACAGGCTTTTTTCAAGTTAGGCATTAAACCAATTTATATGTCATTAGATCTAAGACCATATTTAAAAAAAGGTTTATGCGTGATTAAAAAAAAAGAAAAAAATG
Organism: Thamnophis elegans; assembly: GCF_009769535.1. Taxonomy (NCBI): domain Eukaryota; kingdom Metazoa; phylum Chordata; class Lepidosauria; order Squamata; family Natricidae; genus Thamnophis; species Thamnophis elegans. The sequence goes on along the minus strand of NC_045545.1, from coordinate 89,758,793 downwards.
ACTTTGATTTTTGGGGTTTTTCTCTGAAAAACCGTTCGGTGCCTATGTTCCTTCCTGCCCAATACTGTTTACTTTTGGTGTGAAGCATTCTGTGCTAGGTATATAGAGCTTCACCTACTCCATATCTCGTGTAACTGTAGACCAGACTGTTGATGGCTAACTTTTTTGTCACAGCGTGCCGAAATCAATAATGCAATGCACCCCCCCTTCCCCCTCACTTATGCACACGCATCACCCGCACCCCATTTTGGGTTTGGAAGGCCTGTACCAACCTGGAAGCCAAAACGGGGTGCGGGGCCCCCGCCCGAGCCCCCAAAATGCAATGCGGGGGCCCCCCATACATGCATGGTAAAGACCCGAAGACCAGCTGGCTGGTGGGGGCGTGCATGTATGCGCAGTGGAGCTGGGCTGGGTCAATGGCTGGCGTGCTCGCAGAGAGGGCTCTGCGTGCCACTCTGTGTGCCACCACAGCTGTAGACTGTCAATGGAGCAGTCCATTTCTTCTTCATCGGATTGCTGCATTTCTGTGCTAAACACATAGAAAACTGCTCCTATATAGAAAATGTAGTTAACTGTCAGCAACTGACGACTTCAGTTATGAATGGAGCAAAAATTCCTTCTTTAGATTCGAAGAAATGCAACAGACTGTCAGCAGATGGTTCAAAAGAATTATGCTGCTTCTGGAAAGCTTAGGCGCTCAAATGAAATTCCAAATGACTTATGGTGACCAGGTGAAAGCCCCAAAAACCTCTGATATAATTGCTTTATTTAGAAAATGAAAACATTTTCTTTACGTTCTTTCAAAAAGAGTGACAAGTATGTAAGTCATCTCATCCTTCTTACAAATTGCCCGCCATCTCTTAATTCTATTTGTTTTCTTCTTCGCGACCATTATATGAACCGGTAAAATACTGACATTGGTATCACTAATAAACAGAGGTTTTAAGCAAGGACCCTGGGTAGTCCAGCTGCACTGAAGTGTAATCATACCAAATGCGTTCAATTCATTATTTTGCCCCACTATAAAACTGAAAGAGACACTCGGTTTTAGGTTATAAATAGTGGAGGAAAAAACAAGAATCTTTGCTACTGTAAACATATGGAACAGAAGAGAAACAACTGCTAAGTCAAAAAGTGAAGGGCTTAAAGTTGAGTCATTTTTCTTTTTCTTTTTTCTCCATGAACCATAACTGGTATGTTTAATTGCTTTTAAAAAATTTGATGGCACAGGAGGAAACGGAGGATTGATCTTGGTATGAAAGCCATAAATTTTGCACAGAGTGTGTACTGAAAACCTGGGGATAACTTGGAACATAGACGCTCACTTGGAGCACAGAAACATATGCATAAGTGTGGTGCATTAGGCAATTTTGCACTAAGGTGGTCGCCTTAACTGGGCCATAATCAGTCAACTGTTCAAATCCTGTTGAGCTATAGAATATTAGGAGTGTTCTACAGACTGTCAGATTGTTGGGTACAATGATTTCTCTGCGATCATTCTCATTTAAAACCATTGCCCTGGATTTTGGTGTTAGAAAGTAGTTGGTTTTAAGTAAAGGCTGGTAAGATGAGAAATTGGTGACAGTTTTCCAGAAAGCATGGAAGCTGAGTTATCATATTGTATGCGCTTATAAGGTTGTTCTGCGTGGATTTTATTGGAATTTTTTGCAGCTAATGATGATCTCGATAAGGCCTGCCTGTGTGATCATTAAAAAATACTGACTTGATGGCAGAAAGTCATAGCTCACATTAATTTAAATGTTATTTATGTTGCTTTTTATGAAAGTTCTAGTCCCACACTGCCTACAATGCATGTTTTATTACATTCTTATCACAGATGTTTTAATTATCTGTGTTAAGTATGCATTATTCCATGGATATTTTTATTGTTTTATAAGGCGAAATGGATTGGCATGTACACATTTGATAGGTAAAGGTTCCCCTCGCACATATGTGCTAGTCGTTCCGACTCTAGGGAACGTTTCAAAGCCGAAGAGCCAGTGCTGTCCGAAGACGTCTCTGTGGTCATGTGGCCGGTATGACTAAACGCCGAAGGCGCATGGAACGTTGTAACCTTCCCACCAAAGGTGGTTACTATTTTTCTACTTTCATTTTTACATGCTTTCAAACTGCTAGGTTGTCAGAAGATAAATTTGATAAATAATAATAAATGGTTTTGAAGGCATCTAGTTGAGACCAGGATTATAGAATACCAGATTTGAATTGAAAAGACTAGTACTGAAATTTGGCTATAAAGAATGTGATAAACCTGAGCCATATGAGGGTAAGAAGAAGAAAATCTGTATTCTAAAACATCGGAGGATGGTGTGATAAACATGTGATTGAGGTTTGAGCCGTGCAGCACTTCAGATTGACTTAAAAACCAAACGAAACAACCACACCACTTTGGAGCACTCAACCTCAGCCACCTTAAGATATGTGGACTTCAATTGTCTCGGGGATTCTGGGAGTTGAAGTCCACGCATGAGGTTGAGAAACCTTGCTTTAAAGCATGAGCACATCACATGTGTGCACCTATTTAAAGCAGCCCTGCAATCCCAAGAAAAAAATGCAGTTTATGAACAGAATAACAGAGTTGGAAGGGACCTTGGAGGTCTTCTAGTCCAACCCCCTGCTTAGGCAGGAAACCCTATATCACTTCAGACAAATGGTTACCTAACCTCCTCTTTAAAACTTCCAGTGTTGGGGCATTCACAACTTCTGGAGGCAAGTTCTTCCACTGGTTAATTGTTCTAACTGTCAGGAAATTTCTCCTCGGTTCTAAGTTGCTTCTCTCCTTGATTAGTTTCCACCCATTATTCTGCCCTCAGGTGCTTTGGAGAAAAGCTTGACTCCCTCTTTTTTCTGGCAACCCCTGAGATATTGGAACACTGCTATTTTTAGTTTAATATTGGAGCACAGCTGGTTTATGGGGTTGTACATAGGGTCTGTGATCACCATCCTGTGCAATACAGCAACTTTTGACCACACTTGAGCCTGAAATTTCTGTTGCCAAGTGAGAAATGTGTTGAGTTTTGCCCCATTTTATGACTTTTCTTGCCACATTGGTTAACTGAATTACTGTAGTTCTTAAATTAGTAACACAGTTGTGAAGTGAATCTAGTTTCCCCATTCATTTTGCCCATCAGAAGGTTGGTCGCAAAAGGGGATCACAGGACTCTGGGACACTGCAAACTGTCATAAACGTGAGCCGGTTGTTAAGTTTCTGAATGTAAATCACATGACCCTGGAGATTCTGCAATGCTCATGAGTATGAAAAATGGCTATAGGTCACTATTTTTCAGTGCTGTTGTAACTTCAAATGGTCACTAAGTGAACCATTGTAAGTCGTGGACCACCTGTTACACTGTTTTGAAATGAACTCCAGAACTCTGCATAATCAGAACAGGTGTACTGAAAAACAACAAAATGCTTCCTCTGAAGCTTTCTCATTTGTCTTCAGATATTTCTGTGGGACTCCATTCAGGGAGGCAGAACATTGATGACTCAAAATATGGAGAGATATAAAGCAAATACGTTTTACATGAGTAAAATGATCAGGATAAAACGATCAGGATACAAAATCAATGGTGTGTGCATTACTGGAGTTATAAAACAGTTTAAAAAAAGAAACCATATTTAGTGTTCGCATATGCTGTCATGCAATATTTCTGCATTAAATGTTTGGATCTTTAGTTTCCTAACAGCTCATTTCTCTCATCATATGAACTATACATTTCAACTGTACGTAATTTAAGTATTTTATCCTGAAGGGATGGTAGAGGACAGGAAGGCCTGGAGGAATGTCCATCGGTCACGATGGGTTGGGCACGACTTCGCAACTAACACCAACAAGGGGTGTAGGTGGTCTTCCTCACATGACTTGCTTGTTCAAGTCTTTCCATAACATTTATGGGACACACAGACACTGAAGTGGAAAGGAAGTGGAAGAATTTATACTCGCACTTATATAACTATAAACCTGTATTCTTTTTTTTTTTTGATATGTCCAAAATCACCCCTTTCCCCAATTACCCACCAGATCACACTATAGTATAATGTCAATTTAATTGACCATTTGAAAGGGGTCTCCATTAAATTTATATTTAATTGCCAATTATGTAAATGGATGCAGTTGACATAAAAACGTCAATTATACAGTGATGCAAATGATGTTAAGTTACACCAGTTTTCCAGACTGCTTCAGCAGGTTCTGTCCCACTTCTTTCAGAGTGAAGTCCCATGTAAAATGTTGTCGATTATCACTGGCCTCTGTTAAATGGATGTTTGACAAATTAATATTTTACTTTAATTCTGAGTGTCGAAGAAGGTTTGGAGCTTGCATTTCCTGACCAGCAGGTGTTTTTCTTCATTTTTCATACCTTGTAAGGGTGGCTCAGTGGCTAAGATACTGAGCTTGTCGATCAGAAGGTTGGCAGTTCAGTGATTCGAATCACTAGCACCGCGAAATGGAGTGAGCTCCCGTTACTTGTCCCAGCTTCTGCCAATCTAGCAGTTCGAAAGCACGTAAAAAAATGCAAGTAGAAAAATAGGAACCACTTTGGTGGGAAGGTAACAGCATTCCGTGCGCCTTTAGCATTTAGTCATGCCCGCCACATGACCACAGAAATGTCTTGGAACAGGGGGGAGGGTGGGAGGGAGTGGAGTTTACTGTTGGAGGAGGAATGTTGGATGATTGTACATGTATACTGTTATTTTTTTCTTTTTTATGTATGTTGAAATGGAATTATAAATACCATTATAATGTACCATTACACAAACGGGATTTTGCTCAGATGCCGAAACACATCAAGTGAATCAGAGGAAGAGGGGGAAGTAGAGGAGAGAAGAAAGATAGGAAGAGAAGGATAGGAGGGAGGGTGAAGGGGGAAGATGAGGTATATAAGGAGGAGTGGTAAAGGGAGAGAGGAGAAGGAGAAAGGAAGGGGAAGTAGAGTAGAAAATGATGGAGGGAAGTCAGGATATAGAAGAGTTGGAAGTAGAGGAGAGAAGAAGATAGGAAGAGAGGGATAGGAGAGAGGGTAAAGGGGGAAGATGAGGTGTATAAGGAGGAGTGGTAAGGGGAGAGAGTAGAAGGAGAAAGGAAGAGGAAATAGAGTACTATGGAAGCGGAAATACACCAACGAAAGGAAGAGTGGGAAGCAGAAGAGAGAAGAAAGGTGGGAAGGGAGGGATAGGAGAGAGGGTAAGGGGGAAGATGAGGATGATGATGATAAGGAGGAGTGGAATGTGTAGAGAGGAGAAGGAGAAAGGAAGGGGAAATAGAGTAGGAAAGGAAGAGGGAGGGAAGATAGGAAATAAGAGAGAGGTAAAAGAAAGAGGTGTATGGAGAGTAGAAGAGCTAATAATGGGTGTCAATCTTTTTGGGGCGTTGAGGACAAGAGGAACTGACGTAATCATTATTTAATACTATATGATATTGGCTATGTGTAGTATACATGTGATTGTATGTTATGAAATGGAAATGAAAATTAAAAAAGAAAAAGAAAAAAGAAATGTCTTGGAACAGCACTGGCTCTTTGGCTTAAAAATGGAGATGAGCACCGCCCCCTAGAGGTGCGAATGACTAGTATGCATGTGCAGGGGAGCCTTTACCTTTAATATTCCAGGTTTGAGGCTGAGAAGAACAAATGTTTATTTACAATAGGTCCCTCAGAGACTCTGCCATTACAGTCTCTGCAATTATGTGGGGTTCATGATTTTGACATTGCAGTGAGTTGTATTCACATGATTACAATTTATGATATTCCCTGTTGCTTTCCATAAGCAAAGTTAGTGGGGAGGTTGTAGTCATATGAGGTCCTCGCTTAACAACCCGTTCACTCCCCAACCACATTATGTTTTATGATTTATGTTGCTTAGCGATGGCAATTCCGGTTCCAATTTTTGTCATTAGTCAGGGATTCCCTATATCACATATAGAAATAATTATCCAGGTTATACATGTGGCTATAGAGTGCGTTGGCTGCCTCTAGTAAGTTTTCTTTCTCAGCTCAATATAATTTTAAATGATTGTTGTGAAAGTAAAATGAGAAAGAAGCTACAATGCAGGTGTGACAAATTTCACAAATGAAATTTTGAACACTGAACCAGACTAGTCTTTGAACAGTTTTTTTCAGGCTTTTAAAATTTATTTATGAAATTTACCATATTTCCCTGAAAATAAAACAGGGTCTTATTTTCTTTTGACCCCCAAAATAAGCACTTGGCCTTATTTTCAGGGAGGTCTTATTATTTTCGAGGTGGAGGAGGCCCCTTAACCTTGGCCCATGGATCAGCTGATCCAGAGAAGGCCGGAGGTTTTGTCTCTGTTTCTGGCACACTCTTGCCAGTCCTACCGTCGCTGGGCCTGCCGTTCTTTTTGTGGCCACCACGAAGAGAAGGAGCACCATAGCTAGGGTTTGTGGTAGCGGCCTCCGTCAGGTCGTTCTGCGTGGATGGCAGGTGCATGTGCAGTGCATGGGGCATGTTCCCCCCTTCTCCCTGAAAATGGCAGGGACTGACTGCGCATGCGTTTAAATATTTTAGGGAAGGGCTTATTTTTGGGGGGAGGGCTTATTTTAGCACATGCGCTCAAAAGCCAGATTGGCATATTATCTGGGGAGGTCTTATTTTCGGGAAAACAGGGTGTATAGTTGTCTAACACACACACACACACACACACATTATATATATATATATATATATATATATATATATATATATATATATATATATATATATATATATATATATATATATATATATATATATATATATATATATAAACAAATCTAAAAACAACAGAAAAGAGCAATACGATTAAAAAAAAACCTGTCTTTAAAATATCCTTAAAAATTCATAGCCGAGGTAGAAACATATAATAATAACTCTCAGTGCAACCAGTATGCCAGTTCTACCATATTCCCTTGTCCTTGTGTCCATTGGCCAAATCATGTTTTTATTCTTTTGAAAGTTGAGCAGAGTCAGTGCTATTGTTTTGCTATTGGACACAAATTCTGCCTTTAATTGGTGAGTGAAAAAAATCAGTACGTTCAGTGCTACGTATTTATTTCACGAAAATATGTATGTATTTCTGCAAGTATTACGTTTTCAGTTTCCAGTGTGCTATGCTGCCTGTAAGACACCAATATGCCTTGAGAGGTCTCTTCTGCTGCCCTGCTTATTTCTGTCCCTTCCATTCTTTGATTAAGATTTGAAATTACGATATTAAAAAAAAAGCAATAAAAATATGAGAGGCTGGTATGCAGTAAATTCCAGGCTCTAGCAGCATCTTTCCTCTGCTAAGAGTACCTTTTTATAGATGGAGATAAATTACAGTGATAGCTTACCCCAGCTCAGCGCTTTGTTCTGAAGTGTGCCCAACCAGCAAACCTCAGAAACAAACAAAACCCAAAACGTAGGCTGGTTGACGCTGGCAGTGTTTTGGTGTGGCGACATGTGTTTTAACTGTTTTGCTTTTTTTTTAAGCTACTTGTTCTGACCTGGGCGTCCTTAAAAAGCCTGAAGCAGAGTCTTGGTCCTGGCAAAACCTCTTTTATTTACACAACTGTGAATTCCTTTCATTCACAGTCAGCAAGGCTTGGCAAACAGTCCTCCAGAGGAATATTTATCAACACGAACCTTATCTCGCTTGGGGAGCTGCCAGATAACTAGTTTCCAAACGCAGGGCAAGGCAACACGTGACACAGAGTCTCTTATAGTCACAAACAGAACTTTCCACTCTTGAAATGACCAAAGGAACAAATTGTTTCCTGCAAAAGCCTCCTCCACATTCGTTCCTCTTTTGTGGGAGGGGACAATCACCTCCAAGGTGTGGCTTTACTCCCAAGTTGATCCTGCTTTCTTAGTTGTTGTCTTCTGGCAGCTCTGTACATGCGCACACTGGGAACAGTCTCCAGCTGTTCCTCTGCCTCACTGCTGTCTAGCTCCCTCTCTGCCTCTGATGCAGAGCCCTCGTCTGAGATTTCCTCAGCCTCCAGGACTGGCCCATGTTACTCCCCAACCTCCTCATTGTCCTGCCAGCTCTGCTGGCTGCTTGTGGGCCACAAGTACCATATTTTTCAGAGTATAAGACGCACCTTTTTTTCTCAAAAGGAGGCTGAAAATCTGTGTGCATCTTATACATTGAATACCGTATTGTTTGCCTCCTGAAGCCCCACCCCTTGACCAAAATGGCTGTTCATAGTCTTATGGAGGTTTCAGAGAGCTTCTGGGGGCAGAGGAAGGCAGAAATGAGCAAAAAATGGGCCGTTATTTGCCGCCCCCAGGAGCACTCTATAAGTCTCCATAAGGTTGTGCATGCAATTTTTTTGACAAAAAGGGCCAGTTTTCGTGAAAAATAGGCCGCTTTTTCCTTATTTTTGCCCCCCTCCCAGAAGCACCCTGCAAGAGCCCCCCCTGGCTATTCATGGCTTTTTTTGGGGGGGAAAAACAGGCCCGTTTTTCTGAAAAACTGGTTGTTTTGGGGAGGTTTGCAGAGTGCAAAAACTTTTTTTCCCTTTTGGAAAGCTCTTTAACTGATTGATGAGAATTAGATTGATCAAGTGCTGGGCCAGCAGAAACAAAGTCTTAGGTGCTGCAGATTGTCAGCGATTTCTTTGTCCAGCACATGGATAAATACACCTGGAAACACCTACTCTCTCTCCCTCCCTACCTATTGTATTCCCCCCTCTCTCTATCCCTCTACCTACCTACCTACCTACCTTCTCTCTCTCTCTCCCTACCTATGTACTATTTTTTTCTCTCCTTACCTATCTACTGTATTTCTCTATCTCTATCCCTCTACCTACCTACCCCCCTCTCCCTGCCTACCTACTATATTTCTCTATTTCTCTCTCTATTTCTCTTTCTATCCCTTTACCTACCTACCTACCTACCTACCTACCTACCTACCTACCTACCTACCTAAGTATTTCTCTATTTCTTTCTCTCTCTTTCTTTCCCTTTCTATCCCTCTATCTACCTACCTACTTTTTTAAAAAAATTGCCTCTTCAAAACCTTGGTGCGTCTTATACTCCAAAAAATACGGTACTTTATTGAGCATCAACAGGTTTCGGGTGATGATATCTTGTTATGCTATGTTGGACACTTACAGCAATAGCATTTTGATGTACAGGTAGTCCTCAACTTACAACAGTTCGCTTAGTGACCGTTCGAAGTTACAACGGCACTGGAAAAAAGTTAGTTATGACCATTTTTCACAGTTATGCCCGTTGCAGCATCCCCGTTGTCACATGATTTACATTTGGATGCTTGACAACTGATTCTCATTTATGACTGTTGCAGTGTCTTGTGTTCGTGTGATCCCCTTTGAAGACCTTCTGACAAGCAAAGTCAACGGGAAAACCAGATTCACTTAACATCCATGTTACTAATTTAACAACAGAAGTGATTCACTTAACAAACATGACACAAAAAGTCGTAAAAGGAGGCAAGACTCAGTTAACAAATTTCTCACTTACCAACATAAATTTTGGGCTGAGTTGTGGTCATAAACTGAGGCTTACCTGTTTATACCGCCTCATAGTGTTATACAGCACTCTCTGGACAGTTTGCAATGTCAGCAGAGGTGGATTCCTACTGGTTCGGACTGGTTCAGCCGAGTAGGTAGTAACCTGGCCGGTCACGTCCCTGATCCGGTTCTATTGGTGGTGCCATAGGTGCTCCATCTTGTTTTTTGCTTCTGTGCATGCTCAGAAGCATTTTTTTTTACTACTGCGCATGCGCACGAAACGCGTCCCTGAAAGAACCAGCAGTAACAGAAGCCGGAACCCAACCCTGAATGTCAGCATATGGTCCCCAGCAATCTGGATCCGCATTTTACTGGCCTTGAAAGGATGGAAGGCTGTCACTTATGTGTGGCTGATACTTGGTACTCGGACTTGACAGCTGCGTGCATTTGGTTTTGATCAAGATATTTGTTTTCCTAAAGTTGGCTCATTGTGAAATGGGTGCTAGAGTTAAAAGATTGTGGGATCAAATGAGTGATTTGGGTTTGTTTTTTTTAGGATTATAGAACATCAGATTTGAACTAAAAAGACTCATATTGAAATTTGGCTATAAAAGAATAAGTGATAAGTTTGGAAGGAAGGGACCTTGGAGGTCAACTAGATCAACCCCCTGATTGAGCAGGAGACTCTCATTTCAGTCAAACGGCTGCTTGGTCTTTCCTTTCCAAACCATCCCACTGTTAATTGCTCTCATTTCCACTTCCTTCTTAATTGTTTCTCTCCTTAATTAGTTTCCATCCATAATTTCTTATCTTGTCTTCTGGTGTTTTGGAATACACATACACACACACACACACACACACAAACACGGCTGATCAAATCCTGGTAGTCCTCAACGCACAATACTTCATTTAGTGACCATTTGAAGTTACAATGGCACTGAAAAAAGTGACTTATGACCATTTTTCACACTTACGACTGTTGCAGCATCCATATGGTCACATGATTTACAGTCAGATGCTTGACAAATGGTTCATATTTATGAAGGTCCCGGGAGCACGTGGTCATATTTTGTGACGTTCTAACAAGGAAAGTCAATGGGGAAGTCAGGTTGACATAACAACTGTGTTACTAGTTTAACAACTGCAGTGATTCACTTAACAAATGTGGTAAGGAAAAGTCATACAGTGAGGCAAATTTCACTTAGCTGATTTCTCACTTAGCAACATAAATTGTGGCCTCAATTGTGGTTGTAAGTTGAGGGACTATCTGTACTTCACAACTAAAAGCATTCACCCAATGAATAATAGTTGATTTTGGAGCAGTAGAGGAATGTTTACAGAATAACAGAGTTGGAAGGGACCTTGGAGGTCTTCTAGTCCAACCCCCTGACTAGGCAGGAAACCCTACACCGCTTCAGACAAATGGTTATCCAGCATCTTCTTAAAGACTTCCAATGTTGGAGCATTCACAACTTCTGGAGGGAAGTTCTACTTTATCAAATGCCTTACTGAAGTTCAAGTAAACTATATCGACGGCATTCCTCTGGTCCACTAATTTTGTCACATTGTCAAAGAATGCAATAAGATTAGTCTGGCATGATCTGTTTTTGACAAACCCATGTTGGCTTTTGGCTATTACTTTGTTTGCTTCTAGGTGTTCGCTGATTCGTTGCTTGGTTATCTTTTCCAGAATCTTCCCTGGTATTGAGGTCAGGCTGATAAGTCTATAGATCCTGGATCTATTCCCCTCCCCCTCCTTTTTTTTGAAGATGGGAACCACATCAGCTCTTTTTCCATCCTCTGCCAGTTCCCCGGTGCTCCAGGATCTCTGAAAGATATAGTTCAGTGGTTCTGAGACCTTGTCTGCCAATTCCTTCAGAATCTTGGGGTGTAATCCATCCGATCCTGGGGATTTGAACTCGTCTAGGGTAGACAGGTGCTCACTTAACAATTTTCTTCCCGATTTTAACTTGTGTTCCTAATCTGTTTTTTGTGGTGCTGTTTTTGATAGGATGGTCTAGTGCCGTGATGGCAAACCTATGGCATGCGTGCCACTGGTGGCACGCAGCACCCTCTTTGTGGATACACAAACTGTCGCCCCAGTTCAGCTTCGCCGTGCATGTGCGCGCGCCTCCCACCCGCGCCTCCCGCTGGTCATTGGGTCTCTGCTATGCATGTGGGGACATGGGGGACGCATGTGCATGCAGATGAGGCACATGTAGGGAGAGCATGGGCATTCAGGGGTGCGGGGGCATGCATGGGGTTGCATGCATGTGCGGGGGGGGGCGCATGCGGAGGCCGCACTTGGGCACTTGGTCCAGAAAAGGTTAGCTATCACTGTACTAGTGTGTAACTGCACACTGTATAAAGCTTCTAGGATAGAAGAAGAGGCAAAACATTGGGGGAGAAGGAGGATTGCATTGAATTGCCTGAGAGGCCAGACAACCTGTATTGTATCTCACGGGAGACATTTATGCCTTCCTTTGGAAAAAATCCTCCTTTCTCTCTCAACCCTCTGCATTGGTGACCAATATTTAAAAGTGGCACTTGATATATTGTTCTTAAGTGCAGGTTTCCCCTTTCTGAGTGTGGTGAATCACTGTTTCACAAAAGAGATGCAACATAAAAAACAGGCAGATAGTACCTTGCAATCTTATATGTATGCTAGAATAAAGACACCAGGTTTTGAAATGAGAAGCTCTTAAATGTTTATAGCAGTGGAAATCAACCTGGTCCCTACCGCCCACTAGTGGGCGTTCCAGCTTTCATGGTGGGCTGTAGGGGTTTGCTGTAACTCTGCTTTATAAATTTTATAAAGTAAAGTTATTTCCCTACTTTATAAATCATTATTACTGTGGAATCGGTGGGCGGTTAGAAAATTTTACTACTAACAGAGATACAAAAGTGGGCGGTAGATATAAAAAGGTTGACTACCCCTGGTTTATAGCAACATTTCACAACCTTAGGAATTCTTCAAGATGTGTGGATTTCAACTCTCAGAATTCCTGTTAACCAAGTTGTCACGGTCAAGAAACATTGGTTTATAGTAACTCTCAACTAGGTTGTGTGTGATAAGTGCAATCTAGCAAAGGGAAGTTACTTCTGCATCAAAATCTGGGATGGGAACATTTAGCCATGAGTGTTTTGCTTCCAGTGCTATTGGTGAGACAGCAAAATCTCAGTTTGCCACACTCTGATGCAATGGAATTGGCACAAAAGCAGGCCAGTTTTCCCTCAGACCTATTAATATCCATTTGTGTAATAATGTTATTTCACGGACGATGGCTTTTGCATAACGTGTGCAGTGATGATGTGACACAGATTGTCCAGCTTGCATCATGCTTGAAATTGTTATTTGTTGTTGTTTATACCGTTACTGAAAGTTGTGATATAGATCAACATCTAATTTAAAAATATGATTCCAAGCTGATTATTTTTTTATCTTTGGTTTTTACTTTTTTTTTTTTAGGTTTTCCAGTAGGCTAATCATAGTGCATAATATTCTGTCAGCCATCGGAAAAAAAAGACAGATAATCCTTAATTTACAGCTACTAATTTAGTGAGTGTTCGAAGTTACAATGGTGCTGAAAAAGGGGACTTGCAACCATTTTTCACACAACCTTTGCAGCATTCCCAGGTGATCAAAATTCAAATGCTTGGCAAGTGGTTTGTACTTATGACGGTTGCAGTGTCCCTGGGTCATGTGATCAGCTTTTGCAGTCTTCAGACAAACAAAGTCAAAAGGGAAGCCAACTCACTTAATAACCATGTTACTAACTTAACAAACGCAACAATTCACTTAACTGTGGCAAGAAAAGTTGTAAAATGGGGCAAAACTCAACATATGTTTCACTTAGCAATATAAAATTTGGGCTCAATTGTGGTCGTAGGTCAAGGACTACCTGTAATCACTGTAGTGAATTTCTCCAGGAAAATTAGCAATTTTTTTCTGGTGGATCGGAACAAACAAATAATCCTTTTAGGGGAGATTACATTTTGTGTGTGTGTGTGTGTGTGTGTGTAAACATTATATCAACTATCACTGAATTCTTTCAGTGGTTTGTATAAAACTAATAGTATAAGCTTTCATATACTGCCAAATGTGTGACCTTTTATCAAGTGTGCATGTATATACATACATATATTTATGAATGGGTAATTGTGGCGGTGACAGTAATTTGTGAAGTCAGAGGAAAATTGGATGTTAGAAGGTACAGATGTTTCTGGAATAAAGCCATATTTTATACGAGATTCGTGCTCCTCTATTCTTTCATGCATAGATTAACCAGTTTGGCTTCTATATAAAAAAAGCAGTGGAATATTGCTATCTTCTTAGAAAGAGAATGGATGTACAAATTACAGGAGGTCCTCATTTAATGGCTGCCTTGTTTGGTGACTGTTCAAAATTATGACAGTGATGAAAGATGATGTTTACGAACTCTTCAGGTCTGTAAAGCTAAGGAAACCTCAATCATAACTTCATAAACACAGTTTCAGGTTTACTTAAGAACAGGTTTGCTTAACAAGTTGCCTGTCCCAATTATGGTTGCTAGAGGAGGACTACCTGTATTGCTGCTATGATGTTTAAATGATGCTGGTGTAATGTTCTGCTGGAGTAAAAGGGCAGGCATCTGCTATCGTGTTTGTTCCACTTTTCTGAATCGCCGGCGTGTTCTTGCTGTTTTAATCTCTGTTTTAAGAAATAATGAGCTGCGGTTTTGAAATGTGGCAAAATAGAAAATTCTGAACGCGGTATGTTTGGATCTTTATATCTTCAGGATATCTTCAGTTTTAAGAGTAGAAGATTTAGATACATATTTTTAAGTATTGGCAAATTATACCTGAGCTTTTTTGTGAGGCAAAATTTAGTTCCAATGGCCAACAAAAGTGCAGACTATATTAAAAGGGCTTTCCATGCCTGCGAGATGCTTTTCCTTTACACTTGAGGGGCGTCAGCTTATTCTGTAATGGAATTAAGGAGCCTGGTTCACTGTATAGACAATATTTCTGGCCCTATGCAGTCCCTTCGTGCAAATTAAATTTTGCCCTGCTGCTGTGGCAGGTCTTAGCTTAGAAAGCAACTGTTTTCAAAACCTAAAATGATAAACATGGTATTTTCCCTTTCCCATAAACAAATCTTCTCTTCTCTTCTCTTCTCTTCTCTTCTCTTCTCTTCTCTTCTCTTCTCTTCTCTTCTCTTCTCTTCTCTCCTCTCCTCTCCTCTCCTCCCCATCCCTCCTCTCTCTTCCCTTTCCTTCCCTCTCCACATCCTCCTTCCTCTCCCCCTCCCTCTCTCCATCAAGCTCCCTTTCACAATTTAGTCTTTTTTAGCTGGCACAGTTTTCAGTTCTGAAATGTGTGGAAGAAAGTTTCTAAAAATGTGCCCACACGCCTATAAAGACAGGAACCTGCTGCATACGCAGGGCTGGTGAATATACACAAAATACAGAGGCAAACGATCAGAGGAATTAATCAGGTATATAAAAATGTTTGATTAAATCAGAGGTCTTCAAAGTTGGCAGCTTTCAACTCCTAGAATTCTCCAGCTGTGAGAATTTTATGCTGGGAGTTGAAGTCCACAAGTCTTAAAGTTGCCAAGTTTGGGGACCCCTGGATTAAATAGACGAGAGAATCGCAGTTAAGCAATTTACAAAGCAAACTTCCTATTCATTCATTACAAAAAAAAATCATTACATTATGTATGTGTATGTATGTGTGTGTGTGTGTGTGTGTATGTATGTGTATGTATATGTATGTGTATGTATGTGTGTATATATATATATATACATACATATACATAGATACATAGATACATAGATAGATAGATAGATAGATAGATAGATAGATAGATAGATAGATAGATACATACATACATACATACATACATACATACATACATACATACATACATACATATGTATCTTCAGGCTGGGTTTTGGGCTTAAAGTGTGATCGCAGCTGCCATCTTTCTATAAATCTTGGTGGGGGGTTGTGGAGTGCAGGCTTTGTTTCAGTAAGTGGAATGATTGGTTGTGTGGTTGCATCATGATTGGTAGATTGGTGCTGATTGGTGCTGGCTGTGTGTCCATTGTTGTTTCGTGTTGTAATGGCTTGGGTGGTGGGTGGGGCTCGTTCGTTGACTAGGACTGGTTTCCAGATGTCTGGTAGATGGGAGATATCGTCACCATTATTCATGTTGTGGGGGTGTTTCTCTATTTCGATAGCTTCCATAATTATTCTCTTGTTGAAGTGTTCTGTTTTAGAGATTAACCTGGTTCCTTCAAAATTACTTTCGTGTCCTGTAGCTTTAAGGTGCTGGAAAAGGGAGGAAGTTTTTTCTTTTTTTCTTACTGCGTTCTTGTATTCTGCGATGTGTGCATTTATTCTCCTGTTCGTTTGTCCTATGTATGTTGCAGGGTAGATTTTGCATGGTATTTCGTAGACTCCTTGGTTTTCTAGATGGATTTTGTCTTTGGGGTTTCTTAAGATGTTGGCTATTTTTTGGTCAGTGTTGAAGGCTGTCTTGATATTGGAGAATATAGGAGAATAAATGCACGCATAGCAGAACACAAGAATACAGTAAGAAAAAAAGAAAAAAACTTCCTCCCTTTTCCAGCACCTTAAAGCTACAGGACATGAAATTAATTTTGAAGGAACCAGGTTAATCTCCAAAACAGAACACAGAATGAACACACACACACACACACACACACACACACACACACACACACACACGAAGTGGCAGGAGTGCACTGTGGGAAAGACTAAACAACGAGTGTGTCCAGAGGAGGAAAAAAAGATGGCTACATGTGAAAAGCAGGTTTACATACGCAAAAATAAATACGGAAATGCAATATTAGGTAAGAATTTGAAAGGCGATTGTGACAGATTTTTTAGAGCTGTTTCAGAAAGCAGGGGAAGAAATAATAACCCATGTTCAACTAGTCAGCCAGAGAAATTGAACCTTATAAATAAATAAATAACTCTCAAGAGGAATTAAACAGTTCTGTGGGACACCAGAGAACAATTCCTAACAATAAAAGTTGTTTAACAATGAACAGCCGGTTAGTGGTGTGTAAATAGAAGAAGCTGGATGGCTGTGATAGTGAATCGAAGCATTAGAAGATCTCCAAAGTTCCTTCCAACCCTTATATTATAGCTAGTCCTTGGTTAACAATGGCAACTGGGACCAGTATTGTCATAAAGTGTGACGCCACATGACCATGCCTCTTAGTGACAGCAATTCCATTAGTCCTGGTTGTTGTGGTTAGGTGTGGACTGCACAGGTTATTAAGTGAAGACCTCATGAGTGCATGAGCTCTGACTTCCTCCTGGCCTTTCCATTGCCTTTGTTGGTGGAGAGCTGGCACATGACACATAATCATGTGAATGTGAGGTTCACATGACACAAAATCATGTGACTGTGGGGTTGCTGCAATGGCCAGAACTCTGAGGACCAGTCATAACCACCTCTTGTTCAGCAAGCATTGCAAGTTTGAATGAGGAATCGTTAAACAAGGAACACCTCTATATGACACTATAAAGCTTAAAACGGACTGTTGTGTTTTCAAACAAGTTGAGGTTTCAGGGAGGCTGTTTTGGTCTTGGAGCATTGTCAGACCAACCCAATTTCAATTCAGAAGACATAAACTCATCAGTTTCTCTAAGAAGTTCTATCAATAAGCACACTTTTAAAAGAAAATTAGCAAAACATTCAGCTATCTCTCTTATTAAACTTTTACATTGTAAAATATTTTGATTTTCCAAATGAAAGCAGGTATTCTTATGGTGCCAATTTTGTTGCCACTGTTATCTGCATGAAATGAATAGTTTCTCCATTGCTTGAAGATTCTAGAATGTTGTTTGTGCATACGCTGATGTACTTTAATTCATTATACGCCACTTATTTCTGTGTAGAACATGTGAAATATACTGTGCTTTGAAGGGATAAAATAATTCAGTCCGTAATAGCCGAATATGCAATTTTAAATTATTTCCATTTAAATGGATTAACTATATTAATTTTGTTGTATTACAGTTTTGCTCCTACGAGTTGGAGACACTGCATGGACTTTTTAAGTTTTTCAATCTTCTCCCTGCCCATAATTGTTGTAGTAAGTTAGCTAAGTCTGTAGATCTATGAAGCTTAGCAGAGAATGGAAGGCTTTAATTTTTCTTTGGGGATATAATTCAGTGCTGCACCGTCTGTTACAGATGCACTGGAGGGCAGTTATGGTTTTTATAACCACTTTTGTGACTAAAACTGTTATGGAAAATTAATTTAGAAGTTAGACCGTTTGTGTTTCTCTTTCTAAAACTTGCACTTAATTGGCTGGTGGCTTTTAAGGCTGGTTGAGTAAAACCATGCTCAGTGTGAGATTTTTCCTCCAGTTGCTCTTTTCAGAAGTGAGTAAAGCATTGGAAAAGTGGGACAGCAATCCAAGACAAACACTGTTACATTTGTGTGAAACCAGCAAAATATACCGAGCTGCATGGTAGATGGAAGATTGGAATTTAAATCTATTAACAAATAAGTTGTCCCCCATTAAGATGGGACGTGATGGCTCAGTGGCTAAGACGCTGAGCTTGTCGGTCAGAAAGGTTGGCAGTTTGACGGTTCGAATCCCTAGCGCCGCATAATGGAGTGAGCTCCCGTTACTTGTCTCAGCTTCTGCCAACCTAGCAGTTCGAAAACATGTAAAAATGCAAGTAGAAAAATAGGAACCACCTTTGGTGGGAAGGTAACAGCGTTCCGTGCGCCTTCAGCATTTGGTCATGCCGACCACATCATGACGGAGACATCTTCAGACAATACTGGTTCTTTGGCTTTGAAATGGAGATGAGCACTGCCCCCTAGAGTTGGGAACGACTAGCACATATGTGCAAGGGGAACCTTTACCTTTTACCCACATTAAGATTTTTCAACCATTCCTCAACTTAATGCTATCTTGTGTAGTCATTATGCAATTAATAGGGGTGATCCACATGTACATTAGGTTGGGCATTTTGAAGGAAGGATCTTATTTAGAGATGCATTTTTCCAAAAAGACCTCTCTAGTAACCATTTGGTTTGCAAAGTTTTATTATTTTTACCTTTTAAATGACTCTAGGACTTATTTTGCTGCAGATAGGAGAGAAGTGATCGAGAGAGTTGTGTCGACCAGTATTGCTGCTCACTGAAACTCAAGAATGCATCAACAGAAGCTTTGTTGAAGGAAATTTCTGTTTTTGTTCTAAGAGCTGTCCAGCAGCTTTTAATCTTTGTTGAAACTGGGTCAAAATAAATTTTGTATGCTGGCTTTCTACATAAATGCCATTTGCTTGCAAATTACGAGGTGAAGTATTACGTTTAAAGGGCAAGTAACCCCTTTTCGCCTCTCGATCAAAACGTTTCTCCGAGCGCCTTCAGTGATGTTTGTTGCATCTTCCTTCCTTCTCAGCTGGGGTTGATTTTCTTTTTCAGACCAACTCTGATGGGTGCTCTCTCTGTTTTCTGTTAGGCATGGTCATTGTACGTAGTGAGAGTGGCCAGCTGCTGATGATCCCTCAACATGCTTTGGCGCAAATGCAAGCCCAAGCCCATGCACAGTCCCAGTCTCAAACGACCATGACTCCTCGCCCTGCCACATCTACCAGTGCTTCTCCGGTCCAGCTCTCGACTGTGCAGGTCAGTTCCGTGAGAAATGTAAGTAAAGTTAACACCTTAAATTCTTTCTTACGTTGAAGGTATCTGTAATGGAATGCGAGAATGACCTTGGAAGATGGGGAGAAGAGGTGTTGCCTAAGGAACGCTCAGATAAAAGGGGGAGGAGCCCACAATTAAATAACGGGCGGAGAAAGAAACTTAGAAAGAGTCTGCCATAACTAATCAGGGGGTAAAAAGAGATGGAGGGAGATTTGTACTTTCAGACTTTATAGATTCTGTTAAGGTAGCCTCTATAATAAAATAGAATTTGCTCATCTTGTCATGTTTCCTATCTGGTCTACTTGGGAGATTGACATTATCAGAGTTGGCTGTTTTCACTCTTGCTCTGCTTAGGAGTCTCTGCCCTATACCCTATTTTCGTCCCCTTGAAAAGTACCATATTTATCTGCCCTCTAGAGTAGGGAATGACTAGCGCATACCACATTTTTTGGAGTTTAAGACGCACCCTTTTCCCTCAAAAAAGAGGCTGAAAATCTGGGTGCGTCTTATACACTAAATACAGCATTTTTTGCCTCCCAAAACTCTGCCTTCTTCACCAAAATGGCCATGCATAGCCTTTAGGAGGATTCCAGGGTACTCCTGGGGGCTGGGGAAGGCAGAAATGAGCCATTGTTTGCTCAATTTTGCTCCTCCCCCCAGCCCCAGGAGCACTCCATAAGACCCATTAGATCACACAGATTAGGCCTCCTCCGGGTTCCGTCTACTGGCCAACGTCATCTGGCCACTACTCGGGGGAGGGCCTTCTCTGTGGCAGCTCCGGCCCTTCGGAACGAGCTCCCCGCAGAGATTCGGACCCTCACCTCTCTCCAGCCCTTCCGAAAAGCGGTTAAAACCTGGCTGTGTCGGCAGGCCTGGGGTCGATGAGTACCCCTCCCCTCTCGAATTGTGTGGCTGTTGGTTGTTTTAAATTCCCTTGTATTTTTGTTGTAGTTCTTTGTGTTTCCCTTCCCTTCCCTTGGGTTTGTGCGCCGCCCTGAGTCCCGTTGGGAATATAAATAAAATGAACCTTGAACCTTGAGCCTCCTAAAAGCTATGCATGCCCTTTTTTTGACAAAAAGCGGGCCTGTTTTTGTGAAAAACGGGCCATTTTTGGGAGGTCTGCAAAGTGCAAAAACTTTTTTTTTCATTTGCCTCTTCAAAATCTTGGTGCGTCTTATACTCTGAAAAATACGGAATTTGCCATGCTAGCCAGATATAGCCCTGCCCTATAATATTCAAGCATTTGTCTTCTTGTCCTTCAGGAATCAAATCTTAGATTTCCAGTGTTTTCATCAATGTGGATTACAAAATGTTATCCTTGAAAGCAAGCAGCTTGATTGCTGGAATCCACCTAGGTTCCTTCTGCAAAATTCTGCCAAAAGTAATTCCCTTCGAAATCTAACCGCCCACACAGTATTAAGAAAGAGCAAAGCCTCCGTCTCAAACAGAAGTGCCCAAATGTGTGGCAAAATAGTGAAGGCAAATTTTGTGTGCGTGTGCAGTATTATTGTCAAACCGAATCTTCCATTTCTCTTATAAGCAAAGGACTACAAAATGTCTAAAAAACTTTTTATGTGTGAGAATAAATGCTGAGATTGATTGTAATTATATGACAAATCCCACCTTTTTAACCCTGTGAAATCTCCAGGAGATTATATTTCTGGCTAGCGCTCTCTATCTGTTTTGATTTTGACACAGGTCGCCCATCTGTTTTTCTTTCCTCCTGTTAGACTTGAGGTCTTTTAAAGTTTTTGTTACTCTAATGAATGCTGATAATTTTTAGAAGGAAATCAAACAAATTCCAAGATGACTATTCTTGTCATCAGTCCTTAAGGATACACTACTTTATATATTGTCAAGTAAAAATAATATATTGATAGTCCCTGGTTTTGATTGTTTTGCTTCTAATTTTAAATAAGTGGGAAGGAGCTCTGGGAAGTTAAAAGGAATAATAAAATACTGTAGTTCCCCTATTTTACTTCACTATCTCTTGCTTCAGAAATGCTCCCCTGATAGTTTCCTATCTCTACATCTCTCTCTACCTCTGTCTCTATGAAAGAGGGAGAGGGAGAGAGGGAGGGAGGGGGGGAAAGGTAGATAGATAGGCAAGTATGCAGGTGTGAAGGGAACTGTATATCTTCTGCTTCTAAACAGATGAAAAACTCAGTTTATGATATATGCATATAGTTCTGAATCAAAGAAATTGTGGCAGGAAAGAGTTACAAATTTCCGTGCTAGGGAAAAGAAAGTGCTATTTGTTTCTGTAGATTGAAGGTTTTATTTTCTAATAACTTTTTAAGATTATTTTGATTTTCTTTTGGTACCTGCTTAGGAAAAACCTGTGATCACTGAATATCAAAGCTTCAATCCCATTTATCTTGTTATTTGCTTTTCAGTGATAATGATAATATTGAATAATAATTGATAGTAATTAATAATAATCAGAAGAGTCCTATTTGTACTTAGTTGGTGCTGAGCATTTTCTAAACCTTGCAAAATTCCTGCAATCAGGAACTTTGAGTGTATATTCCCTGACTTTTTGTGGGTTTTTTTTGACTAATTTTTGATTTGTATGTTTGTCCTTTGCTTTTAACATTCCAAGTTTCTTTAAGTAAATACTATTTCTTTAAATGTCCGCAAAATATAAAAAACTTTGCGTACTTTGTTGAGGTTTTTAAAAATAAATAAATAAATAAATAAATCCATACATTTAAGGTTTTAAAGATACCGGGGTATGTGGCCCTATCATAGGGACACAAGCAGTTGAAAGGATTTGAGATGGGGATGGAAGCTGGGCAGATCACTTTAAGTACCTAGCTGAGAGTTTTGCCTTTAATAATTAATTATATTCTGTTTCCCAGTTGTGCCTGAGCTGGTTGCACTTTGAGTATATATAGCTTTTATATTATTCATATAAAATAATAGCATCCTTACTTAATATTAAGGCCATCACACTTCTTGCAGCCTGGAAAAGTGCTTTATGTCCATCAAACTCAAATTGACAGCTTTAGGGTCTCAGAATAAAGGCAGCATTTCTGAAATGAAATCAGCTTTGGCCTTGCATTTTAAGACAGAGGTTTTGTGATTTGATTTTGCAGAATATAATGTTGAAATATTCCAGCAATCGTTCACATTGCCTCATTCAAATTTTACTCCAATTACGTCTTGATTTTGATTTTACCTTCTTAGGGTCTCTTTGCAACTTGCCATTTCAATTTTGGTGTTAGAATTATTTTTATAAAAAGGCACTCCTCAACTTAAGAACTACTTGTTTAACGTCCGTTCAAAATTATGACAGAGGTTAAAAAAAAGTGACTTATGACCAATCCTTATACTTTTGACTATCACAGCCGTCCCTACAATCATGTGATCAAAATTTGGGCAACCCACATGCATTTACGACAGTTGCAGTATCCCAGGTCACTTGATTGTATTGTATTTGCAACCTTTCTACCAAGTAAACATGATGGGGGAAGCTTAATGACCATAGCAAAGAAGGACATAAAATCAGGTACAACTCACTTAAACGTTCCACTTCAAATTGTGGTTGTAAGTTGAGAACTACCTCTATTTGCTTGTTTGTTTAACATTTTTATAAAGCTGCCAAATGTGACTTCGGGCAGCATACAACTGTAATAGGAGAATTATACTACAGGTCTGCTTCTCTGTTTACTTTTTAATTTGTAGTTTTCCTAGTGGGCTGGAATTCTTCCTGATGGCTTTATTCTTCCAATCCTCTTTTTTTCTAGATCCTATCTAAGAGCCCATTTGTGACATCATCACAACTTAACAAAAACTGTCATAAGCCACTTTGTCCTCATCACCACAATAACACTCAATGCACCTTTGAATGTAGCGGCTCTCTGTTCTCAGTATGCTTATTATTATATTAATTGTATTTAACGAAAAATATTTATTCAGTGACCTCTGGAATCCCAGTAGGGGAAATAAATTAGCTTGCCAAATTGTAATGCTCTGTATGATTGTGGGTTCGCAGGGAGATTTTTATATGCAAGGGTTTGTTTTTAAACATCAGTGAAAAATGTCAAAAACCACGTTTTGGAAATGAGGAATACAAATCAGATAGCAGTTAGCAATGACTGAATCAGACTGTAGACATACTTTGAAGGAGAAGCAGCTGGAGAAAGCGCACAAGTTATTTCACAAAACACCCTTCTCCCCGCCCCTCCTTCTGCTAAATTACTTTGTGACTCCTCCTTTATTTAATTATATTTAACTGCTTTTTGGTGAATGTACCTTTTCCAGGCACCGGGAACTCCTATAATTGCTCGGCAGGTAGCACCAACCACTATAATCAAACAAGTGTCTCAGGCACAGACAACTGTACAACCCACAACAACGTTACAGAGGCCGCCTGTAGTCCAGGTAAGGGGTTTTATTTTTGTTTTTAAAGACAGCTGATATTCCTTCCGATACTATCATAATACTATTATAAATACTCCTACTCCTACTGGTTCCTTATGATTAATCCATTGTTGTTTGTAATTTATGATTAATGATGGTAACTGTGATTATGACCTATGACCTATTATTTGCTGTTTATATGACACTGAGAGCTTATGCACCTGGGACAAATTCCTTGTTTGGCTGATCACATTTGGTCAATAAAGAATCCTATTCTAAATTCTAATTCTAAATTCTATTTCTCATTCCACTCCACTCCACTCCACTCCACTCCACTCCTATTCCTATTCCTATTCCTATTCCTTTCTCTTCTCTTCTCTTCTCATTCCTATTCCTGCCTCTTGTCTTCTCTTCTCTTCTCATTCCTATTCCTATTCCTGCCTCTTGTCTTGTCTTGTCTTGTCTTCTCTTCTCATTCCTATCCCTATTCCTGCCTCTTCTCTTGTCTTCTCTTCTCTTCTCTTATCTTGTCTTCTCTTCTCTTCTCATTCCTATTCCTATTCCTGCCTCTTCTCTTCTCTTGCCTTCTCTTCTCATTCCTATTCCTATCTCTTCTCCCTTCTCTTCCCCTCTCCTCTCATTCCTATTCCTATTCTTATTCCTATTCCGATTGCTATCTCTTCTCTTCTTTTCTCTTCTCATTCCTATTCCTATTCCTGCCTCTTCTCTCGTCTTCTCTTGTCTTCTCATTCCTATCTCTCCTCTCCTCTCCTCTCCTCTCCTTTCCTCTCCCCTCCCCTCCCCTCCCCTCCCCTCCCCTCTCATTCCTATTCCTATTCCTGCTCTGCTCTACTGAAGGGAACAATTAGCCAAGTACTGTGATGCACTTAGGGTAGCGGTCATCTTTCTGAAAACAAAGGAAGATGAGAAAACCAACACATGCTCTTCACCACTTCATTATTATTCATTACTACCTACAAGCAATATGAGCTTCTATATCTCAAAGTTGCTTTTCCAAAAGGCAACTGGCCTATGTTTTCCTAGAGGAGGAGGAAGAAGAAGATGTTTTGCTTCTCATCCAAGAAGCTTCATCAGTTGATACTGGATGGGGGGTGGGGGATGGAAGGATAAGTCATCCCCACAACTGTTGAAGCTTCTTGGATGAGAAGCGAAACTACTACGTCTTCCTCAAGGAGAAAACAAAGTCCAGTTGCCTTTTGAAAAACACCCTTGAGACAATCGTGACCTGGATGACTAAGAATCTCTATAGACAGGATTCTATGTGCGCTGAAGCCTCGGTGAGATTAGGGGTCCTTCTCCCAAATAGGTTGATGAGTCATACTGTACAAAATGGGTTTGCTATTAAGCCATATACAAAGGATTGCAGTTGACTTCTTGAAATAGTAGTGAATCCCCGAACAAGTAGATTCATTGGAAACTTTGTAAGGTTTCTTGATCGATAAAAGTCCCAACCTTCTCTGAAGACATTGCGGACCCTGATCAGGATTGTTGGGCACTTTATTGGAATATAATCTCAGATTTGTAATATTTTCTTACAGCTGGAATTCCATACACATTGCAAGTAATATTCCAGAAACCCCTCTTAGATATTTGCTCTTAAATTACAGCAAATCACCAAATCTTGGGATTTAGCTAGCATAAGTTCGCACATTTGGATATTGTTCACAATAGATAAAGCTCAACAGAAAATATTGCCGATCGATTACAAGCTTGAAAACTTTGGGAGAAATAACAAACTTGGATTTGTCTGTCTGCACCTAGTTAATACAAGGATTATTGTGGATTATTCATGGCTATTGCCTACTTAATATTTATCCATCCTCTGTTGCCATATATCTAAGCAGATACCTCCCTTTTAAAATGTATTTAATGTATCTAATGTTGCAAATGGTTTAGATTAATGCTTGTAAATTAGTTATTTTGTGATATTTGGACTTTCAATAGTTGTCCGGCAGTAAGCCCATTGAAGAGGCAAAGGAAGCTGGAAATACGTTTCAGTTCTTCCCTTAATTAATATATTTTAAACTACCCAATACATTTTTGTGCCTCCCTTTGTAAATTGTGGTTAAAAGTTACCCTTTTAGGCTACTGTTGGGACGTGGCAGCAAACATTCCCACCTACCACCCACCTTCCCCGTCCATGATTAATGTGTCATACGTGCTTGCTTGCCCAGCAGACCCACAATTGGGGACACTTCTTAAGAAGCAAAAGCGAAACAAGTTTAGTGGCTCTAGCAGTGAGCTGTAATCAATGGCTTACACACTTCTATGTGCAAATTCTATCACCACCTCCTTTTTTTTTTAAGCAGCACTTTTTAAAATCCACTTCCAGGGTTTTCAGTTGAATGCATGGGATTTTGTGCCACCTGGCGGCCCTTCTTTTAAACAGCATTTAAACGGTGTCTAAAGAGCAGTATCTGTTTTGGGAGATCGACCACGGAAGACAATCTGATCGTAATGAATTCACTCTTATTTCTCTTCCTTCCTCTTCTCCCTCCCCACCTCCAATCTAATATCTTTGTGTTGCAGCCTCAGATTGTTCTGGGTAGTCCTGCACAAACAACAGCATTAGGAACAGCGACTGCTGTGCAGACTGGAACCCCTCAAAGGACGGTGCAAGGAGCCACAGCAACCTCCACTGCGGCTACAGTAAGACGCTGATTGCTATTTGCTGCAAGGCAAAAAGGCTGTTCTTGTTAGCTCACTAAGAACAGAATCTCCCCTCAAATAAATGGAATATGAGATTATTGGTAGAGTCCTATAGACTCCAAACCCCAGTTTATTGGACCCATACCAGCCTGTGGCATGCCAGAAACCGGGCCACGCAAACAAGCGAAGCCCCATCCGTGGGTTGCAGGCAGCATGTTGAAGCTACACCTCCTCCGGTCCACGGAAAAACCTCTCCACAGAAACCAGTCCCTGGTGCCCAAAGGGTTGTGGGCCACTGCTATAGATTATGACATACTTTCCAAGTATGAAAGTACAGTCTCTAAGTCAGGTAGTCCTTGATTTACAACCACAATTGGGAACCGGAGTTCCGTTACTAAGCAAGGGGCTGCTAAGTGAGTCGCACATGATTCTATGACCTTTATTCCCACAGTTGTTAAGTGAATCACTGCAGTTGTTAAGTGAATTATGTAGACATTAAGTGAATCCTGCTTCCACCATTGACTGTGCTTGTTGGAAATTGACTGGCAAATGACGATCACATGACACTGCCGTTATTGTAAATACATGCTGATTGCTAAGTGCCCAAATTTTGATCCCTGACCCTGGGGACGCTGCAATAATTGTAAGTGTGAGGACCAAGTTATAAATCATTATTCAGCCCCCCACTGCAACTTTGAAAGGACACTAAACGGAACAGTTGTTATTCGAGGACTACCTGAATGTTGTGAGGCTATAAATGCCAATGGGAGCGAATATAAAAGTTACTTGGGTGCTAAATTCTTCACTAAAATGACCTACTATGTGTTCTGACCCCCCCTCGTCCCACACCAACACACTCCAAGTCAAAGATAAGTTACGGCATTTAATTAACAGACAGACAGGTCCTCGGCAGCAAACCGGCACAGACAAGCTTGGGCAGCAATCCAGCACAGATAAACCGTGGCAGCAATCCAGCCTGCCAAGCTCACAATAATGTTCTCCAACATTAGTTCCTATGTTGACTTCTGCAAAAGGGGCATCCAAGCAGTCCTTTTATAGTCTGGAGAGGAGCCTAATTACCACCAGCTGAGTGCAATTACCTCCTGTACTTGCGCAACTGTTCCTGACGCCTATTAGCTCTTTGGTGCCGGGCATCCAGGAACAACTCACTGCTGACATCAGGATCACAGTCCCTTGTCTCCTCCCCACTGATCCAAGGCTCAGGCGCCTCCTGGTGGCCAACCAGCCTCTCTGCGCCCTGCTCGGAGTCGGAACCCTGTCCAGGGTCCTCCATATCCTCCAGAGCCGACTCATAGGCCCCTTGCTGTCGGAGTCTGGTGGCAGCTCCAACGGCTCCTGCTGGGCCACAACACTATGTGTATAAGCAAAATCTACAATTGGTAATTTTGTAAAAGAAATATATTGCCTATTTAAATGCTCGTGGAGGTGGGGTTTTTTTGTTTACTATTAAATTTACTCACTTCAAACCTTTGCAAATGGTTTGAGGATCAAAGAACTGCACACAGGTTTTCTCAATTGATTATTCAGTCACCCTTTTAGATCTCAGAGCCTGGTTTTTTTTCTTCTATCTTGCCTTTAAAAAAAAAAAAGCTGACCTGTTTTATCTTATTTGTTTTAATAGGAAACCATGGAAAATGTGAAGAAATGCAAGAATTTTCTCTCAACGCTAATAAAACTGGCCTCTTCTGGAAAGCAGTCGACGGAAACTGCAGCTAATGTGAAAGAGCTAGTCCAGAACTTGCTGGTAAGAGGATCTGTTCAAATAATTATTGCAACCCTGGTTTAGATCATGTGATTGCAAGCAATGTTGTGGATACAAGAATATTCTTTAAAAGTAAAATTAAATCACAATATTGATTAAAGAATACATTTTTTAAAACCCTAACCCTAAATCTAATCCTAAATCTTAAATAGTTTCTTGGAAGAGCCAAATCTTGAAAGTTTTATGGGTTACATTGTGAGATTTGCTTAGCTCAGTGATGGCTAACCTTTTCCGGACCGCTTGTCCAAAGTGTGCACGAATATGCACATGCTTGAACCCCCAAAATGCAATGCGCATGCACCTCCTGCACATGAGCACACTCCCTGCATGCCCCCTGCTCCCTCCACATGTCTACGCGCCCCCGTGCATGTGCCTCCCGCATTCGTGCACGACCCCCTGTATGCACCCCACCACCCTGCATGTACGGCAGAGACCTGACGACCAACTGGCAGGTGGGAGGTGTGCATGCAAGCGCGGCAGAGCTGAACTGGGGTGACAGCTCACATGCCCACAGAGAGGGTGCTGCGTGCCATCTGTGGCACGTATGCCATAGGTTCGCCATCACGGGTTTAGGTTATGGTACTGATCTGTGGATTAAAAAAGAACTCTGGCGGGTTTCTCCTCCTTCCCAACTTTTGACTTATCCAGCAGTCCCTTTGTCATTTTAGTAAAGTCCATAAGGTGTCACCCTTAAACAAACAGATATTTAAATGAATTAATAAAAAGACTGTTTAATTTAATTAATGAAAAAAGTTCTGTAATGTTGCTGTGAATTACCACATTAGAGTTTCTTTATTTGTGATCTTAAACATATGAAAATTTAGTATTGTGATTTATTCCCTAAATTTGACATGTGTTTCATAGGATGGAAAGATTGAAGCAGAAGACTTCACCAGTAGGTTGTACCGGGAACTTAATTCTTCACCTCAACCTTACCTTGTGCCTTTCTTGAAGGTAATTAATATCTTTTCATTACTTTTGTATTTCCTGCAACAATAAACTTGGACCTTCTTAGGAAAGATACTGCAAATAAAAGAATCGGAAAAGAGTAATAAAAATGGCTGAATGATGACTGGAAGAACAATTGTTCCTTTCTCCCATGACAAGATTATAGAGAACTCATAGGAAGATTTGGTGATACAGAAAATTAATTACTGTATTAATTAACCAATTTTGTTGTATTTAAGTGCAATGACGATAAAGATTATACTTATTACTGAGTTCAGAAATAGTAAGCAGAACATTAAACTAAGATCACATTCATATGCTGACTGTTAGGAAGTGTCGCATACCGGATAAAGTAACAAGCTTGTAATTTTACTGGCATAGTGCTTATTATATATATAATGTGTACATATACTTCATTTAAAAAAAAAATGGTGTGTAGGGCAGAGTATGTAGATGTATCTAAGAGCTAAAGTTCTAGAATTGTATAATGCAGGGATGTCTAACCTTGTCAACTTTATGACTTGTAGACTTCAGCTCCCAGAATTCCACAGCCAAACATGCTGGGAGTTGAAATCCACAAGTCTTAAAATTTCCAAGTTTGGATACCCCTGGTATAATGTATAGTATACAAGTTTGATATTGTAATAGCACTTAGACTTACATACCGCTTCATAGTGCTTTACAGCTCTCTCTAAGCAGTTTACAGTAGAGTCAGCATATCAGGGTCCTCATTTTACCCACCTTGGAAGGATGGAAGGATGTCAACTTTGACCCTGTCGGGATCGAACTGCTGGCAGTCATCAGAATTAGTCTGCAATACTGCATTCTAACCACTGTGCCACCATGGCTCTCTAACTTAGGGCAATATAAACTTAAGACATTGGTAGGACAATTATGTGAATTATTCCTAGGGCAGTGTGGTAAATTCTCAAATTACAATGCAATATAGGTTTCTATTTGAATCCCTCTAATGTAGTAATGAAATTCATAGTATTTCGAAGCTTTCTTTAAGAAGGCCACATTGGAGCACCAGTGCTTATGTCCAGAAGCCGTTCCCTGTGAGAAGTTGGAGAATCTTAACCATTTCTGTCTGTGTATATGATAGAATTCCTCCAATCCAGCTCACCTTTTCAAGGATGGCTTTTCTTTTAGCTTGTGTTTGATTTCCATACACCAGCTTTCACATTGGGAATGCTGAAAAACATGCAAAAAGTTTCAAACAAATTAAAAAAAAACAATTTAAAAACTGTGGACATACTAATTTTATTCTGGTATTTTATTTCTTTATTTTAAAAATTCCCCATAGCATAGACGACCCTAGTGGGTGGAAAATTATGAATATTTTAATAAGTTATGAACAACCTCTTTAATAATATCAATGTATGCTTTCATGGGACTATCGCATTTCCCCGAAAATAAGACAGGCTCTTATTTTCTTTTGATCCCCGAAATAAGCACTTGGCCTTATTTTCAGGGAGGTCTTATCATTTTTGGGGTGCAGGAGGTGGCGAGCATGGTCACCTCATGGCTGCTGCTGCGTTGCAATATTTTCAGGGAGGGCTTATTTTAGCGCATGCGCTCAAAAGCCTGATTGGGCTTATAATCCGGGGAGGTCTTATTTTCAGGGAAACAGATAGTAATTTGTGCAAACGTATAATAAAAAAAAAGAATAAAATATTTTATGGCAGTAAATGCTTTATTTTACAAATAAAAGTTTTCTAATAAGTCAGTGTGTTAATCTATTCTGGTACTTGTTTAAATGTTTGTGCCATTCTGGTTAAAGACTTTAGGAGCGTGGTTGTGATGAGGTTTCAGCTAGTCTAGAACACAGTGGTGTGGATAATCATGATTACTTTATTTCACCTACATAGCCACATTTATTCTGCAATTTTATTGGTTCTTCGTGGATTTCCAGTGCAATTCAGAATGTCTGCTTGTCCCAGGAAATCTGACAGGTTCTTCTCTTGGGCTTTGGGCCTGAGTATTGGGTGAGCTTCTTTAGTTTACTGACAGTTGTGTCTTGCTCCCTGTATGCAATGCTGCTTTTTTTTTTTACTGGTTGTTGTGATTGTTTTATTGATTGTTACTGAGTTTGAGCAGCCACATACAATCAATCTATTTAAATACCTAACTAACACCCGTAACAGGACATGAGAGAAGTGAGCAAGAGTGATTATGATTCTACTTTGTATCATTGAGTGAAAATAGCTGAGCTGTCTCTTAGTCTCGCTGTAGCAGGAGACTAGCAAAAGACTTACTTGTACTGACAATTTTGAACAAATGGATCTTTGAACAGCATAGTTGATGTGCTGGATTTCCGAGTTGCATTTATCCCTTAATTAATCTTTGTACAGTTTCCTGTCTTTGTCTGGATAATTAAGACTTTTGCACTCGGAAACCTATTCGTAATGAAATGCCTGTTGTGATGGTTACGGTGGAATGGGTGCAGGAACCAGTATGTGCTTTTAATTGGTAGGTGGGGGTTAATAAATGTGTGACTCTGCTCTGGATCTTGCCATAGAAGAAAACGTGTGTCTGGGTGCCTGAGATAGAACTCACATGATTGAATTTCTTCCCATTAAAAACAAAATATCACAATATCGGAGATTACTGATGAAATGAGCTTCCTTTTTATTTTGACTTAGTGCGATCTCTGAGTCCATTGTTTTTCAGAGACCATGGCTAAGTCAAAAGCAGAGGAAGCTCATTGTTGTTGTTAGTTGCGAAGTTGTGTCCGACGCATTGCGACCCCATGGACAACGTTCCTCCAAGCCTTCCTGTCCTCTACCATCTTCTCACTCCTACTGCTTCGGTGACTCCATCCAGCCACCTCATTTTCTGCCGTCCCCTTCTTCTTTTGCCCTCCATCATTCCCAGCATGAGGCTCTTCTCCAGTGAGTCCTTCCTTCTCATTAGGTGGCCAAAGTATTTGAGTTTCCTCTTCAGGATCTGGCCTTCTAAAGAGCAGTCAGGGTTGATCTCCTCCAGGACTGACCGCTTTGATCGCCTTGCTGTCCAAGGAGTCTTCTCCAGCACCATAGTTCAAAAGCCTCCATTCTTTTGCATTCAGCCTTTCTTATGGTCCAATTTATGGAGGAGAGGGTTTTTTAAATTGGTTGAATAGAAAAACTATTGAAAATAATTTAGCTGAGGACTGAAGGTGCTTCTGCTAAAAACATGGTTTGAGGGAGGACTTTGTCTGTTGAATGTTGGTAATATGCAGATAGGAAATCAATTACATGTTATGAATGGGATATCTTATTTTCCAGGCAGCTTATGTTAATTAGCAATTATCAGTTCAATCGATAATTGCCTGGTTTATTTTTTATTTTTTAGTACATGGCTTCTGACAGGTGGGTTTCATGACATTTCTTTATAGGGCACTATTGAGTATATGTGTGATTAAAACAAATTGAAAAATAACATGGGCACAAGCAAGGAACAAATTGTAGCCAGGTTGTGGATTCCATTTAAAAAGAGTTTATTTATTCACTCTCTTTATATATTCTCTAGAGAAAAAATTGTAGTCCTCCACTTATGACCTTTGTTAAATGATAGTTCAAAGTTACAATGGCTTTGGCAGTGACTTCCCATTTCTACTAATAATACTTATGGCCAATGTGCCACCCTCGCTGCCACGTCGTTGCAATTTGGGCATTGGCAAGCAGCTTATTTATGACTGATTGCAGCATCCTGCAGTCACGTGGCGATGATTTCAAACTTTTTTGCTGATTTCCAACAAAACAAAACAGCAACAAGAACTTTGTGCATTGGGAAAGTGGATTTGCTTAACGATCTCAGCTATTTGCTTAACACACCGTAAAAATTGTCATAAGAACTTGCTATCACAACGACTTTCGAAAGAAATCCTGGTCTCATTTGCAATCGATTGAGGATTGTCCACCCTGTGAATTACTCAGTTCAAGAAGGATTATGCTATTTGTTCTTTATATATAGCTTTTTTCCCTCTCTCTCCCTTTAAATTAGAGCCTAAAATTAGCTTCAGGTTCCTGATTAGAGATAAAGTTCTCAATTTATGACAATGCACTTAATTACTGGTCGAAGTTACACTGTATTTCAAAAAAGCTACTTACAATACATCCTCAAAGTTACGTCTGCCTCCCTCGCAGAGAGAGTATGAATTTTGATCATAAGAGCATGGGTTCGTTGCAATGGTTGTAAGTGTGAAAAACAGTCATAACTCACATTTTTAGGTGCCGTTGTAACGGTCACTAGATGAACTGTTGTAAGCCGAGGACTATCTGTACCACACTTTTAGGTACCTCGCCAGTCAGTTTGAATAAACAATGCAAAAAGGGGAATTTCTTTTGGGGTGGGTGGTGGTTTGAATGGTTCTCTTTAAGTTGCTAAGAGCTTTTGCATCTCTCTTGCAGCGGAGCTTACCTGCCTTGAGACACCTGACTCCTGACTCAGCCGCTTTCATTCAGCAAAGCCAGAATCAGCAGCCCTTGACGCAGCCCACGACCGCTCTGACCGCCGTGATGTTGAGCAGCTCGGTGCAGCGTACGGCGGGAAAGACCACTGCCACTGTCACGAGTACCTTGCAGCAGCCGGTCATCAGCCTCACGCAGCCAACCCAAGTGGGAGTTGGCAAGCAGGGGCAGCCCACGCAGGTGGTGTGTAAATCGAACTGGATTCCTATTTCTCTTGGCCCCCCAGCA
This sequence comes from Thamnophis elegans, assembly GCF_009769535.1. Lineage (NCBI taxonomy): Eukaryota > Metazoa > Chordata > Lepidosauria > Squamata > Natricidae > Thamnophis > Thamnophis elegans. The sequence continues at coordinate 89,725,184 of NC_045545.1, read as the reverse complement.
TACACCAGCCATTTCCTTCCTAAACCTAGCCAGTGACACCTATATAAGCAACAATGTATATACAACACGAAAGCAACACGTCCCTGTATTTTGCACGCTAAGTATCAAATTAGACATGATCGATGTTTCATTCTTTTGGCTGCGGTCCTGCTTAGCCACCCCCCACCCCCATAGATGCAAACAATTCACATTTAAATCTTTTCGCACCTGCCATATTTTGGCTTTTGTTGTAGACGCTTAACCAATAAGCGGAAAATTGTGGTCCATTCATTCATTTATACGAACCTATTACGCCGTTCCCTCCCAGCTCAACATTATTATGCTGAGCTGGGAGGGAACCGCATAATAGGACCCCCGCATCATTATGTGGAGCACAGAAAAGCCATAAGTGAAAGCAAGCCAAATGAATGAAACATGTCAGGAAAGAAAAGAAAAGAAAAAAAGGATGATTATAGCTGAACATCGCTCACTGTCTTTCTTAACAAGGGCGTGACTTTGCAGATTATTCTTGTTTCTGGATACCAGTTCATACATTGCCTCTCATTCTTTAAAATCTGTACCGCTTTCATTTTAAGAGACCTCATCAGCTCAATTGGCTGATCTTCCATTCACTCTATATTTCTTTTACGCTTTGCTCAATACGAACAAGGGTGGTGCAGTGGCTCAGCTGTTAAGACGCTGTGCTTGTTAGGAAGAAAATCCGCAGCCCAGGTTCGAGACCCGAGTGCCACGGTACTATATCGGTGGGAAGGTAACATCATTCTGTGATGTTGTGCTGGCCACATTACCACGGAAACATCTTCAGACAGGGCTGGCTCAATGTCCTTGAAACGGAGATGAGCACCACCCCCTAACGTCGGCAACAACTAACAGAGTAAAATCCCCAGGGACTCTACCATATGGCCAAATCACTTCAAAATCCTTTTAATACTTCATTCTCTAATATATACCCAATCATTCTCTAATATGTGTCCTAGACCCATATCAGGATTCTGCTAATTACATAAGGAATATCCATGCCACTTGTATATTTTCTTTGCCTTGATTTAAGCTGTGTTTCTCCAGTTATCTGCTTTTCCTTGAGCATCTAGCTTCTTGATAGAAAAGCAGGGGGGGAAATCCTGATACCCCGTTTTCCCGAAAATAAGCCCTCCCCGAAAATATTGCAACACAGCAGCAACCATAAGGTGACCACGCTCGCCTCCTGCACCTCAAAAATAATATCACCCAAAAAATAATGACAAGCGATTATTTCGGGGTTCAACGGTAAGTGCCAGGCTTAGTCAACAGCAGAAAGTTTAAAACATTCTTAAATCTCATCCTGGGCCCCTTTTTTTGACCTATTACCATCTGGCAAACGGTACAGGATAATAACAACAAATAGGCTGAAAAACAGCTTCTATCCCAGGGCAGTAACTATATTGAATTATATGGTATAGTTCAATATTAATGCAATATTGGGTTTCAATTATATAGCGTGTGAAGGATGTGTGTGTGTGTGTTTTGTTTTTTATAGTATAATGCAAACTGAAAATGGCATTTAATTTCATTGTACGATGTGCAATGACAATAAAGTGAGCTCAACTAACCTAAACTTTTTCTCAAAGAAGCTAGTAGAGGAACAGTGATTGTTGAATTGTTGAATCTTTTGAGAAGCAAACTTGTCCTCGTATAATGGAATAATACCGTCGTTGTTTCTCCAAAACTTTTTGCAGGTTATTCAGCAGTCTCAAAAACAAGGTACATTAATTAGGCCTCCGCAGGTGACGTTGACCCAGACGCCCATGGTGGCTTTGCGGCCACCGCACAACCGTATTATGCTGACCGCTCCTCAACAAATTCAGCTGAATGCACTTCAGACAGGTAAGAGCTAGGTGTTCTCGGTGTGACATCTGGTGTTCGCTGGTAAAACTGTGCCTGGAAATAGTGTTTGATTCATCTAATGTCAGGCGCAAGTAACCAGGAATGCGAGTTGAGTTCAGAGCACTAGAAGTTTATCACACCCCAACTTATACACGGGAATCTGATCTTCTATCGGTCAAGCCAAATTGGTGCAACATGAGGGTTAACGGAATTGATGGGAGGGTGAGGAGGCTGGATTCTCTTGTGGGAACATAATGACTCCAAACTTGATACGTTTAACCGTCTCCTTGGGCTTAGCCTGCTCATCTTCTATAATAAGGTCTTTGTAGGTTTGGGGGGGAGGGGGGAAACTGGAATAAATCAAAATATGCTGCTGAGAGAGATGGTCTGGGCTATCGATGAACAGTATGAATTATCTGCCATTTTACTGACCAGATCAAATTCTGAATTGTGTATTTTAATCCTCTCTCCTTTCCCTCTCCGCCCCTCTTTCCTTTTCTCCTCTTTCCTTTATTCCTCTTCTCCTTCTTCCCTTCCCTTCTCATCCCAGCCTCTCTCCTCTCCTCTTCTCTTTCTCCTCCTCCTTTTTCCTTTCCTTCTCTTTTCTTCTCTTCCCTTCCCCTCTCCTGTTCTCTTTCCTCTCCTCTTTCCTTTCCCTTCCTTTTTCTCTCTTCTCCCCTGTCCCCTCCCTTACCTTGAATAAACTTAGAATTACGATCATTGTCTTTGTAAGCTCTGATTATAGCTCTGGTTTCAGGTGCTTCATTTCTCTACAGAAATGATGATGGAACAAACACAAGGTATAATGAAATCAGAGCTATATTTTCCCATTTCTTCCCCAAAGCAAGCTTGGATTTGTGAGCTACCTGAAATCATGAGTAATAAGCAAGTTTACATCCCTCACTTTCAATTTGCATAGATTTTTTTCTGCAGTTTTTGGTGTGCTAATCTCGCCTCCGGAGCACCCATGCTGGTTTCCTTTTCTTACAGTCCCCGTGGTAAAGCAAACAGTATTACCAGGAACCAAAGCTCTTTCTACTCTTTCAACCCAAGCTGCAATTGCTCAGAAAAATAAACTCAAAGAACCTGGGGGAGGCTCATTTCGGTAAGCGATCTTATTTGCTCTTGAAGAAAAAAAATATATGACATGTATTCTGTTTTTCCTGATTTATTTTGCTTCCTCAGCAAAAGAGAGTTTGTAACGCTAGGGAATAAATTCTGGACTTTTTGAAGGCTTCTCATAAAAAGATAAAGGTTACTCTGCTTACGTTCAGCTCCATTTTTCAACATTTAATTTAACTTCTCTTCCTCTGATTGCGTGGAATTGGGGCTGTTGTCAACAAAGTAGAGCAACCTAGAACCGTGATGGGGAACTTATGGCATGCGTGCTACAGGTGGCACACACAGCCCTCTCTGTGGGCATGCATGCCATCGCCAGCTGCTCTTCTGGTTTCCAGTGCACGCATGCGCGCCAGCCAGCTGGTCTTCGCTGGCACCGAAGCACCAGAAAACAGCCTAAAAATGCCCTCTAAACAGCCTGTTTTCTGGCCATTTTCCAGGCCATTTTGGGGGCTGTTTCCAGGCTGTGTTTTGCCCCCCCCTCCAACGGCCCAAAAATCAGCCAAAAAACTGGCATGCACGATATATTGTATATTATATTATATTGTATGAAAATATAAAGTTGGGATTGCTGAAACGCCACCCCGAGAACCCATCAGAGAAAGTAAATAAGCAAGGGCAACAACGGAAAGGAGGGAGGACGAGGAGAGAAAGGAAGAAAGAGTAAAGCAGAGAAAGTAAAGGAGGGGAAGTAAGAGGAGGACAGAGGGTAAGAAGGAGGAGAAGAGAGGAGGAGTGGGGGAAAGGGAGGGGAAGAAGAAAGGTGGAAAGAGAGGAAGAATGAAGAAGGCAGAGAAGGGAGGTTGAGAAGAGAGAAGGAGCAAGGTTGTTGCAAAATAAGATGGAGGCATGGGGTGGCAAGGAAGCGACCCAAACTGTATTCTATATATGTGTAAGAAAATAACGATAAAGGTTAATGATGAATAGATAAATGTTAATAGCAATTATAAGAATGTGTATTTGTGAATGAATTTGAAAGGGAAAAATAAAATATAAAAAAATCCTGGCATGCATGCACCAGCCAGCTGGTCTTCTGGTTTCTAGTGCTCCGGCATGCGCCCATGGGCACACATGCGCATGTGTTCCAGTTTGAGAACCAGGTGTCGAAAAGGTTCGCCATCGTTGACCTAGAACCAAAGAGAAATTCCCTGACAGTTTGAGCAAATAATCAGTGGAACAGCATATCTCCAGAAGTTGTGGTTGCTCTATGAGGAGATTTTTAAAAATAGACCGGACAGCCATTTGTCTGAAATAGAACAGGATCTTCTACTTGAGCAGGGGGTTGGACTAGAAGACCTCCAGGGTCCCTTACATCTGTGCAGTTCTGTTTTCTGTTTTTTCCAAGATAAACGGGCTATATTGATTGGTAATTATGGAAGTTGTAGCCCAAGGTACTTGGAAAATGCCAGATCAGAGAAAGCGGGGTTAATTCATGCTATCTGTGATTATACATAAGGTCTGGGGATTAGAGCAACAGGATGCTAAGCCCTCTAGTCCCACTTCAGTGAGACACTTAAGGGATGCATTGTGGGGTTTGGAAGGAGAAGATCGATATAGGTGAGCATGGGTATGTTTACTAAAACAAAAGACAGGGTGGGGCTTTTGGTGACATTGCCTAAACCCTGTTTCTGATTTTAAAAATAATTTTAAACTTGGGAAGGAGAATAGGAAAAAGTCATTGATTAAGTGGTCTCTTTTTACATTCTTTTAGTAAGGGGTCTAAAGGGACGCAGTGGCTCAGTGGCTAAGACGCTGAGCCTGTCGATCAGAAAGGTTGGCAGTTTGGTGGTTCGAGTCCCTAGCGCCATGTAACGGAGTGAACTCCCAATCCTTGTCCCTGCTTCTGCCAACCTAGCAGTTCGAAAGCACGCAAGTAGAAAAATAGGGACAACTTTGGTTCAACAGTGCTTCGGCGTTTAGTCATGCCGTCCACATGACCACGGAGACATCTTTGGACAGCGCTGGCTCTTCAGCTTTGAAACAAAGATGAGCACCACCCTCCTAGAGCCATGGAACGACTAGCACACATGTGCGGGGGAACCTTTACCGTTATAGATTACTTGGGGACAGGAGCTGATTTGGCAGCCTTACCGGAGAGATATTCGTCCTAAAGCAGGGATGTCCAAGTTTGGCAACTTAAAAACTTGTGGACTTCAGCTCCGTGGCTGGCTGGGGAGTTCTGGAGTTAGTCCCTAGCGTCATGTAACGGAGTGAGCTTTTCATGTTAGGAAATAGCACCCCTTGCTGGCCATTGAATACTTCAGCAAGCTGAATCTCCTCACCCCCTCCCCTGCTCCCCATCTGCCTTGGAACACACTTCCCACACATCAGACACTTTTGACAAGTGTCATTCCAGCCAGAGGAGAGGTTCTGTGAATTCTATACCAGGAGTACTTGTCACTTCGTGTCCTTAGAAAAGTGTTTTTGTTTTAGTTTAGAGTCAGCAAACTGTTTGTAAATTCTCAGCCCATGGATAGCATTCTTTTTTCTTTTTTTTTTGCAAATGTTAACAAGATGTTTTTTTTTCTCTCTCTCTGAAGGGATGATGATGATATTAACGACGTTGCTTCGATGGCAGGAGTCAATCTATCGGAAGAGAGCGCACGTATATTGGCCACCAATTCTGAATTGGTGGGCACTTTAACAAGGTCGTGTAAAGACGAAACTTTTCTTCTCCCAACACCCTTGCAAAGAAGGATATTAGAAATAGGTGAGTTTTCACCAAAAGCGTGATTTAATGGGGTATAGCAGCCTGTGTTATTTTAATAGGAAATGTATTTAGCACTGTATAATTTATTGACTTGGAAGGCTGCTCCACATATTACCCCTAAATCAGTGGTTCCCAACCTTATTTTGGCCATGCCCTACCTAAGCATCTGTAAAATCCTGTCCCCTTCTCCCCCAATGACATATAATTCTTACTACTCAAAAAGTGAACTCCTACTCACTCGGAGGAAGCCATCAACTTGGTGTCAGTGTTCCAAATAGCATCCAAAATTAAATCAGAGTCCAAGGCAAAGTATTGCTCAAAGTTCCAATTTATTAAGAGAGCCATGTTGGCCACATCTGGGAAAACCCGAATCTGAAGGCTTCCCGGTTTTCCCCACCCAGTTGAAAGTCTAAGATCTTGCCCCCATACCCACAAGTCCATCACATGGTCCAATCTTCCACTGCCATGCTGGCAGCTTCCACCCATCCAGTTCCAGTCAGGTGCAGAAGTGCCAAGACAAAGGATGACCTTGGCATTCTAGAAAGGAATTTTATTTTGGCTACATAGCATTTTACTCCGTATTATGCCCCCCCTCCCAATTCCCCACTATAGAAACAGCATGGTAGAATAATATAAAGTGTGGCAGGCCAAAGATCCCAAAGAAACATGACTGCAGGCCTGACACTTGGTTTAAACAAGGTTCCAAAGAACACGGCATCCATGAAAGAGAAAAATAAAAGAATGAAAGACAGTAGAAGTACTGAAGAACTTAAAAAATAATAGTATGAATGGACATGAAAAAACAGTAAATAAAGTTTCGAAACATATAATAGGGAACCAAATGCATAAATATAAATAATTTTAATGAAAGCTTTTTCTGTAATACTTTGATCTATACATATTTAAATAAAGGTACCTAACAAATTTGAAATACAATTTGAGCTCGCCTCAAGATCATATTTACAATGGAATCCTATGCATGTCTGCTCAGACACTCTGCTGTTTTGGCTGGCAGAGTGGTGCAGGAGGCTGTCCAGGTCAAAAACGGGCTGCTTGGGCCTCGTCCGTGCCTCCCCCCCCCCGTGCCCCGTTTTGGCCAGCAGTGTGCTGCAGGAGGTGTCCGTCTCTTCCCCTGCCTCCCCCCACCCCACCCCTGGGCCAGCCTGCGGAGAACTATAATGCTGACTTAAATGTTTGGAAGCAGCCTTCTTTTCACTTGCCATTGCATTGGTGTACAATCTCAGCTACACCCTATTTTTTTGGAGTATAAGACGCACCAGAGTATAAGACGCATCAAGATTTTGAAGGGGCAAATTTTAAAAAAAGGTTTTTGCACTCTGCAGACCTCCCAAAAACGGCCCATTTTTCACGAAATAGGTCCATGGCATGAATAGCCTTTAGGAAGCTTGTAGGGAGCTGGTGGGGGTGCCCCCCCAAAAGAGCAAAACATGGCCCATTTTTCATGAAAACAGGCCAGTTTTTTGTCAAAAAAAGGGCATGCATAGCCTTTAGGAGGCTTATAAAGTACTCCTGGGGGGCTGGGGCAAAATTGAGAAAAAAATGGCCCATTTCCACTCATTTCTGCCCTCCCCAGCCTCCAGGAGCACTCTGAAAGCCTCCTAAACGCTATGCACGGCCATTTTGGTGAAGGATTCGGGAGGCTAAAAAATGCTGTAATCAATATATAAGACGCACCCAGATTTTCAGCCTCCTCTTTGAGGGAAAAAGGTGTGTCTTATACTCTGAAAAATACAGTAATTTTCTCCATAGTTGTTCTATCAATCATTCCAAATAGAATATTCACATTAAAGTTAGTGTATTTTGGGAGTAGCAGCACACCTGTTCACCTGCAACTCAATGAAAAAGAAAAAACAGTTCATGCAGCCTTTGGCAAAGAAGGTAGCTCTAATTCATAAATGTGGGCTTATGTACATTACCATTTTTTCCCCCCTTGGAAACTCAGGTAAAAAGCATGGAATAACGGAAATCCATCCTGACGTAGCTAGTTATGTATCACATGCAACGCAACAAAGGTTACAAAACCTTGTGGAGAAAGTATCAGAGACTGCCCAGCAAAGGAATATTTCTTACAAGGTAACTGGCGTGTTCTTTATTGTGAAGATATTGGCAATGCCTTAACAACAACAACAACGAAAACTCTCTGGCTTTAAATGCAATCTGGGCCCCAACCAATGAGAATTTATTGCTGATAAATGTCCTTAATATGTAATATATCTCAAAGAAATTGACTAGCAATTAAAAAAAAATTCTTGAATCACAGGAATGATTTTATTTTGATCAACATGTCAGAAATTTTCCTGTCTATAAAATGTGTGTATCGGTTTCACAAACAAACAGGGAATTGCTTCCTTGGATTGTTGAAATCTGTTAAATCTTTCACATAGCTCTGGCCGCTTGTGCATTGTTGTGTACTCTCCTCACTGGCTGCTCCCCCCTACACACCTTCCTGATCTGTACTGCACCTCTCTTAACTTTCCCATGCAAGAGGCCGTTACATTTTTGGGGATGGCTTCATCAAGGTATTAACTTCTAACTGTTCTGACCGAGGCTTCCCAAGAGCATGAAGCAAATTTCTTGTCTGAACAAAAATCTCTTTTATTACTTTACTGTGAATTCTGCTCATTCACATCCAGCAAAGTCTTTCATGGGAGGATTTACAGTCACAGACCTTATCTGGCTTGGAGAGCTGACAGGCTGATATTTGGAAAACTTGGCAAGGAGTCTCGGAGAGGCACGAACCAATTAAGCAAACTAATTGTCTCCTGCAAACTCTACTCCCCTTTCGCTCCTCTTTTATTTCCTCTGGGAGGGGCCATTCATCATCAATCTGTGGCCTTACTCCATAGTTGACCCTTGTTCTTTAGCTGTTCCTTTCGTCTGGCAACTCTGTGCATGCGCACACTGGGAACAGGCTCCAGCTGTTCATCTGCCTCACTGATGTCTGACTCTGAAAGCAGCTGATAACTGGCATACGGCCCTGGCCCCATCTCTTCCTCCAAAACAGAGCCCTCATCAGAGCCTTCCCCAGACTCCAGGACTGGCCCATGTTCCTCCCCAATCTTCTCACTGTCTGAGAATCTACTGCCAGCTCTGCTGGCTGCTGGCGGATCACAATACTAACAGAATTCTGTCTTTAAAGTGTTTTAAGTTAGGATTCCTATCCATGGAAAGAGTTGTTTGCTTTCAAGAACATGATAACCTTTAACCCAGATCTGCCCCTCATCCTGAGAGTAAACGCCAGATTCTGCAAGGTCCATGAACTAATAATAACTTCTATGTGCTCCACTTTCTCCTAGAGAGGAGGAGTGGCAGATGCGTGTTGGACCTTAAAATCCAAACCTGTAGAATGAGGCCATTCAGACAGGACTGTTCACTATTTGTATTCTTGAAAACCACCCACTAGGCAAGAAGGTGTCTACTGTCTCATCGGGTCAAAACTTTGGCATGTTTGTCCCATTCAACAGCTGCATTGGTTTCTCTGGGAAAAATTTGTAGAGCAAGAACTAGTTCTCTATTCATACGTTTATTTATCAATATAAAGTCAATGCTTTCTTTTAAACTGAGAGGCACTTCAAAAAGTGAATCCCACTAGAGCAATGATGGCGAACCTTTTCAGCGCTGAGTAGCCAAACGGGAATGCGCGTGCATGTGTGAGCGCCGGAGCGCCGGAAATCAAAAGACCAGCTGGCCTGTGCGCATGCACATGCACGCATGCTGGCCAACTAGTCTTTGTGCGTGTTGTAGTACCAGAAACCCGAAGACCAGCTGGCCAGCATGCATATACCTGTTTTTTGGCCATTTTTGAGCCCCCAAACCGGCTCGAAAATGGCCTCTTTTTTGGTGCCCTGGCCCCTGTGAAGATGCACGCTGGAAACCTGAAGAGCAGTTGGCGATGGCCCGCCTGCCCACAGAGAGGGTTCTGCGTGCCACCTCTGGCACGCATGCCATAAATTCGCCATCACGGTCCTAGAGGTTCCTAGCTCACTCTTGATAGTGAGCTCACTCAGCACCTACTGCTCTTGCACCTGTTTAGTTAGCTGGTCCCTTGCACACAGGTGAGGAGAAGACTGTATAGCTATTTTTTAATTACTGTAAATTTCTTACGTTTGGAGCTGTGGTGGTCAGGTAGGCTCACTGATTGATCAAAGCTGTTCCCTGGGGGAAGGATTCCTTTAAATATTCCACTGGGGGCACTTGAATTAGTTGTTAATCTATAATTATGAGTTCCAGCTGAGGAATCTGATAATCACACAATGATGGGGGATAGCTCTTTCAGCCACAGCAGGTCATCCTGGATAAGCATAATGGTTAATGGTTGCACTGGTGTCCCAAGGAGAAGACCTAGGGGCCTATTATCTTGATCTAAAGCAGGGGTGTCAAACTTGATTTCATTAAGGGCCGCATCAGGGTTGTGTTTGACCTCTGAGGGGCTGGGGGTGGGCATGGACAGCTTGCCATCACTTGTATTGCGGGCACCTGTAGTGGCCCAAATGTGCTGGCAACGAAAATGGGCTCCCAAGCTCCGTTTTCAGCTGCGATGGCCTCCTGCAACCCTCTGCCAGTGAAAACAGAGCTCACGAGAGCTGCCCACGGCCCTCCCGAGCTGCATTTTCACTGGCAGAGGCACAGTGGGCCAGTCTTTCGCTGTTTTCCGGGCAGCCCCATGGGTCAGATCTAAGCACCCCATGGGCCAAATCCGGCCCCTGGGCTTTCGGTTTGACACCACTGGTCATTTCCAGTTGGTTGGACTCAACTTTGGAGGAGAATGGGAATCCACAGTCAATGAGGAACTTCCATTATTTTCCAACTATGCAATTTGACATTGTGATTCCTCTGTTGCCCATCTTTCATTTTTATTTTTCTTTGCAAATCGCCTTGTTTTCAGGATGATGATAGATACGAACAGGCAAGCGACGTCCGGGCACAACTCAAGTTCTTTGAACAACTTGATCAAATAGAAAAACAACGGAAAGACGAACAAGAAAGGGAAATATTAATGCGCGCAGCAAAGGCAAGTGCTCCTGGGTGTTATCCTTTAATAGATGAAACAAATGTCACATTTGTCATTGGAAGAGTAGAAGTCCTTATTTTATACCGAATGTGAAAAAAGAGAAAGGAAGCTCTGTTTGTTTCAAACTTGGGTACCAGCACGTTGCTGTTGAGGTGCCAGCTGCAATTCCATGTCATAAAACAGCCCCATAAGGAGCACAAAAGTCCTCAATTTATGACTTATCACTTAGAATTAAAATTGAAAAATCAGGCGCAATAACATGGTGACTTGCTTAATGACCAGCAATGACAATTGTAATTCTTAGCTTATATACAGTCATACATTGGGGACTATGTGCTGTTGGATAGTCTGGAAATTATTTGGATGAGAGAGTGACTGTCTCAAAATCACCTAACCGACTTTTATGGTTAAGGCAGGACTAGAACTCACAGTCTCCTGGTGATTGGCCCAGTCACCAGCCTTAGGCTTTCATGCCTAAGGTGGGACTAGAACTGTTGGCTTCTTGGTGATTAGTCTAACGTAACCCAGCTGGCTTTCATGGTTAAGGCAAGATTGGAATTCACAGTCTTCCACTTTCTTGTTTATAAATGTACTGACTATTACTTTATTTTAAACGTAATTTTAAAAGACTCTCTTTCTTCTCTCTCCCCTCTTCTCTCCTCCATTTTTAACAAATCAACACAGTCTCGATCTAGACAAGAAGATCCGGAGCAGCTTAGATTGAAACAAAAGGCCAAGGAGGTATGTTTAAACTATATTTACTTCTAGCTGATAACCCAGCGCTCCTCGGGCATTTATTTATCCTAGCCCTCTTTTCTAATGTTGGATTTTCCCTCTTCCAGAGGGAGCCCCCTTGTGGAGTACTGTGAAGCCATCACCATGACTTCTCCATAGCACTGTACAGTAGATGCCATTTTAAGGCAGTACGGTAGAAGCCATTTTAAGGCACAACAGGCTGTATCTTAACAGCACACACACACACACACACACACACACACACACACACACACCGAGGGGCATTAGGGGTGTCTTACTCCCACAGTATTTGTTTCCAGAGAATAAGTAATCCGTGTATCAAGTTTGGTTGAAATTGCTCAAGGCGTTCCAGAATTATGCTGGAACACACACACACACACACACACACACACACACACACTCAACTATGCAAAAGTGATTGTATTAAAAAAAACCATAATAAAAACTGCAAGGAAATAACGATCATTTTGTTTTGCCAAACCCAGATGCAACAACAGGAACTAGCACAAATGCGACAGAGGGATGCTAACTTGACTGCGTTGGCTGCAATAGGACCCAGAAGGAAAAGGAAACTGGATTCTCCAGGGTCTGGATCAGGGACAGAGGTATGAGAGAAAAATTCTCTTTGCAAACACCTGCACTCTTCCAAACCTTACTTTTCAGGAGTTCAAGCCCATCTTTCCTACCTTCAACTCAACAGAAAACTCACTTTTTATTCCCAACAAAATTAATTATTGCAGGCTTTTTAAGGGCTGGTGGTTTTCTTTTCAGTAGCTGTGGGTTTAAGTTTTGATAGGCAGAAGCTTAGCTTTTAAAGGGCCTTTGACCCATAAGGTTGTCCAAAGAAGCTTGATAATTTCAAGGTGTAGCGGCATTGAAATGGCTTCTTTTGCATTCCTTCAGCAGTTTCCTGCTTTAAAAAAAAATGTAACAGGAAACGAAGTTTGGAGTTACATTTGCTAGATGTCACTTCTGCACTGCTTTTGTGCACATATGTGTGTGGGACTTGAATTAAAGAGGGAGCCAGTTCTCTTAACCCTTCAGTTTATCTTCCTGTTGTGGCCTGCCAGCAGAGCGGGCGGCAGACTCAGACAGTGAGGAGGTTGGGGAGGAGCATGGGCCAGTCCTGGAATCTGGAGAAGGCTCTGATGAGGGCTCTGTGTCGGAGGCAGAGTGGGGGCCAGGGCCGTCTGACAGTTATCAGCTGCCTCCAGAGTCAGACATCAGTGAGGCAGATGAACAGTTGGAGCCTGTTCCCAGTGTGCGCATGCGCAGAGTTGCCAGGAGAAGGGAACAGCTAAGGAACAAGGGCTGACTTGGGAGTAAGGCCACAGGTGGATGGTGAATGTCCCCTCCAATAGGGAATAAAGAGGAGCGAAAGGGGAGGGGAATTTGCAGGAGACAATTGGTTCAGTTAATTAGTGTGAAAATTTGTTCATGACTCTCAGAGACTCCTTGCCAAGTATTGTTTTATATAGTGTTACTTTTGGAAGATACTGGCCTGGCAGCTTTCCAAGCCTGATGAGGTCTGTGGTTGTAAATTCACCCTTGAAAGACTGTTTGCCGGGACTTTGCTGGATGTGAATGAGAAGAATTCACATTAGCTTAATAAAAAGGGGTTTTGTCAGGACAAGGAGTCTGCTTTGTGATTAGGTGAAGCCTAGGTCAGAACACTTCCCTTCAGCGCCATAGGCAAGAAGACCACCCACTACCCCTGTTTAATTCCCACCCCTCTATTTAATAAAATAGTTTCTGCCCCATTTTCATAGAGAGGATTTGTTTTCCTGTATTTCTGGAATTTGAGCCACCCATTGCTAGAAGGACAGCTGCTGAAGCAGAAGCTCAAAATACTTTGGCCACCTAATGAGACAAGAGAGTTCCTTGGAAAACACCCTGATGTTGGGAAAGATTGAAGGCAAAAGGAGAAGGGGACGGCAGAGGATGAATTGATTCGTGTCATTGATATAATTGACAGGGATTTGGGATAACTCCGGGAAATAGTGGTGGATAGGCGGGGCTGGCCTGCTGTGGTCCATGGGGGTTGCAAAGAGTCAGACGTGACTTAGCAACTGAACAACAAAAACAATTGTTAGATTTATTCGTCCCATTAAATCCACTGAAGTTTGCAGTTTGTATCCGAGTTGGAATACTCTTAGAAACAATATTCCTGTGCTCCCTGCTACCACCTGGAGCATGGCTGGAGAGAACTGTTTTGGTATATGGCTCACCTCCATATACACGGTTCCAGAGGTTTTGATCCTTGTTTCTCTCCAGAGGAAAAGTTTAACTTGCATTGTCCTGCCCTTGAGCCAGGCTTGAAGATAGCTGTCCTTTAAGCAGAGGATAAGTTCTTAATTCCTCTGGCTGATTTCAAATATTAGGGTTTGTTCAGAGTGCTGCTCAGTTTGGATGCAACTCTATGCAAGTGTGTGCATGGACCTATTTCGTTTAAAATCCCGTTTTTAAAAGCTCCGAATCTGGTTTTGATCCCCCCCTGGAAGTCTTGCTTGCATTTCAACAAACTGATTAATTGAGTTTCTTTAAATTAATCAGTTCCGGGATAGCCAAATGAAGTGCAGGCTGCCTGAATTGAAGCTTTTGTTTGCTTAATTAAGAACCAGCTGCTTTGGCTCTAATGAACTCACAGCTGTCTGGCTGCTGTTGAACACTGAGCTCTCCCTTGCCTATCTTAATGGGCTTGTGCATTTGTGTTTCTTGTTTTTTTGTTTGAAGAGAAAGCGTATTGCCAGTGGTTTGCTAATGTCCAAAGAATGTTAAGAATACACAAATCAACTTTAAGCAGGATCTATTTAGCTACGAAATGAATCCCAACCAATCAGCCATGAAAGAGGGAATCCATTTTATTAACACAATTAACAAATTGGCAAGACTTCAAAGACCAGAGGAAACATGAAATACAGATTTTCTTATCTTGGCAAAATAATTCCTTGTTCTTACTGTAGAAAGTTGGTTATCTGAACATTTCTGCAATATATATAATATTAATTTAGTAATTTAGTATATATATATAGTGTCACAACCCCTGGTATGCCCCAATTATGGGAGGAAGCTAACTGCTTCCATTCTCTGTCCATCGGCTCGTCAAAAGAGACCATCCAGACAGAAAGCCCAATATTTTACTGTTGCCTTTTTAGATTTGTGTTGTATTTGTGCTAATTTATCTCCCTTTATTTATTTATCAGCACAAATACAACATATATATATATATATATATGTATGTATGTATGTATGTATGTATGTATGTATGTATATGTATATGTATATGTATATGTATATGTATATGTACAAAAAAAATTCATTTCATTAAATTTATTTGCTGCCATCTTGCCATGAGGAGACTCTGGATGGCTTACAAAATTAAAACATTAAATTCTTCTTACTGTGTGTCTTGTTGTGTGTGTTTGTGGAGGGCCATGTGTCTTTTCTCTGCTCTGCCTAACATTCCCTTATCCCAAAAGACATGATTGGACTATATCCGTGATGGCAAACCTGTGACATGCCCTCTCTGCAGGCAAGCCAACCATCACCCCAGATATATGTGTGTGTGTGTGTGTGTGTGTGTGTGTGTGTGTATATATATATATATATATATATATATATATATATATGTATGTATGTATGTATGTATGTATGTATGTATGTACGTACGTACGTACGTGTACACACACACACACACACACACATATATGTATGTATGTATGTATGTATGTATATAGTGAAGCTGGGCTGGGGCGATGGTTGGCTTGCCTGAAGAGAGGGCATGTAACAGGTTTGCCATCACGGATATAGTCCAATCATGTCTTTTGGGATAAGGGAATGTTAGGCAGAGCAGAGAAAAGACACATGGCCCTCCACAAACACACACACACACAACAAGACACACAGTAAGAAGAATTTAATGTTTTAATTTTGTAAGCCATCCAGAGTCTCCTCATGGCAAGATGGCAGCAAATAAATTTAATGAAATGAATTT